>NW_012107853.1:803723-825389 GCF_000951045.1 Mandrillus leucophaeus | reverse complement strand
AGGGCCGGGAGTGGGTGGGCAGGCTGGGCGCACAGGCCGCCTCCACCGTTTCGGGAAAGTCCGTCTGATTCTCCACGCATTCTTGAGGGCTTGGTCACCCGCTCCCGCCCCCTCCCTGTAGCAGCATAGTTTTCCAAGTGCGTGTGCATCATTCATTCACAAAGACTGACACACAGGACGTGAGGCATGTGGATGAAGGCGAGCGTGCGGGCAGGCGCAGGGGATTCGTGAGCCCGTGTCCTCAAAGGGCTTTAGGAATATTGGACTCCAGCCGGGTCTTGAGTCAGGGCGTGTGTTTCTGGAGGAGGCTTCAGTTTTTCAGAGCCCACCCATGTAATGCTCCTGCGTTGGCAGGAGCATCCAGAACGGGACCCCAAACTAGAACCCAGCCATGAGCTTCCGTAAGCTTCCAATTTATGTCCAGCAGTGGTTGGGTTGAAGGGGAAGTTATACTGTATTTCTAATTACTCTGTCCCTGTAATTATGTCACCATTGGCCAAAGCTTTGTCCTTTCCTTTCAGAGACTCTCCTCTTTTAGATAAAACTAATAACCCTCCCACGACCGCCACCAAAAAAGTGATGCAGACGCTCTGTGGTTTTGAATTTCTGGAGTACATCATTGGCAGCCATGACAGAATCACAATGCACAGTTTCTGTTCCATTTGGGAACTCCCAGCGCTTGAGATAAAACAAAATGAACCCGAATAATTCATGGTTTGCGATACATTGAGATAATACAATAATACATTGGTTGCGATAAATAGAGATAATTTGTCCTAATTAACAAATCAACTAGTATATGTATATCTAAATACATAGCTAGAACCAAGTATTGAGCTCCATCTTTGATTAACAAAAAGATTTAACATAAATCTTTCTGAGCAATCTCAGAGAAAGCTATTTTTAATGTTTCCTGATTTCTAAGCACATTTGAACTCCCAACATTTGACTGCAACTGTAACCTCTGCCTCTGGGAAGTTTTAACACACATGCTTACCTTCATCTAAACCCAGTTTTGTGCCCTTGAAGCCTTAGTAATTTGCAGGTTTCCTACAGCAAATCGGGGAGGAAGCCAGGAACAGAAATATATCTGACTCCTGGTCTAAACTCCAGATTAAGTCCCTCCTTAGTGACCAGAGGAAAATATTTGTATGTGATAGTCCTAATTTTTGAAAGAACAAAGACTGTTGCAATCCAGCTGTGTTTCCAAAAGGTATGAGAAAACAATGCTGGCCTCCAGATGACAAGAACAGACACTTCTGGTCCTGGGAAAAGCCTAGGGAAACAGCTGATGAATGAATTGCACATTTACACGTCAAAATGAACCACAAAAAAAAAAAGGTTCTTGAATCAATCCTGCCTTACTCACTATGAATTCATCAGGAGAAGAAGTGAACAAATCTAGAGTTGCTTTGGGGAATTTTGTTTTGTTGATGTTGTATTAAGAAAATGTTGGCATTTTTTAATCCAAGTATGAGTACTTCTCTATTTTCAAATGCAGATTCCTCGGAGCAACTCCTTTCTCTCTTCCCTAGTCTGCTCCTCAACTTTCCTCCCCAGACTAGCCTAAACACTGCTGCTAACATCCACCAAAATTAGATACTAAAAAAGCCCGCCATGATTAAACTGTAAACACTTTCCACTCTAGAAATGAGGAAAATTATTCTTTCTAATTCTTCAATGGTGACAACTCAGATAGTCAATCATCCTTTTCCTAACCCAGCCCTGAAGCACAGAAACAAAATGTGTGAATGTTCAAATAAAGGAATGGGGTTGCGTAAAGCAGGAGGTTGGAGGGATAGCCAGGCGCCACCACAGGCTGCCAGGAAAGTTACATGCAGATGATATTAATTATGAATATTTATGCCATCAGAAGTTATGCATCTAACCCTGGATTTGGATGAAGAGCACTAATAAGGTCATGTTAAAATATTTTTTACATATTTGAGATATAATAATCCCATCAGGTCTGCAAGGGTCATGCTTCATTAATCTAATCAATGTTGATAAATGAAATTTTTATTCATTCTCTTTTTAGGACACAAGTAGATTTTTCTAAATGTTCATATGGACTTTAAGTGATACGTCTATGTTATCATATGCTAAAAAAAAGATGCCTAGCCTAGTGCCTAAGACATTACAGAGCTCAGTAAATATGTGTTGAATGATGAACTATCAGCTTTTTGGTCACTATGGGCTTCCTAATTCAATGGTTAAGTGAGTTTGATATGCTCTGGCTTGTGAAGATGACCTAAAAAATGTCAGGGGCTGTGCCCTTTTCTGTTCATAGTAGAGCAGAACCTCTATCCCCAACACTCACAACAATTCAGTTACATGTATGCCTCAGTGTCCCCACCAACCAAACAACAGCAGCCAAGTTTTGCCTTTCGTCCACTTGGGCAAGATACTTCAATACCATATCTGGTTTTTAAGGCACTCAGGAAAAAAAAAATCAATCAAAGAAATACTTCTTTGCTTGTGCTTGTACTGCAGCAGTCTGTGCCTCCTGCATTGGGGAAAAAACAGAATTGTATTTTTAAGCATTCCTTAGACTTCAGCTAATTATATCCTACAAGTGCTGAATCGCCTTACACTAGGAATTTCAAGTCAATAAGGGCCAAGAAAAGTCTGCAGGAGGTGGGAAACAGAAGAGTGGAGCTAGACAATAATATTAAGAGAATAGTCACCTTCATACAGGAATTCCTCAAGCACATGGAGTATGTAAAAAGCATACTTTCTTTTTTATTTATACTCCTCCCTCAACTCCACCCCAGCTTCAATCAAAAAGAAATATAAATATACACTTAATGTTAAACAATCATGGAAGACAGGCTTTCCCTCTCCAGAAGTGTCCTAGCATGTTGTCTACTCCTGAGTCTTGAACTTCAACAAAACAAAGAATCCCTGAGTTTTGAGCTAAAATATGCTTTTCTGAAGGTAGGTACAAAAACATTCAGACCACTAACGGCTGATCCAGAACCAGTTTATGACTCACAGATGTTGATTTACTGGTATAAATGTAAGATTTAGAAAAAAAAAAAAAAAAAAAAAGCCCTCAATTAACAACAACCTGTCTGAGCTGCATTTGTGGTCTCATTTTTCTCTGAGAAAAGGCAACAGTCTCTGTCATACACAGAAACAGGCTTTGAAAGCTTACCTCTAAGGCAAGTGGTTTTTATGTGATAAGTTTAGTCATTAAAAAGCACACTAGGGAAGAAAAATGCCTGGCACTTCAATATCTACATTATCGAGCAGCAATAAAATGGAAAATTAGAGATAGGAAGGAAAATTAAAATAACTCTCTTAATTAAACTTGGATGCCAAAATGCCTTAGGGTCAGTTAAGGGACCCAAGTCAGGGGACTCAGATGGTACTGTAGCTGACTGCAGGCTGGCTCTGTGACCTCACCAAAGCCACTTAACCTTTTTGTGTCACAACCTCATCTCTGTTTCAGGGAATAAAATCACCCCTAGCTCTCCCTAGAATGGAACACAGACTCATTGGCTATTGTTTAGAAGGCACAATAAACAATGAGGGTAGGAGGAGCTGCAGTCAGGAGGGAAGAAGGGTGGGTGGGGTGGGGTTGGGGGAGAGGGGAGGACTTGGAAGCCTGTTTGCCCTGGAAAGCTCTCTATAAGAAAACAAAGAGGATAGTAGTGTGGGCTTTGGAATAAGACTCAGGTTCAAATTCTTTACCAACTAACCAGCTGAATTGCCACAGGTAAGTCATTTAAACAATCCTGAACCTCAGTTCCTCCATGTTTCAACTAGGGATCATAATAGCACACACCTGTGAAGGCTATTGGACTGATTAAATGAGATAATGTATGCAAAGCATTTAGCACAGTGTCTAGGTGTGAATTAGTATTTGATTATTTTTATTAAGATCTAGTACCCAGTAGAATATGTGAGAAATCACATTAAATGTCTCTCTACAGCCATCCCTTTGCAGAATAGCTTGGATACTCAATTTACTTGAACTATCTCCAGGGAGAGATAGAACAACTATCACCACATTTAATTTAAAAATCTCTTCAAGCCCCTTCCTCAGTTCTTAAACTGGCAACCTGCCCAGCATCAGCCTCACTTGAGAAATTCCAGAACTACCTGACCAAACAAGAGAACTACAGCTTTATGTTTGTTTTGAGTCACAGAAAAGTGATAGTTTAAATTTTGAAAGAAGATCACATTTGTGGTGCCTCTTTGGAGACAAAACCTTAGGTCTTGGGTTCGTCACATGGTAGAGCTCAATGGGAGTTTATTAGTGCTCTCCAAGTCCAGTACTCCTATTTACCAGAGGAGAAAAATGAGTCTGAGTGAGGAAATTATTCTTTCCAGGGCCACACAACCTAAAAAAGTCAGTGCGAGTACCAGAACCACATGCCCCGATAGCAGTTCTCTCCCCGGCATCTCCTTGCACTTACTTTGCATTTCACTTTGGCAGGCGAAGGACCAGACACCCTTGAGACACAAGGCAGGATACAATGGACATAGGAGCAGATAGATGAGCAGACTCAATTTCTAGAAATCCAACTTTTTCTCTACACTGGATGTATTGTCTCTGGGCAAGTACATTGCAGGATAACCATACTATGGTTCCCTGTGGGAGACAGTTTGGCATGGGCTGTCAGGAGAGAAAGGGCCTGGGTTGGCTCTATTGCTGTCTGCAGTTTCTTTAGACTATAATTATGAACCATTCAACTGCATCTGCAGCCCCAACAATGTGGAATGGATTGGCCTAATCCACAGACCAAGCGACATTTTAAAATCCAGCAGTTTAGACACGTATTCCTCTTGCAGCGAATCAAACATGGCTCAGACAGGAAGAGGCAAGGAGCTGCCCAAGGTTAGAGGGTTCTGAGGTCTCATCCACACCCAGTGTTGTGTGCCTTCCTGAAGCAGGCTGAGCATGTTGCCTGGGATTGCTGCGAATGCAGAATGCAGGTTACTCTGTGAGCCTTTGGGGATCATGTAATTGGGATTCCAATTTAAATTGTCCTGAACTGGACTCTTGAGGAGGTAGAGGGATAATGGCAATAGCACAGATGGCAAGAGGACCAACGTCCTTTAATAATATGACAGAAGAGGACAGTCAGTCTCCTAGAAGCTCTGCATCCCAGGGCTAGAGGATTTCACCCACGGTCCAAGGCTGCAGGTGGTTTCATCCTGGCGGAAGGCTAAGGCCTTCCTCTGATCTTACTCTGCTTTTCTCTTGGGTTACAAAGACAACATCAAACTTCAGAACAGATGTTCTCTGCAGTTGTGGTTTGAATCTTACATTAAGACAATTTCACTGTGGAATCTTTTCCCCTCTCCCCACTACTTTCATTTAAAATGCCAAATCAATTGCCCCAAAAGACTAACATTTACCACCCTAGAGATCAAGAAGCAGAGATGAGTGGAGCACAAAAAGGAGAAATAGCCCTGAAAGGAAAAGGGCCAGTGGTACGGGAGGAAGTGTGGAAGGGAAGCCCTCTGAGAACAATGGAAGGGGAAGCCGAGGACAGAGAAGGAGAGGAGATGAAGAGGTAGGGACACAGTGATTTTATGTTCTTGTCATTCTGGGACTTCAGTCCCCAAGATTTCAAAATGCAGTTAAGACCTAGTAAAGTATCCCATACTTTAATTAATTGTCCTGCATGGCCAACAGTCATGGAACTACAGAAAACAGATAAATGGGAGGTCCTCATGCTGGAAGACATGCAAAGGATCCGGGATAGAATGGAGGTGAAAGGATCTCCGGAGGTCACAGAAGACGCAAGAGAAGGTCAAGCTGACAATCTAGGCAGAACACAGAGTGTGTTTCTCAGTCTTTTTCTCACATGTACATTTGCCGTACACAAAGAACTTCCCTCACAGAAGCTGTCACCCCACCCCTGCAAGTTGCCACTTTTCTGCTCAGCTCAAGAGCACACTCCTAGTACATATCTGAATATGCGTGTCAGTCTCCTACAGTCTTTAAAGGCAGCAACTGAGGTTCAGTCATTATTACACTCCATGGTGTTTAGCTCAAGGTAGTAAGAGCCCTATAAATTATGTTGATTATTTAATTAATGAACAGTTAACTTCCTAACATCCTGTAACATTTTTACAGAAAAGCAAAGCTCAGATACCAGTTTTATTTTGCTTAGTTCGGTCTAAAGTGAGACTCAAATTTGCCCAAAGTTAAAATTAAAGAGCCAACCAACTGACTCATTTCAAACTAAAAAGGTCTTCATAAAGTTTTATTCTGTTCCTCCCATTCCTCCCATCCCCTTAAAGGAGAATGTTGCTAAGATCACAACGTTCATTTTATTTTTTATCTAATTTTTTATTCTGAGACTTCACATAAAAAATGACATTTGGCTCAGCACAAAGCAAATCAGTTGTTTGATCGTCAGCCTGGACATTTTATACATCATGCTATTCATATTCTCAGATGGCTGCTCAGAAGCAGTCTTTAGGAATTTCCGAACTTTGAGTTGAATCTTTTATTTCACTGGTTACCACAAAGGTAAGATGTGTAACTGCTATATACATTATTTGTAAGATAAGGGAAATACATGAAATGAACTCAATTTCCTCCATCTTATGAGAAAGAATAGACTGTTACATGCTTTATGGTGAGCCAGGGTGCTTATCACAAATCCCTTTCACCTTCTCAAGTTTAATCTGTCAGGACTCTAGAAGCACTGTATTTGGAAATACATCTTCTGGCTATACAGATGAGTCTATAGTGAGGAAGGGTATAGGATGGAAGTAGAAATGGGGGGATATGGGGATGGGCTGAGAGTGAAGATGGAAATGAAAAGGACAGGGAGGATCAAATGGAGCTGCTACCATCTAGCAGGTGGCACAGAAACATATAAAGCAACCCTAACCACTCTTGTCAAAGTAGAGTATTACTCTCTGCACTTCATGGTTTGTATCTGCTAATGGGTAATCAAGATGTTGGAACAGAAAAGGCAGCTGATCTTAAAGCCTAAAAACCAAGGAAATATTGGGTTTGGTGAGGGCTTATCATTTCTCCTGAGTTCTGAGGGGGAATCATGAACACACATTATTTTACATCACTTCTTCCAGAACCAGTTCCATATAAGAGTCCCAAGAAAAATTGATGTGTCACACTGAGAACATCCTACTTAGCCAGTAAATATAACATTCTTTGAGTATGCCATTGCAGTCATCCACAAACATTTTACTCAAGAATCTATGCCTATCTTACCTTAGGCATCCTTCATTGAGCAGCATTACAGTGTCATAATGAATTAACATGAATCCTAGTTTCACCAATGCTAACTCTACCAACAGAGGAAATAAAATGCACAGCACTTTTTAAGTTCCCATGCTGCTTCAATCCTCTTTTCTGGTATGTACTCTCCTGAAAAGGGTGCACAGAATCTAAGTTTCATAAATATGCAGGAGCATAAATTCATTAAAACAACTTTAGGGTATTCAATGTAGTTATTCATATTTAGAATTTACTGAGCATCAAGCATGCCAATGATGTAAAGTTGATAGATTTGAATAAGAAGCTCAAAAAGGTACATGTCAGTTTCTCCGGCATTACAGCTCACATTTGATTCTCAGCTCTTAAGGACCAAAAAGAAATGAAGTCTTCTTTAATTTACAAGAAGCCAGCTGTGCTCAATCCACATCTTGCATCAGCCCTGTGAAGGAGTCAGAATGTAGTGGATGGTCCTGCCCATGACTCATGAGGTGGAACAGACCCAGCTCACATCTCATCTATCTGGATTGGCTCCCATACAATAAAAATCTTTCTTCCATTGAGTTGGTGAAAAGAAGAGAAGCAAAATGGGCATGTGTGACATGCAAGAGGGCGCCATTTAATCAGACAGGCCTGCGAAACACTTTCAAGAGTGCAGGGCTGGCAGTGACAGGTAATGACAGGTAACGTGCAGAATGAAGAAAGCAGAAAGCATATAGAAGTTGCTTCTTAATGGAAACGTGTTTCATCAGAATGATCAGAAACATGTGTTCTCCGCAGATTGGGAAACCATCTTGAAAGACTTCATCACAAAAAGGCCTTGGGTAGGAAGTACCACAAGGGACCTATCCCGGAGGGGTAGGAGGAGGTGCAGCTGGGTGGGGAGCTGGCAATGGACTGTGAGAGGAAAGAACAAAGGCCAGTCAGCGCTCTCATGGCAGATTCCCAAGAGAGAACCCTTTCCAGGAATTTAAAATTCTGAATAATTGTTGAGAATTTTTAAAAATCAAGAAGATTATAAACTTTTCTTTCAGGGGATTCCACAGCATTGAGAGAGACCAGATGGCTGGCAACAAAATTCTAGACCCAGGAAAGGTCCAGCCTCTACATATCTGTCCACTTGTAGTGAGCTAATGCTTTCTCCTAGAGAGTATTTGTCTAATTGAATTGAATTGAACTGAGGTGTGGAGGTAAAAAGGCTATTCCAAATAAGTGTTCCTGTTTCCAAATAGTCCATACAAAAACCTGCAGTTTCTTGCCAAGCAGAAACTACCAGGCTTTGGTTTCCTCACTATCGAATAAATTTAAACTCTAAAATAACCAGGGAGGCAACATAGTAGAATGGGTTAAGAGCACAAGCTTGGCAGTAGATAGACGAGAGTTTGAATTTTAGCTTGGCTGCTCTCCAGATGTCAGTCTTTGACCTCAGAAAGCCTCAGTTTCTTCATCTATAGAATGGAGATGAGGAAAGTACCTAGTTCACAGAGTTGAACTGAGATGAAATGAATGGGTGCCAAGTGCTTTGCACTGTGCGTGATGCAGAATGAGGACTCAGTAACCCTTCATTGCTATTATTAATCTTAAAAATCAGAATTGTGACTTCGGATTTAGTGAGCATAAAATTTTCGTGAATGTTAATCCAAACTGTGGTATATAGTATTCTTAAGAAGAAATAAGGACACAGTGTCCTCTCTTCATGTATGCTGTTAAAATCATGACATAGTGACAAAGATAATTTTTGGTCTAGGTATACAAATCGCGCAAATCCTTGACACCATCCCTCTTGGATGAAAGGGGATTGATTCCCACTATGTAGATGTGAGATACAATTATGAAAGTTCTAATCATAGACTCACAGCTACATCACAAATTAGCAGCAAAGAGAACATGTACCCTCTTGAATTCCTTCCAGTATTGGGTTCTCCACTCTCTGGATTGCACGTTTGATTTTTACAACCTAAACAAAATAAGACCGTCTTAAGCAACTGGCCTTAGCATTTGACTTTCAATCTGGGAAGAATCCCACATGCTATTCAATGTGCCCCCATAGCACTCTGCTTGAGGTACTTCCCAAACTAGCACCCATTAGACAGCATATTATTGCACTCACTTCACAGAAGTCTTTTTCTGTGTTATCGCATCTTACATTTTCCTTGGCTGTCTCTTTTGCTGCCAGCCAACAGTTTTTGTCATTTTTGTTGTTTTGTTGTTTTGTTTTTTGAGACAGGGTCTCGCTCTGTCACCCAGGCTGGAGTGCAGTGGTATGAACAGTTTAACTTGTGCTATAAACCCAAACCTCTATCTATCTCTAATTGTACCACACACATACATTTTAGCTACAGAATTCTGAACCTAGATAGCACTCCCTGCAAGCTTGGACTTGCCACTTGGAATTCAGATAAAGCATTCTGCTCCCTGGTGTTAACTACCTATGCTGACCAGTTGCCCAAAAGAACCTTAGGGAAAGGTTTCTCATCTTGCCCCTTGGGTCACCAATCAAACCATCGGTGCTCTTAGGACTGCCCTCTAAAAACACAGAATTTGCCATTTACATCAGCTATGTAATTTGCATTCTGGCACTACCATTGCCTGGCACCTAGCCATCAAGGCTGGCAGCAGAGAGCAGTCATAGTCTTCTCGCTAGTTGCCCGCTCCATTTTGGCAAGACGAATGCTGTATCACTGGGAAAGCAGACTTAATTGGTTTTCTGGGGGTGTTTAGTTAAGTCACCCCACCTCAGCTCCAAGTTGATGGAAGTGTCACTTTGCCCTTTCCAACAACCATAGCAAATAAATGATGGGGACATACTCCGAAATGCACATGGCTGAGTCCTCTTGCTCTCCTTTTTTTTCCCAGTGACTTTGGGGAGGTTTGGGCAGTGATCCTGCATACACAATACAGTTCTTGTTCTTCTTTTCTCTACAGAGCAGCCTTGAATAGCTCTGTCTAAAATTATTAGCAGGGGCAGCCCTAGGCTCCAAGAGATCACAGCCCTCATGCTGGGTCTGAACAAAGACCCTGCTTTTCCCCAACAATTAGCCCTGCAAAAAAGGACATCTATCTCCCTCTATTAAAACCACCACGTGCCTTCAAGTCAGCCCATTGTAAAGCTAATTAAATAACACGCCTCTCTCCCCATGCAGGTCTCCTGATTAGCTTTCCTCTGTCAGAAACCTCCGCAAAGAACCCAGTGATAGACAGGCCAATGTTCCACTTCTCCTAAGCCCCACCCCCATCGCCAATTAGCCATCACCTTTGAAAAGCCATCCTTATCAATGTTGGTGAGTTTGTTCACGCTCCATATCCATCCAAAGCCCAGACGCTAGTCACCTCCACCTTAAAGGAATGGATAAGGTTCATACTGCTTTTAAAATAAATTATTTGGATAGGCAAAAGTTTTCATCACAGTGTAAAATCTTTGGCCAGCATTCCCCACATCACAGTACACAAGGGCTGCCGCTGCCATTGCAGGAGAGCATCAGAGGACTTTCCCGAAAGTCAGAGAGCCTGGGCAAGATGCAGCCAAGGTGGCCATTCCCACCAGATTTCTAAAAACAGGATGCAGAAAACCACCCCTTAGGTTAAACTCCCTTAGACACTCCTTACCGCCAAGCAGATAAAATGCAAGCACTGTCCAAAAGGCCAAAATTGGTCCTCTTTACCTTTTGACCACACGTCACCTCCTCCCCCACATAGGGACCCTGCTCTCTAACAATCCTGGACTTGTGGCAATCCCTTGAACACACTCTAGTTCTTTGCTCTTTTGTGCATTGTTACAGGCTTTTTCCTTTCTGGAAAGCCCTGGTCTACCTGCCCAGCACCTCTGTCAAGACTCAGCAGCAAATCACCTCCCCCATGGTTTCCAGGGCCTTGCTAGATAAAATCAGGCACTTCCTCCTCTGAGCGCTCAGCAGCACATATAGGTTTCCAATGGGGCGCTGACATTACCGAAAATAGTCTGAGCCCCTCAAGAACAGGAATCGTATTCTACTCAAATTTGAATTTCCAGCTTTAAACACAAGGACTTAGTGAATGCTTAATAAGTGTTGGAAGAAGAGATAACTGAGTAACTGAGTAAATGAAATGAATAAGTAAAAGAATGACTTAATGAATGAATAAAATAACCACTTTATACCAAATGTGATCTAAGATGGTACATTCAGGCCTACTTCCAGCTTCACTACAGATGGCCTTTGTGCATAGTAAAGGGCATTATTATTTTATGACATGGTTATCTTTGTTTGAAATTGTCAGATCTCATACACATGCACACACGTTTACACATGCACTTTTTAGATACAATTTTTTAAATAATAAACATGGAGGGAGACCAGGCCAGCTATTTTCTAACTCTGCTTAATAGTTCTAGAGCCTAACTTTTCAAACTAGTCTTTGAGGTTTCTAGCTCATTTAATCTTCAGACCATACAAACCTTTCCTTCCAAGAGTTTTTAGGAAGACTCCCTAGTCTTCTTGGATGTCCCATTCAGATGAGTAAATGACTAGACTATAAAAAAATCCCATATACAATTTAAGTTTTCCTTGAAATGCTCATAGACCTCAAAATTAGCAATGAAAACAAGAAAATTTTTTCCTTTTTAAAAATATTTTATTTTATTTTAAGGTCCAGATACACGTGCAAGACATGCAGGTTTGTTACACACATAAACATGCGCCATGGGTGGTTTGCTACACCTATCAGCCCATCACCTAGGTATTAAGCCCTGCATATATTAGCTATTTATCCTGATTTTCTCTCTCCCCCATTCCTCCAACAGGCCCCAGTGTGTTGTTCCTCTCTCTGTGTCCATGTGTTCTCATTTTTCATCTCCCACTTACAAGTGAGAATAGACGGTATTTGGTTTTCTGTTCCTGTGTTAGTTTGCTGAGGATAATGGCTTCCAGTTCCATCCATGTCCCTACAAAGGACATGATCTTGTTCTTTTTTATGGCTGCATAGTATTCCATGGTGTATGTGTACTATATTTTCTTTATCCAGTCTATCATTGATGGGCATTTGAGTTGATTCCATGCCTTTGCTATTGTGAATAGTGCTGCAATGAACATACGCATGCATGTTATCTTTATAATAGAATGACTTATATTCCTGTAGGTATATACCCAGTAATGGTATTGCTGGGTCAAATGGTATTTCTGGTTCTTAATCTTTGAGGAATTGCCACATTGTCTTCCACAATGGTTGAACTAATTTACATTTCCACCAATAGTGTGAAAGCATTCCTATTTCTCCACAGCCTTGCCAGTATCTGTTGTTTCTTGACTTTTTAATAATCGGCATTCTGACTGGCATGAGATAGTATCTCATTCTGGTTTTGATTTGCATTTATCTAATGATCAGTGATGTTGAGCTTTATATCATATGTTTGCTGGCCACATAAATGTCTTCTTTTGAGAAGTGTCTATTCATGTTCTTTGCCCACTTTTTAATGGGGTTTTTCGTTTTGGTTTTTTTTTCTTGTAAATTCGTTTAAGTTCCTTGTAGATTCCGGATATTAGACCTTTGTCAAATGGATAGAGTGCAAAAATTTCCTCCCATTCTGTAGGTTGTCTGTTCACTCTGATGCTAGTTTCTTTTGCTGTCTAGAAGCTCTTTCATTTAATTAGATCCCATTTGTCAATTTCTGCTTTTGTTGAATTGCTTTTGATGTTTTTGTCATGGAATCTTTGCCCGTGCCCGAATAGTATTGCCTAGATTTTCTTCTAGAGTTTTTACAGGAAAACAAGAAAAATTAAAGGACTTGACCAAATACATATTGAGCTCTGCCAAATCCCAAACATTTAAAAACAACCAAAGTCAATGAGTGGGTCTCATCCCTGACACATCAAGTCTTATGGCAAAAATCACTCACTGCCTGATGACTCCTGTGTACCTTCATCTCTCTGCAGGATGACATTTAGGGCCAGCTCTTTCCTTGTTATTTCACCACCACAACCTCAACTTTTGAAAAGTTGTGTCTTTCTACTATTCATGGGCACCTTCCAGATAGAAAGAGAAATTAAGACACAAAGCAACAGAGGAAGATCCCGTGATCATGCAGTTAATAAGTAATTGTATCAGTAAGAGTTCGTAACCTCCAACCTGAGATGAAGCGAGCAAACACTGTCATTCATTTGGCAGTCACTTTGTTCTGGCAAGGTTCCTACTTGTTAAAGTGGAATGCTCACTTTAGAATGATCATAATGGATTAAAACCTGTAAAATTAGACTCTGGCTGGCAGTAAGTTCTTTATTACTCTCCCTTACCACAGTGTGCCTCCATTCTCAGATGCTGCCTTAAAGAAGAGTAATCTAAGACCTCTAAATACATAAAAAATAGGATAATAAGTAAAGACAAAGATACCTGCATTTTTATATAGATTTGTCTCCTCCAGATACAGCTTGGCATGTATACAAAGCAGCCATTGAGAATTGAGCATGTAAAAATCACACCTGTTAATTTGTCAAGGACAGAAGGAGTAAACTATAAGGCAGAAATAAAACTGTTTCAACAAAGATAAATGGAAAACATGATTGAAAGAGAAGAATGATTTGAAATGAATAAAAGTGTGAATGTCATAGTATTAATCAAATAAAAATATAAGATGCATATAATCAATATACTTTATTCAAAGAGTAAGAAAAGAAGAAATATGTATCATAAATGAACATTATCATGAGATATCAGGTACAAGAATTCAATACATTGGGTAAACAGATTGTAGAGATCTTAAGATTTTAAAGAATAGCATACATTCTGTGGTCTAGAAAAAGCTGTTTTCTGATCCACTTGAGATTGTGAATAATGTTAAGGCACATAACAGACAAATCAAGACACACAAGATAACAGACTCTCATTAGGAGGAGGAAGAGCTTGGAATTGGTTGAAGGGAGCAGCCGTGTTGACAGTTCATGTCAATACATTCCAGTTAGCAGGTTACTTAAGCAATGACTTCAGGCTAAGCTGGCCTTGTAATTCTGCAAATCAGATCCCATGGAAGAGCAATTAGGAGACATTCATTTCATACTCTCTTCACAAAGTTTGAGTCATTTTAAATTTTTTGTGTGTCAAACCTCAGAAATAAATATGAATACACATCAACTCTTTCTTTTGATTAAAATAATAGGGATGCTTTATGTTATCTAGCATGAAAGATCACAAAATAATTCCAACACTATCACCTCACAGTACCTCTGAGAAATGCCTAAGAGGTGGGAAAGGATCCCAGCCTCACTGTATGCTGTATCTGCCCAGGGCTCCGAGATTCTCTCCAATGTTTTGCACAACTTTGATCCAAGTCAGCTGTGCAAAATCTGAAGATGCATATTAGCTCAACTCTTTCAAATCATTCATGTGTCCAAAATCACTTTCACCTACCACTCAAAGACCTTAGAATGTGGTTTTCTCCTGCCAAGTCTTTTGTCGTCATTTGTTGGTTTTTAAAATTAGACCTTTTATCACTATGTACCATAATTTACCTGAGATATTATTTTCCCACTAACACAGAATGTGTAGAGGGAGAGGGAGGGAAAGCATGGCATGGTGAATAAAGAGACTATTAATCCACTAATTCCTACTTATCTCCACTCAGAGTGGGAATAAACAAAGCTGTCATTGGAAGGTGGATACAGTAGGATCCCAAGTGATGTATCTGCTTGAGTTCAAGGATGAACTGGAGGAGGAATTAAATCACAGTTGGGTATTAGGGGAAAGGAAAGGAAAGCAAGGACTCAGCTCCCTTCCCCTGGGAACTAAGAAGCAAGGGAAACTGACATGAAATAAACTCCTGCACCCAAAACATTCAAAGTCCGGTGCACATCTTCCTATGAGCTGCAGCAGGAAAACACTGGAAAACCTACTAAATAAGAGCAGCTGGTCATAGAACATATATTTCTAATTGTGCTTTTTTACCACTTATACGTGTATATGGGAATTCTGTAATAACATGTTCCAATAAAGACTTCAGGACAAATAGGACGTAGCATTACAAACACAAAAACAATACTTTCTGGGAAATGTTCCATTGTTTTAAAGCTATATATCCCAAATTCTTCACCAAAGGCCAAATAAGCACCTACAAGAAGGGAGAAGAAGTAATGAGACAGGGAAGAGGACTTAGAAGATGACTTCAGGAATAATATGTATTGATACCTTCAATACAAGAAGTGTTTCCGCTTTCCTTGGATTCACAGTATTTATTCCCTCAAATTGAATATATTCATTTTCTTAAAAGTCTGGTATATGGTAAATTCAGTAGATTTGGGATGTTTGCCACACAACTGTTAGTGACTTTCTTTGAAATTTACCGAAGAAAATACAAGAAAAGTGAAAAAAATAATAATATGGTATTAAGCAGAAACACTTGCATTAAATGAGATTTAAACAATTGATTTATAAAAGTATGATGAAATTATCCTAGAAAAGTCTACCGACTTATTTTTTCCTTCTTAGAGTTCAAACACCCAGAAGTAACTTAAAAATTAAATATTTGATTGTAATTCAGGAGGTAAGGGGGGCGTGAACCTTCCTATTTAGAGATGAGGAAATTGATAGCCATTTAGCATAACTAGATTTTCAGATTTGCATTCTTCACAAATTGTGCACATAGTAGCTGCTTTATGTTGCCTTTTCCTGGTTACTATTATTTCACATAACATGTCCAAGAACCAGTACAGTGTTTCATACTAGGCTACAAAGTCAGGCTCACCTGAGCTCAAATTTGAAGTCTGTCACTCACAAACAGTGTAGCTTTTGGCAAGTTATTTCAACTACATAAAGCTCACTGCCTGAAAAATTTACTTGTCTGTAAAATGGAGTTAATAATTCACAGAATCTTTGGTAAGATTTAAACAGGGTAATGTATGTAAAATGTATGGCAGTGTCTGGCCAAAAGTAAAGAATGAATGGTGGTAGTTTTATTCAGGTCAAAACACCACACACACACACACACACACACACACACACACACACACCCCAAACCAGGTTTGAACTCAGATATCCTCAAAATACTCATGCATTGTAGTGAGCAGTGTTGAGGAACCACTTAATACAAATAATTATTTTGCCGTAGATAAAGGAGGCAGTTCATAAATGTAGGTGACATATGTGTTTAAAAATCTCTGTCCACAACAGTGAACAGACAATGGGGAAAGAACACTCTTTTAACAAATAATAGGGGGCAACCAGATACACACATGAAAAAGAAAGAAACTGGACCCGTGTGCATAAAAGTTAACTCTAAGTGGATCAGAGACATAAATGTAAGAACTAAAGCTATAAAGCTCATATAAGAAAAAAAACAGGATTAAGTCTTCATAACCTTGTGTTGGGCAATAATTTCTTAGGTGCAATGCTAAAAGCACTAGAAACAAAAGAAAAAATAGATAAATTGGGCTATATCGCAACAAAAACCTATGGTGCTGTAAACTCTAAACATTCAGAAAGTAAAAAGACAACTCACTTTATGGGAGAATATATTTGTAAATTATATGCCTGATAAGGGACTTGTATTCAGACTATATAAAGAACTCTTACAACTTAACAAGAAAAAGACAACCCAATTTAAAAATGGGCCAAGGATTTTAATACACATTTCTCCAAAGAAGGTATATGAATGACCGGTAAACACATGAGAAAAGCTCAATATCATTAATTATTAAAGAAATGCAAATCAAAACGACAATGAAATACTACTGCTCATTCACTATGAGGGTACTGGATAAATTGGAACCCTTTCACATTGCTAGTAGCAATGTAAAATGAAGCAGCCACTTTCAAAAACAGTTGGGCAGTTCCACAAATAGAGTTACCATATGACCCATATCACACAAAAAACTTGTACATTAACGTTAATAGCAGCCTTATTTATAATAACCACAAAGTGAAAAGCACCTAAATGGTCATCAAAGTATGGATAAATAAAATGTGCCATGGCCATATAATAGAATATTACTTTGGTGATAAAAAGAAATACTGATGCCTGCTACAACATGGTGAAACTTGAAAACATTATGCTTAGTGGCCAGTCACAAAAGATCACATATTGTATCACTCTACTTATGAGAATTCCAGAATAGGCAAATTTACAAAGATAGAAATTAGACCAGTAGCTGTTGAGGTGTGGAGGTAGGAGGAATGAGAAAGAAAGAAGACCGACTGCTAATGGATATAGGATTTCTATTAAGAAGAATAAAAATGTTGCCAGGTGCAGTGGGTCACGCTTGTAATCCCAGCACTTTGGGAAGCCAAGGTGGGCGGATCACCTGAGGTCAGGAGTTGGAGACCAGTCTGACCAACATAGTGAAACCTTGTCTCTACTAAAAACACAAAAAAATTAGCCAAGTGTGGTGACAGGCACCTGTTATCCCAGCTACTTGGGAGGCTGAGGCCGGAGAATCATTTCAACCCAGAAGGCAGACAGAGGATGCAGCGAGCAGAGATTGTGCCATTGTACTCCAGCCTGGGCAACAAGAGTGAAACTCCATCTCAAAAAGAAAAGAAGAAGAAAAATGTTCTAAAATTAAATTGTGATGAGAGCTGCACAATACTATAGATACACTAAAAAGAACTTAAATTGTACACTTTCAATAGGTGAATTGTATAGTATGTGAATTATATCTCAATAAAGCTCACCTCAATAAATTCTTTTTAAAAAAGAAGTTGGTTTTCTGGAGGTGAAGGCAAGACAAATAAAAGAGGGAGAATATCGTATCATCCAGGAAAGCCTGCCTACTGGGGTCTATGAACATTGTCTTAAGATCATTTGCTTCACCAAAGTTCAGTGGAAAAACGTCTAACATTTCTGTGACCTTCTTTTCTAAACTTCCTAAGTGGCTTAGAGAGAGGCTGCCCGGGAAACTCCAAATGGAATTTAAAAATATTATCTCCTGGCTTTATAAACAGCAAGGAGCACTAATGAAGTGAGGGAGCAGCGGCCCCAGGAATGGGATATTTCATTCAGGTTGGGAGCCCCGTGTGGAGTCTAAGCTCATCTCTGAAAGCAGCAGGAAGGCCACAGAGAGGCCAGACCAGGGTGAGGGAGGTGAAAATCAACACAGGGGAGAGAAGAAAGAATAACAACGCTCAAGGATACATAAAGCAGAGCCGGAGTGGCCACTCTTCCAAACACCAGTAAAACAACCCCTTTCCAAATCGAGCTCTATCCTCATTCTGCCAACTAAGTTTGGATGAATGAGTGCTCCTCAAGGCAAACCCCCTCGCCCTGAGTTTCACGTGATTGGGAGGCCTCAGGAGGGTCTCTCCATAATTCTAGTCTCAACAGGACCATCCCTCTCATCATTCCCAGTCCTCTGGTGCTCACCAGCTCTGCCTGCTTGGCTGTGTCTGTCTCAGCACGGCAGCCACGTTGCGTGATGTTCCTTGAGGATAAGACTGAATCCCACTTTATAGCCCCAATGCTTCATGAAGAACGAGGTCTTAACAAATATGTGTTGATTAATCAGGGACAAAATAAAGATGCTCTAATGTCACTAACACCCTAAACCAGTCGCTAATTTGGAATTACCCATGATCTAATTGAGGACCAACACACCAACCATCCCTCCACTAGCTGGGACAGGTTTGGACAACCAAGATACAAATAGTTACCAAATCCTCTGCTCTGTGGCAAGTATTAGGCTAAGCACTGAGGATACAGAAATAAATGGTGAAGTCCTTTTGCCTTAGAAGGAGAGGAGCCGTAACACAAAAATTCTTCTGAGCTGAGCTTTGGGTGTTATTCTAAATTACTGCAAAATTTGTGTTGTGTTTTGTTTTGTTTTAATTTTTGTTACTTCTTAACCGATTTTTAAATCTTGGGTAGTACCCCCAATGACCCTGACAGATTAATTTAATAACCTGGTTTGCTTCTCCAGCAGACCTTAACTGAGTGCCCATGGCAATTTAGGCACTCCACTAGGTACCAGAAACATGACAAGGACAAAGCCCCTGGCCTCAAACTGTACATAGTCTCAGAGGAAAGACAAAACAATGATTGTAGTATGGTGCAATGATCTCTACAATACAGGTATTCACCAGTATCATGGGAACACAATTGGGGTCTGAACACAGGTATTGAGTATAATAAGGGCTGCATTCGAGAGCTATGTAGAAAATAAAGTAATGGGACTTGCGACTGAATATGAAAATATAGTGGCCGTCTGCTGCTTTTCTCTCTCTAGTCTTTTCCTTCTTTTTCCAGTACAGGACCCCCCATTTTCCTTTAGGAAACTGTCTCTTTTAGCTCTGGTGGAACTGCTGATCACCGTACCCCTATACCTACTATTCACAAAGGTAGTAATGTCCCACATGGTGAATTAGAGTGCCCCACCCCCATTATTTCTTTCATTGCCTTCGGGATGTGCATACAGACCAGGAATTTTATATAAAACCATCAGGAACAAGGAATTCTTTAATGAGGTCTATGACTATGGACTTCTCTTCTTCCACCAAAGCAGACGTGAGCTAGAATGAGAGAAAAGGAAAAGGGGAAGAGGGAGGAGGAAGAGCAGGAAGAGGAGAGGAGGGAGGAGGAGAAGGGTAAAAGACTTGAGAAGAGCATTGGATTCCCTAGAATCCCCCAGGCTGACTCTTCTACTGGACTTCCCATCTGTTAAGTCAGGAAATGCTTTCTTACGCTGAAGCTAGTTTGAGTCAGGCGTCTGCCACTTACAAACAAAAAGATCCTTCCTTGGCCAACACAAGTGTGAACGTATTTAAAAAAATAAAAATAAACAAAAAAAACAGGGGAGAGGGAGTCAATAACTACCAGTTCTCTAGCCTGGTGATTGGTAGCTGATAGTGACCTTCATCAAAACAAGAGAGAGGTTAAAGACACCCACAACCCCTCCACTAGCTACAGAGTTATAGGTTACAGAGTCAAGAGAAAGCAGCGAGCTCAGTTTTAAGTCTGAAGTATCTGTGTGTGACTCAGGTGAACACCAGTCACAAAAAATACCCATGGAAGACACCCTCCATGTATTAACCGTTAAGTGATGGCACCAAAATGCCTTCCCTCCCTATTATTCTTTGGTTTATAAATTTTCTTTAGGACCAGCATGGTGGCTCACACCTGTAATCCCAGCACTTTGGGAGGCCGAGACGGGTGGATTACCTGAAGTCAGGAGTTCAGGACCAGCCTGGCTAATGTGGTGAAAACCCGTCTCTACAAAAAAATACAAAAATTAGCCAGCGACTATAATCCCAGCTACTCGGGAGGCTGAGACAGGAGAATTGCTTGAACCCTGGAGGCAGAGGTTGCAGTGAGCCTAGATCGTGCCATTGCACACCAGCCCAGGCGACAAGAGCAAAACTGTCTCAAAAAAAAAAAAAAAAAAAAAAAATTATTTAAAGAGGTATTTTTTTACAATAATTTATTTTTCAAAGTAAACTGAATGTGATATATATGCACATAGAAAAGTACTAGTTCACAGTCAGGAAGAGGGAAAAGATTATGCATTTCAAAGCTACCAGAACAGCGTAAATTCTCTCCCCCATCTTTGCAGCAGAACTTTCCCTTCTGTTAAAGACAGGGAAAAATGATCACTCTCCACCTGCCCATTCTGACATAGACATTGGGAAGTTTGGAAAAGGAAAAAAGTAGTGACCAGTAACAATGGGGGAGGTGCAGACGTACATTTCAGACCTTCTCTCAGCCCCAAAAATCTACTGGTTGAGTTTTCACATCAGCATGCCCAGCTTATGCCTCCTTTTAGCCTCTCTCGCTGCAGCAGAATTAAAAGATTACTCTCAAACTCAACCGCTCTCCTTTCACATCTGGCCTGCTCTTTCCCACTCAATCATTTCCTAAAACATTCCCTTAAATTCCCTTAAAAGGTTGTGAAAATTTTATCTTACGTGATAGAACCAGAAGGATAATAATTAAAAAAAATTACTCATACTCCTTCCGAAATATCCTGAAAGATATTTGAGAGGGGAGGTAATTTATAAACTCTAATAATGGATTGCAGAGTCATATTTTCCCCTCACTAATCTAAATCCCTCTTTTTCCATTTAATCTCATTGTGTTCTTAGTCCTCAGTGGATCTAAAAAACAGCTGCTGACTCCCTAATGACATTTTAGGAAGAGTTAAGTCTACACTTGTATTTAATCTTAATTAACCTTATACTTAATTCCAACTTACTGCTCACCTAAAGCTCAATGTCTGTGAAAAATAAATGAAAACTCTGAAGAGGAAAAGTCAAGCAAGAGATGTGTGGATACATGTTATAGCACTTAATGGTATGGTACTATTAAAGCTGAGTACGTCCAAATTTTGGAAACTGCCCTAAATGTCATAAGAAAGTCAGTTCCTTGTATATTTTACAATTTATATTAAAAGCTCTTTGAGATAAAAATAGGTATAGAGCAAGCTGTTTCTTCAATTGCTTTAAAAACCTGTGAGATCAGAAAGGAATTTTGAAAGGGCAGATGGAAAAGTGATTAATTGTGTACATATATATAT
>NW_012107853.1:695084-803673 GCF_000951045.1 Mandrillus leucophaeus | reverse complement strand
ATATATGGAATTTCCCTCTTCTGTAGCCCAGTTAGTAGGGCTGAGAGATGCAGGCAGCCCTAGGGAAATGTAGGGAAATGTGGATAAATGTACTGAGGCTACATGCCTAATCCCTGAGCCCCTCACCCCTGCCTACTCCCAGTTCTGCTCAAAGACACTGCAATTCCATTCTTTTCCAAGGCTCTCCCTCTCCCCGTCTCCAGAGCAGCAGCCTTGCATCACATTGAGTTTAAAATAAAGAAATGCTTTTCCTAAAGAATTCGCACACAAATAATCTCATTACCCCAGTGCTTAGGTTTATACAGCAGACGTCTTCTGCCAGGAAAAGAAAAAAAAAAAAAAAAAAAAAGCGCTCTACACTCACATGGAACAGCTGCGAGGAGAGAAATGGTATTTAATTCATTGTGAAATAGTCAACAATGGCTACACTGCACTTTTAAAAGCCTTTTGATAGTAAAACCCACAGGGAACAGCCCATCCTGTGTGCTGAAAAGCAGCTTCCCCACAATTAGTCTCTCTATTCAGAGGTCTGGGAAGTCTGTGTAAACTTCAGCACGTGCTATGTACACTGTGGGTAGCTTCAAGGGTATAACCTTTCAGAAACTTCTTAGGGTTTAGTCTTGCTCAGTGACTCTGTCTGCTCACGGAGCTGGCTGGTTGGGGGGAGGGGAGGCGGTGTAAGGGGACAAAGGGAGTATGATGCTTAGGTGAAGACGTAAGCAAACCCTCTACACCCTAACTGAATGCCCAACAAAGGAAAAACCATTCTCTGGAGGAGCTTTGCAAATTATCAGGCTTCCTCGTGCCCTTAAGTGACCAATATTGGACTCCAAGAAACCAGAGAGAAGATACAAAAGAAATCAGGTAACAGTGTCTTGTTTTCCCTTTCTCATCCCTGTGGCATTTGTATGGGTCTCTGCTTTGTGGGAAAGCTAGGAAATCTTATCTATTCTTATTCTGGAGATGGGCAATTGTCACAAAGGGTGAGACAGCAATGAAGATGTGAACAAATGTTTGGGCAGGCAAAATGTGTATGGTGGTTAAGAACATGCACTTTGGAGGAATATTTACGTTTAATTACCAATCTGCCTCCCAGAATTAGGCTTCTTTGGGGAGGTAAGTCTTATTTATCTCATCTGTAAAATGGGAATAGTATCACCCTCATAGGAATGTTGTAAAAGCAAAAGACCACATATGTGCGATCCTCGGCATACAGAAGGTGTTTAATGAATGGTAACCACTGTACCTCTCAAGCAGCTCTAGAAGAACAGGCCTTATTTTGGACTTTCTGGAGTAAGATTACTAGAATTGGAAGAGAATGGGCTATGAGCTATTTTTCATCTATATTTTAATTTATAATTGATCAGTTAAGAAGCAACATAGAAATATGCACAGATATCTAACAGGAAGTTCAGAGGGATCTAAACCATGTTAAAAACAACAAAAGATTAAAATTCAAGAAAATATTGCATCATGGTAGCTAGTTTTATTGTTCAGAAACTTTAAATTCAGAGTTTTCAAAACCCAAAGTATTGATGAGATGTCCAAATATTTCAGGTATGGTCGAAGTGAGCACAACAACTTTCTATTATTTCTAATCTCCACTCAACTCTCCAGGAACAGCCCACAGTCATTTCTGTCTCAAGGAGCCAGCCACTTTCATTATAAAACCCAAAATTCAACCAGTGGACATTCACCAGGATGCGAACTCTAAACCCTGCTCAGCTAAGAATATCCACCTGATGTATTGACCAAAGATGAAAATGCTAAGACATTGCTGGGAAGTTCAAAGTAGTTGACTCGGGTTGGGTAATCTGTCTCGACTGGAGAAGTCTGAAAATGGCCTCCACTTTTCTAAGTGAGTTTGTAGCAGTAGATGTAACAGTCAATGGTTCCAACAGAAGCTGATGATCAGAAATGAGGGCTAAGACTCCAAAAGAATGACCTTGGTTCAGGAGCAGTGAGCTGAGAGAGTCTGTAGCATCCAGGAGTTTCTCTGCCATAGTCATTCCTGTATACAGTCTCTTGGCCATGAGGGATTGGTTCCAGGACAATCCCTTGCCTAAGATACCAAAATTCATATACGCTCAAGTCCCTGATATAAAATGGTGTAGTATTTGCAAATAACCTATGCGCATCCTCTCATACACTTTAAGTCATCTCAAGTTTACTCATAATACCTAATACAATGTGAATGATATGTAAATAGTTGCTATACTGTATTGTTTAGGAAATAATGACAAGAAAAAGTCAGTACATGTTCAGTACAGATGCAAATATTATTAACGGTTTTTGTTTGTTTGTTTGTTTGTTTGTTTTTTGCTCTGAAGTTGGTTGAATCCATGAATTCAGAACCCATGGATACGAAGAGCCAAGTGTACCTTGTTTGCAGTGGGGAAGGGGTTAGCTCTGAATTTCTGTACCCCTATTCCCTTTAGCAGCACTACTTCTGCATCTTTTCTTCCCTACATGACATAAGGATGCTGGGGAAAATCTATTGTGCACTAGAAAGTCCATGAGACGCAGGTCACAGTGTGACTTTCCTGTGGTGCTTTGACACAGACTGAAGCTCCCCATCCCTACCTCCAGCTCACTTGAAGGAGGTCCCAGGTCCACAGTTTTCCTGGGGTGTTTACAGAGATCATCCTGAGGAGCATGAAATGAAAAAATATGTTAAAGAAAAAGGAGAGATCTGGCTAGCCTTTGGGTAAGGCATCATGCTTCTGTCTCAGAGACAATGGAATGGAAACAACTTCCAGATTTAAATACACTCTCTTGGGACTGACCAGAGCAGGGAGAAGGGATTTATAGGAAGGAAGTTTATACCAGAGAATTCATCCCAGTTCAACAAAATATGCATTGCGTACTCTAGAAGTACAATGTGCTAAGTGCCACAGGAAGGTACAAATGTACCTTTCCCTTGGAACAGTAGTTTTTAACCTCTTTGGGAGTCTCAGACAACTTTAAGATCCTTAAAAAAATTTCTGCACAAAATTTCAGCAGGATCACACTTTCCTGAAACTCCCCTGGGCAAGAACCCCAGCTCCATGACAAACAGCAGGTCTAAGATATGGCAAAAAGTTGTCAAGATTGATTTTTTTTTAAATGTATGAGGTATGTAAGATACCCAGTAAAAACGGCAAAGGAACTCTGTAGCTACTTAAATCACTGGTATTTCTGCCTCTCAAGCACTACTTCAGCAAGTCTCAGGAGGTATGGAAAAGACCGATGACATAGCTTTGAAAATTGGTGGCTTTGTTTTCTCGTTTTGTTTTGTTTTTTTAATTCCACCTAACAGAGACCCCAAAGTCCTGTTTTCTTAAATAGCAAGAAAGTTGAAAGAGGCAAACAATTCTTCAAAGGTCATGAGGAATCTAACTGGGATGTCCAGGAATGGAATGGGAAAAGCGTATCCCTATTTTTAAAAATAGGGATGGTGGGGAGGGTGTGGCCAAATGACTAGATCAAGATATGGGACTGAAAGTTGAGGGGCCACTCACACTGGCAGCTTTGGGGACAGCCAAGGTTACCCCATGCTTCAGTGGGAAGGTGATTTTTCTCAGAGTACAATTAGGCCTCATGGTTGACTGTTGACCTCTGTCCCATGAGCTATTTAAGTTCTTCAGAGAGCAGTGAGGGAACAAGTCAGTGAAGATGGAACCCGGAGGCATTCAATAGGGAAAAAAAGAGGGAGAAAGAAAGAAAAAAAAAAAGAGCGAGGAAGGAAGAAAGCAAAGGGAAGGGAAGGGAAAGGAGTGAAAAAGAAGTGAGAGAGGAAGGAAGAAAAGGAGGGAGGGGAACCCTGGGCAATTACGGTAATATATGAAAAGGTAACCTATGAAATCATGAGTTAAGAGCCTTCTCCACGCCACGCCTGGTGCTTTGCCATTTCCACATTCAATACGGTGTTGTTGTTGTTGTTGTTGTTGTTGTTGTTGTTGTTTAAATTTCTTCCTTCACAGTAATTCTGTGAGGTCGGCACTATTATATTACAAGCGAGGAAACTGAGGCTCAGAGGGTTCAGTCATTCGTCCAGGGTTGCACAGCTGGTGGATGGCAGGGCTGAAACCTGTGCCCCAACCAGCCCTACCCAGCTCTCTTGATCCTTTGTCAAACGGTAACGACACACACTCTTACCTATCTCTCTATCTCCACAACCTATCTAGACCTCCCTGTAACCTCTTGCAAAACTAAATCTAAGCCCAGAATCTCTTCTGTTCCAACCGTCTGTTTCTTCAGCCCCGCTTGGGCACAGGCGCTGCCACAGGCCGAAGGGCGAGGTTCAGGCCGAGACAGCCCACGCCCGTCCTCTGCTGCCTCCTCTCCTGGGAGTGGAAGGCTCGTCCCGGGACGCCCCAGCTCCCGGCCGGCTTCGCCTGCGCCCGCGTTGCTGGCAGCGCCGGGGTTAACCCGCCCGCCCTGCGGAGCAATGATTTCTGTTTTATTTCAGCAGGGGAAGTGTGTGCTGCCTGATTAGCCTGATGGTTTCCTCTTTTCCCATAACCTCCAGACCCCCATGGCCCAAGTGTTTACTCTCTGAAATAAAAAATCTGCTGGTGTTTTTCTTTTTGTGTGCTCGTGTATTTTGGGAGGATTGCAGGGGAGGAAGGCGGGGTGGGGTTAGGGACCGGGAGGCTGGGGGAGGGGAGCGGGCCGCCTCCTCCAGCTGCAGGCTCCGGGCTGAGACCCCTGGCTGCAGTGCAAGAAAGCAACTTATTAATGAGGGAGCTGGGTCTCCTGCCTCGGCAGCTATAAACACAGTGAACATCTGGAGAGAGGGCCCGTGTCTCCAGGCGGCCAGACACAGCACTACAGGCTGTCCCTGCGGCGCAGTCCGCCCCCACCCTCCACTCTCACGCGCCCCTCGCCCCTCTGCTGGGCTCCGGCTCCCACCTCATCCGCCCACCCGAAGACGTCCATTCACCCAGTGCCGCGACCGAAGCCGAGCGGGGCCTGACGCCAGCCAGCGGCGTCCACCGTCCCACCCCCGTGCGAGGAGTTCCAGGAGAGGGGTCAAACTGCTTGAATCGCATAAGAACTCGGTGCCCCAGGGACCTTTTCCCAACTCGGACTAAATATTTGTGGTTTGAAAAAGTTGAGAGAACGTTTTTTTCTCTCCGCAGCCCCCTGGGAGTCCCAGCGCAATGCTGTTACTTCCTAGGATGTTCCAGAAGCTGCGAGTCCGAGCGCAGGCCTGCGGAAGGCTGGCCTTTCCATGGTCACTCCACGAACCCAGCCTGGAGGCCTGGGTTTCTCTGTCTTGGTTTCCTTCCTTCCCGGGGACCTGGAGGGGTGATTTACATTTGTAAAGGCCTTTCCAAGCCCTCCTTCCTTGGGGCTGTTGGGGTCACTCCTGAGAGCATGGGGTCTCTGGTCTCTAACCTGGGTGTGCAGCTCTTTCTGGTCCTCACTAGGCTGGCCTCTCTTTTCACTGGTGAAATGAGGCACAGTGAAGGCACAGTGGACAGATGCTAGCACATTAGCCTTGAGCAAGGTGAGAGTGGGCAGGACTCAGACGTCAGTGGGCATCTGGTTTCTTTGATTCACCTAAATCCACACTCCCACGGTGGTGAAAGGAAAAAGAAGAAAAGCAGCGTTTATATACTGGTCCCCTGTGATAGGCCATGACCTTTTAAGTATACTACCCTCATGCAGTGGGCACAAGAACTCTTTGGAAAGAGTGTATTTCACCTGTGAAAGGTGAGGGTTGGGAATCTCAGTGGACTTAGCCAAGGCCGAGGGCCCCTACCGGGCAATACTGATGGGTTCCTGAGGCATAGGCTGGCTCTTCCCACAACACCAGGCCAAACCCTCTGCTTGGACTTAACACTCTTCAATTATACTCAAAATGTATACCCAAAGTCCTTGTAATCTGAATATGAAATAGTACCAGCTCAAAAGCTACCAAGGCAGCAGGAGGTGGGAGGAATAAGAAAGAGGCCATGTAGGAAGCAGGAGCAACTTCAGGCCACAGCTGATCAGAGGCACGTCCTTCACTTACTGAGTATCCACTTACTGAGTACAGAGTCAGGCATTCGCAGAATCTCAGTATCAGATGAGCAAACTGAATCAGAGCGAGTATGCGGGAGACATCAGGCATGTGGACTCTCCCTAGTGGACTGCTTGGGCTAGGCTGGCCTTGCTTTCCTTCCTCTTTCCAACCTCTGGCCCTCTCAGAGATGGGATGGGGATATGTGGCAAGGCTGTTCCTGCATCAGACTTCTCTCAGTACTGTCCACTGGGAGTAGCTTGTCAGGGCCGCTAGGCCCCAGCCTCTGCCTTCTGTGAAAGGCTGGAACCTAAGATAGGGTTACAGCTTGTTCCTCCCAAACAGCACAGCCATCCAGGCAGAATCCAAAAAGTTCCACGTTTCCCTATCTCCCTTTATGTTTGGACTTTAGACAGGAGTTTAATTCCCTAGAGAATATTTGGGCATTAGCATAGACAATTCCTCATTGAGCTGGAAAATTGAAAGAATAATAAAAAATAAACCCTGAGACCGGAGTGGCCCAGTTGTGTTTCCAATTCACTTCGCCTGGACTCCCTATAAGTCTTCTCTGAGAGGAACACTCCAGCCTCTTCTCAGGGACAGCATTAGTCCAATATTGTAACCGTCCAATGTTACAACATCCATAAAGCGCACACACTCTCAGGACCAGAACTGTTCTGAAGAACAAAGAACCTGACACAGACCCTCTAGAAAAGAAAAGCACACCCTGAATGAGGAAAGAAGAGAGGGGTGCAGCAGATGACAGAGTCTGAAACACCATTCTGTAAAACCACAGACCTGCTATAAGAATAAACATTTCAGAGCAAGGTGAGTCTCCATTTAACAAGTCTTTCTGGCACTCCCTCAGCGTTCTCAACACTTAAAAGCCAAATTGGAGGCATCTGTGTTTCCTGCTGAGACGTCCCACCTGGTTGTGGATAGCCCTTTCCAAACATTGGCCCAGGTTTGATCTCTCCCAGCCGCTAGGCCATCTGAGAAAGCCCCAGGAGGGACTATGAACTCGGACCCTCAGCATATCTCCCATTTGAACTTCCAAAGTTTATTTGGGAAAGACATTCTTTAGTTCCACCATTTTGTTAGTAAATTTGTTTTAGAGATTTTAGTGAGATCCAAAGTCACACATTAACACTGCCAAACTTTATGTCATAAATAAGTGTAATATTTCACATGGAAACCATTTGCTCTAGTATGTAAATGTACACCCACACACACACTTGCATAAAAGTTGTTTTAAAGGAGAACTGAGGCTTCCCATTTTCCATATATCTTCTCAGTATCCTGGGCGTGGCACTGGTCACCAAACGTGTTCAACCAATCAGTGGGTCACTCTCTGACTCAATGAAACGCAGTTTGGACTCCCAAAATGCACTTCGGGACAATGAGTCATAATAGCAAATATTCATATCAGGCTTGCTAAGTGACGGCACTGTTTTATGTTTTACACGTATTAGTGGTTCTCAAAGTGTGATCTCTAGACCAGCAGCATCAGCAGCACCTGAGAACTTGTTAGAAATGCAAATTTTTGAGCCCTAGCCTAGGCTCACTGAATCAGAAACGCTGGGGGTAGAACTCTATAACCAGTGTCTTACAAGCCCTAAAGTGATTCTCATGTACCCTGGGAGTTTCTGCTTCAATAAGTCTAGGGTACGGCTCAAGATTTTGCATTTCTAACAAGTTCTCAGATGATAGTGATGCTGCTGGTCTGGGGACCATGCTTGGAGAATCATTGGTATGGATCCGAAAACTGGGTTACAAAGATTAAGTTGTCTAAGGTCACACAGTTAGGAAGAACTGATGCAAACACAAGCGACCTGGGTCCAGTGTCTAGGTTCTTTCCTACTACACGAAATAAATTTCCTTTCTCATGAAGAATGGGAAGTGGCAGATAGGCTGTGAATGTGGTTCAGTGAAGGTTTTGCTGTGTTCAGTGACCGAAGACATAGCAAACTGTATTCTACAGGAAGAAAAAGTGTTGTCTTGTTTCTCAAATCAAGGACCATGGTAATAAGACTGTAGGTTCCTCCTCATGAAGGTAAGTTGTGCTTCCTATGTTCTCTAGCTCCAGGCTGCTTCCCAGCTCTAAGCAAGTATTTTGCAAAAGTGTAATTTGCTCACAACATCACATCTGTAAGTTTGCCTTATTCCAGACAAATCTGTCCTTGAAATGAAAAAAAAATTGATACTATAACACTTTGGAAGAGTGCTAAGTAAGCATCATATTTTCTGATAGAAACTATGACCACTCATGAGCATCAAAACTGTGAGGCTAAAATCAAATATGGACCTCTGGCATTGATGGGATGGATTGAGGTCTTGTGTCCTGCGGGCTCAGTTGGGTCTCTGATGTCAGTTTTGGAAAACAGGCAGTGTCTGACTTCAGCTAGGTCTGGGCACCACTCTGAAGCTCACTGCTACTACCCTGTCTGTCCAACAGGACTGTGGGTAGGAACTAGTTATGACAGTTAATGACAGTAAAACGTCAGTGAGCTCTTAGAGACAGGAGCAAGAGACTGAAACATAAAAATGATTCTTGTTATGATGGTTGGAGAGAAAGGGCTGAGGCTGAGGGACAGAATAGAGGAAGGGAGCAGAGAGGAGGCAGGGTCAGTGGCTCCACTCCAGTCAGACTATAAACAGTAACAGACATTTCAGCCATGTCTTGTGTAAGAGGCTCCATTGATTCACAAGGTTCCCTAACAGAAGGATGACGAGAAGCTGAGACAGAAAGGACCCATTCATTCATGCAGAACACCAGCACTCAGCCCCATTGGCTCTCGCTAATGGCTCCAGGCTGATAGGGAGGAGGGGGAAGAGGCGGACGGTAGGAGGAGGCAGAAATGAAAGAAAATGATGACTACAAGATTGTTGTGAAGAAATGTACAGCTGCACAGGCAATTGCATGCAAATGTGGCTTCCCTTTTTAGCTGTATAGCTAATGTCCTCAGATTCATCTATTTTTCTCTTTCATGTTATCTTCCCCTCCCGTTCTTGCCTTGTCTTTTTCTGGGCTCCCCACTTTTTTTCCCTTTCCCATTCATCTTTCATCTTCCTTTCCAATTATTCCCTACCACGCCACTAATATCCACCTTTATTTTCTGTCCATTTTCACACATCTTTCTTCCACCACACCCACTTTATCATCTATTTTGTCCAATCGATTCCCAACAGGCCTTGGCGCCTGAGTATTCTCTCTCACTCACCTGGTAAGGCTTTCCCTCATTCATACTTTCTCTCTGCTTGATTCTCTCTTCCCCTTCCCTCCCACCCTTCCACCACCCTCCTCCTCCTCCTCTTCTTCCTCCCCCTCCTCCTCCTCCTCCTCCTCAGCCTCTGCCCCTTCGTGAATAGGAACAACATTCTGAAAAGACTTGCTCATTCCTTGATGGCCCCTCCTGTCAGTATTCTCTGCACTGACAGATGTGTAGTCGTTGGAAAAGAAGTTCATTCATCCCTTCTGAGAGCACAAACGTGAGGGGGGAGCAGGGGTGGGCAGTAGCCATGAGACGGAGGACGGGAAGGAAACCGAAGTTATAAATAGGATAAAAGAAGATGAAAAAAATGTCGAGTATTTTTTCTCTTTCTTTATATTCAACACATCTCCAAGGAAATATACCACAGCTGGAGAAATCATTGGTTGGTCTATGTCTTCATCTCCCTTCCCTATAACCCCAAGATCCCCATCCAAACAACACCCATCGCTGAGGAGAGCTGGACCACAGCCCAGAAATAATCCCTCCAACTCCTTCATCTGGGAAGCTCAAAAGTTAAAGGAGGGGCTAGAAAGGCTCAGGGTTCTTGCCAAACATTTCCATCAGAGGGAGTCTAGGACAGTGGGAACTACAACCACCACATTTGTGAAGAGATTGCCCCCAACTGGTAGGGGCCACACCCCAATGGAAGCTGTGTGCCATCTCTGAGCTGCGGTTGATGGTAACCCAGGTCATTCTAGGAATGGTTATTCTATGCCCCAATCTTCTCTACCTACCAAAAGCCGGGGTGACCCCAGCTTCCTTCTTGCAACTATAAACTATGAGAGGAAGATGCTATTATCCTGCTATAAGTCCTTGCATTTTAAAGCTGTTCTTCATATGCTTCCCAAACACTGTCTCATAGGCCATGAAATAAAAACGTCTTTACCTTTGAGAAACTTAACAAAGAGCAGCATGAAAAATCATCTCCACTTGGGAGTACATGTACTTCTCAGTTAAGGAAAAGGAAGGCCATGTCTCTTTGCTATGAAGAAGAGACATTCTGATCTTCAGGCTACGAGCAAATAGAGAAGGACTCAGCCATTAATAAGATGTAACTTGTAGCAAGCAGAGACCCTCCAGAGCTGAAAGTGTTAAATCAAGGCAGCTTTAATCTCAGTTGCACTGGGAGATATAAGACTTAAGCCTTGTGGCATTAATAGGATTCAAGAATTATACAAATATAAACACAACCATTTTGACCTTTTGCTTATACAAACAAAATCTATTTTGTTTAGAATTTTAAAGGATCACTTTTCTCATGTCCTCAAATTTTTACTCCTTAAGTCTAACCTGTGAACAGGTACAAAATCCTCCCAGCTCCCTTGTGAAATGGATAGGTAGCTGAGACTTTTGTATTTATGCTTAGAGGAACTGAGATATCAAGCAGAAAGTGACAGCATAAATATTATTATGTCTACAATCCAGGGCAGTGCCAAAGAATACCTCAAAGATCAATGGCTATTGAGTCAAGGGAACAGGGGACACAGGAATTGATTTCATTCTGCCCCGGAGAGAAACCAGGCAAATGGAAAGCTACTCCCCATGCCTCCTCACCCACAACACTCACAGCCCACGGAGTGCCACAGCATCTTGCCCTTTGTCTGTTTATTCCTGATGAGCAATAAAGCATGGACAACAAAGCAAACATTTATTTTACTTCTCCACTGTTATTTAAGTAATTGACCAAAGAATGTTGTGGGGTAAAATAACACTGAACCAAAAAGTAGCCTTCAAGTTAGTGACTCCCCCTGCCATGCCCAGCCCAGGTCATTCCCTAGAATTACGTTTTCCCAACATGTAAGAGTAATGACATTTTTATACTAAGAATTCATCCTGGGAGAAAACACAGATTTTGACTGGCTATTTGGTATTCAAATATGTTATCATAACATAGTCTTATGTAAAAGTGAACTTAATATCTGAATTGATCATTTCAAAATCCCCAAATTCAAATTTAATCTTTTTTGTTTAGGAAAAAAAAAAAAACAAACCACTAGCTGGTAAACCAAGGACTAATGGGATTGTGAGAAACAGAGCGTCTCCTGAAAACCACATGGAGATGAGGACTTCAGACTCCTGAGGTCCCTGGGAATGTAGATCCATTGATTTGAGAGCTCTCTGGAGGAGACTCCCGCTCACCAGAGGGCAGCACTGCCACCAGCAAATGGAAGGAGAGAAGGGAGAGAGGGACAGAGGCAAAAGAAGTGGGATCCGGTGGACACAGACAGAGAGGCCGGGAACAGTGGAAACAGATGACCATCGAAAGAAAGCATGTTATTTAAGAAGGCCGAGCAATTCACACAACTCTGTTTATCCAGTTCAGACTCTGTGACTGCAAAACTTCTAGGCTCTCTGACAACAGCCAAAACGGGTGTCAGGAAATGCAGGGTAGGCAAAACTATTTGCAAGGTGGAGACCTAAAGCAACCTTTCTTGGGCCCATTCCTAGAGTTTAGACTTCCTGTCGGGGAATAAAGTAACCCAAAATTTATGGAGAAGGCCCGGGACTTTCCATTCAAGAACAATAGCATCCGTACCCGCATAAGCCATGGCAGCTGTTATTTGAAAGAATGCAGCCCTCATCAGATTTCCATTGTCCTTCAACTCTATCCTCATTCCCAGCTTTTGTTTATGTTCCTACCTGAGACACAGTGTTCAAGACCAGTAGGAACTTCCTGAGTTGCCATCTCATCCCAAAAGGGGTAGCAAGGTCTTTGCTGGTGATAATTGGACTGGAAACCACAGGTCATTCGAGGATCTTCATAAGTGTTGCTAGGTCCTTGCCTCTGTGCAATAAAAAATAGAAGAAAACTTATTAGGAGGAAAATCTCAGTGTAGCCCTAAAGGAACTATGACTTCATATCATCCAATCACATGTAAGTAGGAATCATCTATAGATGAACAGAATCAACTATTGTTTTCTTCCCTTAACCCCCCACATAAAGACACAGGGAATGAGAAGAATTTCTGACTCAGACTATATATGCATCTATCTTCCTCCATTTCTTCAAGTTTTTAAGGACTACTTTTTCTGGCCTTCGAATAAGAACTCATGGTTAATAGCAGGGTGGAATGCTGACCATCTTGAATTTATACACTTTTGGCTTATTTTTAATGGTACCTTACTCTGTAAAAACATCATGAAAGGATATTCTTATAAGACTTACTCCACTACCATACAACAAGTAAATGATAAATACTAAAGAAAAAGAAATGGACCTATGTAATAAAATTCACCTCATTTTTTGGTTAATCAGTGTGTATAGATTTTAAAGACATTGGTTGCTAGGCAGCAATTGTCCATTTCCCCCAATTTTCGAGGACTTGTGCCACACTCTTAGTAGTTTTATGAACTCCATAAAATATACGATCCCAATCCACGTAGCACTCTCTTAAGGAAGACAAATGTGCTATATGGAAGGTCATGTTTTGCTGTGTTTAAAACCCTAGCCTTTGAAGCCAGGTATACATAATTCAAATCCCAGCTCTTCTACTTACCAACATGGAGCCTGGGCCTGATCCTTAATCCAAACCTTAATTCATGCAATTGTAAAATGAAAATAATAGAAACTGGAAACATATACATATAGTTCTAGCTACTCGGGAGGCTAAGGCAAGAGGATCACTTGAGCCCAAGAGTTTGAGGCTCAGTCAGAGCAACATAGCAAGACCCTACCTCTAAAAATAAAATGGAAGTAATAATACTTACCTCATGAAGTGGGACAATTGAATGAAATAATGTATGAGATAATTGTATATAAAGCAAAATAAAATACAAAATTGCATTTAATAAAATTATATATTATATGAAATGCACATGATAAGTATGTAAGGCCTGGTCTTCAATATAAGGTAGGCATTATTTTAATTTAAGAAATCCTTAACATTTCTGGAAACGGGCATATAGGTTAAAAACCAAGACACAAAAGGAAAAGCAGCAAATTCACGGAAAGAAGATTTCCTGAGAGTAGGATTCTAATCTACACTGGCCCATCCTCGACTTTCTTTTTTCTTTTTTATTATTACTCTCTCGGGCCCTTGCACCTTCGTAAAAACCCCAACTAAGAAAACCAAACTCTGCTAGAATTTAATATGGTTAAATCTATTGACATTACGGTCCCAATAAATGTAGCTCATAAGATGGTATTCTCACCCCTGAAGACTAGCTTGCAACTCCCAGAAAGATTCTCCAATTGGAGAACTTATGTCCTCTCTTCTTCTGAGCATACAAGAATTCAGTACTACTATGTTAGATTCAGTTGCCCACTATCTGCTCTCTTCCTCAATTTGCAATGGCCCATTCACTTAAGTTCAGTAAAAATAACAGAAGAGAATATATTGGCACAGAGAAAAATGACAATGGACCCAAAATGTAGAAGAAGGTTCCATGCACATGATATTGGACCTGGTTTTCTATAACATTCATAAAATCATTCAAACTAGAGCTGGATGAAGTTTACTTTGGGGCTGTTTATCTTCCAACTGTGTTAAAGGTACTGAGGATGTAAGTGGGACTCAATGGAAACGTCGCCAGTTGTGTTGCATCAAAGGCTAACATCCTTAGCCTGCTGTTGCCAGGGGCCTTGATGAGCACTGTGAGAATGTAAATGGAGCAATGGCAGACTTGCCACCTATACGTGTGTGGGGCCAGGAGACAGGGGAACCATCAGCGAGAGTACACTACTGAGCATCAGTCGGAAAATGTTTCCTGGCCAGGCACGGTGGCTCACACCTGTAATCCCAGCACTTTGGGAGGCCGAGGAGGGTAAATCACCTGAGGTCAGGAGTTCGGCACCAGCCTGGACAACATGGTGAAACCCTGTCTCTACCAAAAATACAAAAATTAGCTGGGCATGGTGGCAGGTGCCTGTAATCCCAACTACTAGGGAGGCTGAGGCAGAAGAATCACTTGAACCTGGGAGGCGGAGGTTGCACTAAGCCGAGATCGAGATCGTGCCACTGCACTCCAGCCTGGGTGACAGAGCAAGACCCCATCTCAAAAAAAAAAAAAAAAAAGAAAGAAAAGAAAATGTTTCCTTAATTTTGGATTCAAACCATTTTGCTGGAATTTTATTTAATGCTATACGCTCCTGAAGCAGCTACATTAAATACTTCTTTTGGATTCCCAACAATGAGCAGGTCTTCAACAAAACTTTGAAACTGAATCAATTCAAAACACACTTCTTAGTCTTATAAATCAAGCCTTGTGGTCTCAATTTCTATCCTCATCTTTTTCATATTCCTTTAGAGCCTTTTTCAAAATTTAATGTCAAGTATCAGAGTTGTAGGAATAGGGTCTTGAGCAAGAAAATTTTAATTCTAAATGCTATGAAGAACTCCAAGTTACCCACATCTGTCTTCTTTTGGGACAGCATGCATGGTTTGCCAAAAACAAAAGATCCTTGTAAAGTGGTAGTAGGTAGTATGAGTTGGTTCTTGTAAGTAGGTAGACAGGTAGTTTGTTACAGGCCCTGCTAGGGTGGTGGGAACCTAAGAACTTGAATTCAGATTTAAAAGTTTGGGTTTTCTCTGCTAAAGAAAAGCCACTTGAAGGCAAGGTGTAACTGGCAAAGAGGGGCTGAAGAAAAGTGATCTGGGAACAATGTGCAGAGGACAGAGAGAAGGTAGATAATCAGTAAATTTGTAGGGTACAAAATAATGTGGGTCCACACCTGGGTGATAACAGGGTAGCCATATTGTAGGTCAACTCACAGCCTTTGAGTAACAACCATGCACAGAATCAGCTTGATTTGACATGGTTGGTTTTTTTCCTCGAGTCTCTCTTGCCCACAGCTGGGCTCTTGGTCAACACATTTTTTATTTTATAAATGAAACCCTCTGTATATTTTTAAGGCATAGTTCCTCTGTAACTGTCCTCTGTGGAGCCACCAGATCCTATTTTTAAGAATGAGAAGGCAATAATGTACAAAACCTACCATTAACCACGAGAATCTTTACTAGGGGATGCTCCTGAGAAGCCTTTCATGGTCTTGTTATCTAGACACCTGCCTGTTTGTTAGACATTTCATGAACCGACTTAATAACTATTTCATAGAGTATGAAAATGATATTTTTACTCAAGAGAACCACATCACCAGTTCCAATTCATTATGAAACTGCCTCAGTTAAGGAGAAAAAAGCAGGTTATTAACAGGTCAGAAATCTGGGCAGCCCAGCCCCCACCTCTTTGCTTGAAAAAGCCACCACACCAAACAGGTCCCTGCTTACCGGGCCTCTTCATTGGCATCTTCCTTTCTTGGCTGCAACTGTTGATGAGTCAACAAGATGCAAGCAACAGTCCCCATCTCTGCCACAGGTTTGAGAAAACCATCTGACAGGTTCTCACTCACCCATCCCACAGGTGATTGCCCAAAGGACCTACCAAACATCACACACCTGTTCAGTGCCCCCTGGCACTCTGCACCAGAGATGGCCTCCTTTTTTTTTTCTTTTGAGACAGAGTCTCAATCTGTCGCCCAGGTTGGAGTGCAGTGGTGCGATCTTGGCTCACTGCAACCTTGATCCGCCTCCCGGGATCAAGTGATTCTCCTGCCTCAGCCTTCCAAGAACCTGGGATTACAGGCATGTGCCACCATGCCCAGCTAATTTTTGTATTTTTAGTAGAGTCGGGGTTTTATCCTGTTGGCAAGGCTGGTCTTGAATTCCTGACCTCAGGTAATCAGCCTGCCTCGGCCTTCCAAAGTTCTGGGATTACAGGCGTGAGCCACCCCGCCCGGCCGTGGTGGTCACTTTTAATCCTCACAACAATCTTGCAAGATTAGCATTTTCATCTTCATTTTACAGAAGAGCAAACTGAGGTTTTAAGAGGCCAAGTAAATTTCCCAAGGCCATGCAGCTAAAAGAATAATAGAGACAGAATTCTAACCCAAGTCTATTTGATTTCAGATTGTCTTTTCTGCTACATGCACAACATGCAGCTTGCATGGCTTAAGTACAAATTGCTCAAGAATGGTGGTTACTGTTTCATAATAGGTACTCAATGAATTATGGCAATGCTCACTAATGGACTAATATATTTGGTGCACCTAGTCTATGACAAGTATTATGTTAGATGCTAAGAATACAATATAAGCAACAAATAAACCATAGCCTTAGGAGCATACAGACAAGTAAACAGGGAATTACAGTGAGGGATGTGACAGAATTAAGTACCAATGTGTAGGGGGAGGGGAATAGCAGCAGGGAAGCCTTCCTGGAGGAAGCAGTATAAGGTAATAACTGTAAGATTGAGTAAGATTTGCCCTAAAACATTCGATGAAGGGCCATGTGAGCAAAAGAAGAGGAAGATAATCCATCCAAAGGTAAAAAAGAACATCGACAGCTATGTAAGGAGGAATAAGAAAGATTCAGGGAGGTGTTATAGAGAGATAAAGACGGTATTGTTTGGAGGTGACAAGCATAAGGGAAAAGTATGCCCTTGGGCATTGAGGATGGTATCAGTCAAGGGTAAGGAGTAAAACTTCAAGCCGGAGGGCAGGGTAAGACCACAGTGTAGAGAACCATGCAGGCCAAACAGGAATCTGGCGTCAGGAGAGAGCCACTAGAGGCCATGCTGGAGGCCTGGGACATGGTGAAGCAATGCCTTCAAGAAAGACCTATTTGATGGTGCTGAGTAGGACAGATGGGGCAGGGCAAGAAGGCGAGGAGGCTGACACAGGTCAGGAGCAGAGCCTTGCTGAGCCACATTGGGAAAAATCAGTAACACTCTTCCTGACTTTATTTAAAATTTTGATTTTTTTCATAATAATGTTTGCATTAATTCTGATTTTTAAAAGATATTACATTAAGATATTACTCAACTTGACTACTGAGTTTGGGGGCACCCCATGTGGGTGCCTCACTCACCTCACTGTGGTCCAGTTCGGAAGGAAGAGGTGGGCCATGGATGTTGAGGTGAAGAGGAAATAGGAAATATTGGATGTGTTTTAAAGGAAAAATCGACATGATTTTATGACTGATTGGTCATAGGAGATAAAGAGAGGAAAATCCAAGATGCTACTTAGATTGCTTATGTTTATGTAGTGAAAATGGTGAATCTAGGGGACATAAATAAGAAGAGTGGAAGACAATGTCGCCTTTGGTTGAGTTCAGATGGAGTGATGGCAACTTGGTGGAGGGTCCCTAAGGAGAATGCACGATGGGAGAAGACAGGAAAGAGTCAAGCTAGATCTAGCAGCAAAAAGGATGGAGTTAGAGCACAGCTCAAGGAAAATGGCAGTCAGGACAACAAGGGTAAGAATCGAAAGTGGATCTGTAAAGCTGCTGACAGTTAAGAGGAGAAACAAGGGGGGAAAAAGCACAAGGAAGTACTGGCTGAAGACGTAGGAGGAAAACAAGCAAGAGTACAGGACCATGGAAGCCAAGTGCAGAGCTTTAAGCACCGGGGGTGGTGAACAAGAGGCCACTAAGAAAAGGGTGGTCTCGGCCGGACACGGTGGCTCACACCTATAATCCCAGCACTTTGGGAGGCCAACACGGGCGGATCACAAGGTCAGGAGTTCAAGACCAGCCTGGCCGACAAGGTGAAACCCCATCTTTACTACAAGTACAAAATTAGCCGGGTGTGGTGGTGGATGCCTGTAATCCCAGCTACTGGGGAGGCTGAGGCAGGAGAATCATTTGAACCCAGAAGGCAGAGGTTGCAGTGAGCCGAGATCGTGCCATTGCACTCCAGCCTGGGTGACAGTGCGAGATTCCATCTCAAAAAAGAGAAAAGAAAAGAAAAGGGTGGTCCCCAGGCAGCCATGGAGCAAGGGGTTCCCGTGGGCATCTTAGGAAAACACACACCTCTTCTCTGCTAGTCACACCTTGTGCTGAGCCGTGGAGGAAACAGCATGGCTCTCCCCGTCCTCTTAGAAAGAGGCTACCAGAGGACACGAGCCCACAGCCTCAATGCTCCACCCATCCCATCCTGGGAATGAAATGAAGCCCCAGAAGTCTGGCAACTAGCTGGACAGTGGACACACCTTGGTCCTGCTCTGCTCTGAGGTGAGCCAGCCCCACAGCTACCACCTGGGTCGACCACCACCACCATTCCTGCAAGGAAGCGCTCATTGGTTTGTGACTGTTCCCTAGCACCACTTCCCAGTGCTTCAAAGTCAGGAACTTGGACCTTGCTAGCCCATTCCCTCCTCCACTGCCCATGGTCATCTCCCTGGAACTGCCTATTCACCTGTCCCCTCCAACCAGCCACATCTTAAAGCCATTCCTTTTGCTCATAGCTTTCCCTCTCTCCGCTCCCCAAAGTCCCCCAAAATTGAAAAAAAAAATAGAGGAATATTTTTACAACAGCAAATCATGAACACGAGGAGTCTGTGTCCGTGGAGTGGGTGATCTAGTCTTTCGGTCCGCTTCTGTCTGTAGCAGAACATCTTCAATGTCCACGTGCGGTGAGTAACTCCCTCATTGTTCACCTTCTGTATGTGTTACTTGGAGCCTAAACTCCATAGGAGCAAATCTGTCTTTTCCTTGCTTGACTTCAGAATCCTAGGGCTTAGCCTTAGTACAGGGCCATAAACACATAAGACACAATAGATATTTCTAGATGCTAGTGCTTTCTAAAAATGTTTTAAACTCAGAAGCAAGGCTGAGTCAATGCTGGGTGGATGGGCACTGTGATTTGCACCATGGAGATAACTTTGTATTATTTTCCTAGGAATGTCAGAGATGCTCATGCACTTTAATAGAAAGACACAAGACTAGAAATCAAGCATCCTGGGGGTTCAAGTCCTGCTCTATATTTAAGGAGCTGTGTAACCTCCGGGCTGTTCCTTAACCTCTCTGAACCTTTGCTTCCTAAGGAGGTCGGCCTCCATGATCTCCAAGTTCCTTGACAACTCTGTGTCATTTTTGCTGATCCATCCACATTCTTTCTCCTGACCTTGTGACAGACAACCTTCATTGGATAAACAGCCACACCACGGTGGGCAAGCCTGGAGAGCCTAAAGTTCTCAGAGTCATCATGTGGGTCTATGACATACAATGTGCCCTTGAAATGCATGAAAGGCCTTACGTTGTTTGTCTTCATTCTCTCCCGAAGCCCCGCTCCAACAGTTTTGTCACCATGTGCCCGCGTTTCAGTAGAGAACAGCGAAGCTCAGGAAGAATCTTGCTACTGAACAGTTATAAGGGTTCTTACCTGCCAGGTGCTCAGTTAAAGTGTGTGCAATACCTAGGCCATTTCTCTGCTTAAACCCTTCCTCCTAGTTGCATGTAGTCACCCTTATGCGACTCCACACACTTCTGATAAAGTCTGGACTTCCTCATCCTCAAAAGACACTTTAGCACCTCCGTACCCTGCCAGCCCCTCTACGGATGGGCTGTTTGGCAATAGTGAGGAACAGTTTTGGTCAGAGCGTATTTGGCCTCAGAAGGACATGGGCAAGGGTGTGGTTTCTGGGCACATCTGTTCGGAGGGCACGTTTGTTCTGCTCTCTTGAGAGGCAAAAGGGAAGGAGGCAAACAGAACCACTCCCCAGCTCTCCGGAGTTTGCTGATCAAGCCTGAGGGTGGTGAGGGGGTGCAGCCACCAGGAGAAGCAGGAACAGACAAAATAGGAAACTCTCAAAGGCAGTTTAATTTTAGACTCAAGGCCAGGAAATTCTTTTTAAAACAATAAGAGTAATGGGCTTGGGCCTTGGTGAAAGTGCAGGCCTGACACACTGCAGGTTTCTGCAGAAAAAAGTCTGAAGCACAGAGGGTTGTAGAGAAGGGGATGTCTAATTACGCTCTTAATGCAAAGCTGTGCTGGCTTCCCTAGGTACCCCCTGGGGAAGCACACAAAGTCAGAGGTGGTGCAGCCAACACCGGCACTACATCTCATACCAGCCTGAGACCAGGACAGCCTCCACTCACAGCCAACACTCACTGAAACAGGCTGAAGGACAGGGAGGGGGTGGGACTTGAGGCCACAGTCCTGGGGGCCTGCAGTTGACACTCTCTTGCTGAGAGGTCTTAGGTGACAGGCATTTGGCAGCTTCTAGATCTGCAGGTTTCAGGTTGCCCCTCGCTTAGCATGAAGCCTTCAGACGCCCAGTGGTACCATGGGTGACAGCTTTAGGCATCTTGTGGTATGGAGATGGAGGCTGAGGCTGACTCAAAACCTTGTTACGGACACGGTTGGTAGAATTTGCCATGGCCAGAAGACTATCCGGTAATTTCAATTTGCTCAGCAATCTGCACAATGGAGTTTGGGTTTTTTTGTTTGTTTTTGTTTTCCTGGAATCAGGAAAAACTAAGTTTTCATAAACAAGGCATATAAATACATGAATGAAAATACGTTATAAGTTCTTACATATCACCAAATATCTAATTAATTAATTCATTAAACGTGTTTGTAAAGAGTTGCTATGGATGTGTCCCCCAAATTTATATGTTGAAGTGTAAAACACCAGTGTGGTAATAGTAACAGGCAGAGGCATTCTGAGGTGAGTAAGTTGTCGGGGCAAAGCACTCAAGGATGGACTAGGGCCCTTTAAAAGGACTTGAAGGAGTGGGTTTGGCCGCTTCGCACCCTTCCACCACTGAGGACACAGCGTTCATCCCCTCCAGAGGATGCAGCAAGAAGGTTCCATCTTGGAAGCTGAGACAGGACTCTCAGCAGACACAGAGCCTGCCAATGCCTTCGTCTTGAACGTTCCAGCATCCAGAACTGTGAGCAATACATTTCTATTCTTTTTGAATTACCCAGTCTCAGGTATTTTGTTATAGCAGCACTAATGGACCAAGACAGGAGTGCTATAACAAAATACCGGAGGAAACTCCAGTAATTCATTTAACCTCTTAGGATCTTAATTTCCTGATATTGCAAGATGGTCTTTACATTGCGGTCTGACTCTGAAATTCTCTAGCTTGTGATGATTGAACCTAGTTTAGCTTAGAGAAGCCCCGCATTCCAAGATGCTGGAAAAATATAGGTTATTTTCTTTTTTCCTTCAATTTCTATGACAACCACTAAGAGTTATGAGCATAAATAATTTTCCTAAACATTATGTGTCAGGAGTCTCATTCCCACTTAGTTTTTAAATTTCTTTTTGTGGATTCCCACTTCTCTAGTCCCAAATAATTTGCCCATTGCTCTCCAGGATTCCCAGAGAGAAGGAAAGGGTGCCTGCACTAGGCTTCATGGCAGCAGGCACACTCACTGCACAAGAAGTGCAGGGACAGCACAGTGACCCTTCTGTGAACACATCCAATGGCTGGAGTCTGGAGGCCTATGGGCTGGAAGTGAGTGTGCCAACAGCCAGAGCCCTGGGTAAGAAGGGAACTGCATCCCAAGGAGGCCCAATTAAACTGCAATTACTCAAGATAAGAAAACCAGGTCTGTTTACACAATGGGGTTGTAAACCACCAGCCTTGACAAGAGAACTTTGATCTGGTGGCAAGGGAGCTGTTTCTCATGCAGGGCAGTGATGAAACAAGGAGGTTTCCCAATGAGGATGTCTCCATCTTCACCCCAGTAGCCCCATCTTCTTCTGGCAACACCCTTGTATGGACAAGTGGAAATCCTCGCCCCTTCCCAGCCCCAGTATCCATCTAACACAATAAAAAAGTCCAGAACAGAAAGAGATGAGATAGTGACTAAAAGGAAAAGGGAATTGATGGAGGTCATCTTTGTGGAGGCGCTTGACACGCATGTTCTCACTGAACCGTCACAGTGACCTTCCATGTACCTTATACTATGCCTATTTTACAGATGAAGACACTGAGGTTCAGAGGGAGTAAGTAATTTGCCCAAGATCAAATAGCTAAAGACCACCAGAGAGAATTTAATCCAGGCCTTTCTGATTCTAAAGTCCAAGTGCTTTCCACTAGAATTTGGCTGGGATCCATTCCACAGCTGCCTGGACCAGGAGGAAAGGCTCTATGTCATGTCTGGTGTCAAGGAGACCGTGTACGGTGGGTCGGCTTCTGCCTCACCAGAGGGCCTGACGGCAGAAATAGAGTTCTGTGTAACAGTCAACCAGTCGATCAATCAATTATAGAAGGAAGAAAGAAAATGTACAAAAGAGGAATTGCCCAAAAGTCTGTGACAGGGAGCTGTTCTGAGGGCCGTGGTGAATTTGGAGCTCTTTTTCTGCAATGCACTTAGCTAAGCCTCATGGCTCAGCAGGACTACCCTCAGCAGGACTACCCTCTATGCTGGCACCAACTAGAGATTCAGCTGACCCCCAGGTACCCAAGTCCCACTGGAACTGCACAGGAAGGATGGAGGCCAATGCCCAGAGCTGGCAATGACTGACAGCCTCCCTGGGATACCTCCCAAGGTGACATCCAGCATGAACTCAGGCTTATTTCCAGTGCGCTTTTCATCCAGTGCTCATATGTCTGCAATATCCTTGGTTTCATACTATTTTATTCTGTACAATGAAAGAAATTAAGTGTCTAATAAATGGGATCCCATTTATACAACTCTGAAGGCTTTCATGGCATAAATTCACAAGTCAAAAAACAGCCTTTTGTTGGACAGTTTCTGAACCCCTGTTTTCATTCAAAAAACATAGGGACCATGTTTTCAGAGAAACACATTTGATCTAGGGAGAGCGACAGAGTGGCAAGTTTTTTATTTTTTCGTTTTTGTTTTTGTTTTTTTTTTGAGACAGAGTCTCACTCTGTTGCTCAGGCTGGAGTGTAGTGGTGCGATCTCGGCTCACTGCAACCTCCGCCTCCTGGGTGCAAGCAATTCTCCTGTCTCAGCCTCCTGAGTAGCTGGAATTACAGGCGCCTTATACCACACCCAGCTAATTTTTTGTATTTTTAGTAGAGACGGGGTTTTATCATGTTGGCCAGGCTGGTTTAGAACTCCTGACCTCAGGTAATCCACCCCTCTTGGCCTCCCAAAGTGCTGGGATTATAGGCGTGAACCACTGTGGCCAACCAAGAGTGGGGAGTTTTTAATACAGTTACTTCACCCTCGAATTACCAGGGATGTCCCCTAAGCCCAGAGTCTTATCATAGGATATTCTGGCACTTGGGGATACGCAGTTAGCCTCTCAGGCATAGGTGCCTTCCCTGAGGCCAAGCACAGTGGGCCACTCCTGCCTGAGCATGTTGTTCTATCCCCCAAAGTCAGTGGCTCTGGGAGGAGGTGAGTGGTCAGTTCCTTTCCTCTGTATAGTCCAAGGTGTTTCCTAAAGCCCGCATGGCCAAATGGGTCACTAATCACCCAGGAACTCCTCCGCACATCCTCCCTGCCGGTGAGGCAGCGCAGGCTGGGCCATGTTCAGCCAAAACTGAGAGCAGCCCAGCCAGCTCATTACCGCCACTCTCAGCGGGGCCAGCACAGTGCTGTGAAGGGGAGAATGACGCATGAGAGGACAAAAGTACTGGGCTTGCAAGGGACTTCCAGGCTCGCAGAGGGCTTGGGCTTGCAGAGGCAGCATAACAGGAAGGAGCGCTTCCTCCCCATGCATGAAAGGGTCCCTGACACACAGCCCATAGAAGTACCTGGAAAGGTCATCCCTCCCACACAACGGCCAGACGACTTCCCAGAGTGTTGTTTCTCCACCTCCCCACTGTGACATTACCTCATTCACTACGGCCTCCCAAAGCGCTGACCTTACACACGGGGAAAACGTGAGTCCTGCTTTTGAGAAACTGACCCTGAGGCACAGGATGTGAATTCTGTGCAAAACCGTGATTACCTGAGGCCGGCATGAATTTGAACCACTGTGGCTCCCGTGATTTCCAAGCATTCTTCCACAGCAAACGACCAGATAACGTTAATGTGACCTCTAATTTACAAGCAAGGACTGCCAGACTTAGTTATCTTTAGGCGCTAGAAAATAGTGACATCCTATATTAGAAGACATTGTTTATTGGCCAACTAATGCAGCCTGCTAAATAAGAGCCCCTCGGAGCAGGACCGCAGTCTCACTTTCTTTTGTTAGATTTCCCTTTCTAAGGCAATCATTTACTAGTAACCAAGACCTGCTCAGAGCAGCCTGTACACACAGTCCCGTCCTGCTCTCGAGCTTGACCTGTGGCTACTCTGGACCAGGTTTCTCAACCTCAGCACCACCAGAATTCGGGGCTGGATAATTGTTTATCACAGGGGGCCGTCTTGTGTACTACTGGGTGTTTACTTACATCCCTGGCTCCTACTCTCTGAGGCCAGGAGCACACCCTAAATTTTAACAAGGAGACAAGTCTCCAGGCATTGTCAAATATCCCTTTGTGGGGTAAAATCACCCCCTACTGAAAACCCCACTACTCTCATGGTTTTCTTTTCACTCTGAATTTACCATACATGGGACAGAGTTTCTTTTCTTTCTTTTTCTTTCTTTCTTTTTTTTTTTCTTCTTTTGGTGTGTCAGACTAACTAAATCAGAGACTAGGGCACCAGGTAGGAGGACTTGGATTATTGGATTAAGCACTATGGGTTGAGCTCTAGACAGGGAGGCTCCAAAAGAACTGAGAAGACGCTGGTTGCCTGGGGCTCTGACTGTCTTATCTAGGAAAGTTAATGAAGCCGTGCTCACCCCTCCAGGGTATCTTAGTTTGCAACTGAATGTGAGGTTTGTTTGCTGATGTCTCTAGCGCCAATGTCCTAAGGTTATATTTCGTAGACAATTTACAGATACTCTGTTTATTACAGCCCAGTCTAAAGTTAGAGGTTATGGTTTGAGTTGGTTTATTGAACTTGAGTTGATACTAATAAGTGTTATTTACTTCTTAATTTTTATTAGAGAAAGAGTATGTGAAAAAATTAAAGGGCTTCGCTGCCTGCTCTGGAAGGTGGCCTAAATCGTTTCAGGGACAGAGAAACTGAGGCCCAGAGAGAAGTTAGGACTGCAGGTGCAAGAAACAATAATCCAGCAGCTCTTTTGGGCAACCTTCTGCTTTCACTCAAGCAACTTCGAACTTTGTAGTGAAAAGGATCTCACACGTTAATGTTTTTCAGATATGGCTGTCATGGGTGGGCGTAAATGGATTATTTGGTTGGAAACCAATGGAAACCATTCAGAATTTATTTAAAATATCCAGGGTGTTCAATTGCAGGGAGGTGTCTTTAGTTGAAATTATGCACTTAGAGTTATTTGATTTGGGGTTTTTTTATTCCCCTACAATTTTGAGATACCCTGTCCAGGATAACATTATATTATATCTGCAACTTTTATACTTATAATAGGCTTTTTATTTCAGTATCTAAGTACATATTTGTGTGGTCTTTCTTTCTTTCTTTCTTTCTTTCTTTTCTTTCTTTTCTTTCTTTCTTCCTTTCTTTCCTTTCTTTCCTTTCTTTCCTTTCTTTCCTTTCTTCCTTTCTTCCTTTCTTCCTTTCTTTCTTTCTTTCTTTCCTTTCTTTCTTTCTTTTCCTTCCTTCCTTCCTTCCTTCCTTCCCTCCCTCCCTCCCTCCCTCCCTCTCTCTCTCTCTCTCTCTCTCTTTCTTTCTTTCTTTCTTTCTTTCTTTCTTTCTTTCCTTCTTTCTTTCTTTCTTTCTCAGAGTGTCGCTCTGTCACCCAGGCTGGAGTGTGCAATGGCACAATTTCGGCTCACTGAAACCTCCACCTCCTGGGTTCAAGTGATTCTCATGCCTCAGCCTCCTGAGTAGCTGGGATTACAGGCATGTGCCACCACGCCCAGCTAATTTTTTTCTTTTCTTTTTTTGTATTTTTAGTAGAAACGGGATTTCATCATGTTGGCCAGGCTGGTCTCAAACTCCTGGCCTCAAGTGATCCGCCTGCCTCAGCCTCCCAAAGTGCCAGGATTACAGGTGTGAGCCACTGAGCCCAGCCAGGGCATTTCATTCTTAGCCAAGATATTAATCTGTTTTAATTTGATTGTAATACCTGTAAATAGAATTAACATGGACTGGCTTTTAAATCTTGTTTTTCAAGTCAATGGCACATTTTGCTCTGAAATCACAATATCCTTATTTATTTTAGCAAATCTCTACAATAGTATCTTTAAGGAAATTTTAATGTCATTTGTGTTAACCTTAAATGATGACCTCTATGTGAGAAACAGGAGGAGGAGCCCTTCTCTGGCAACTTCTTCAGCCCTCTATATGATCTTAAGCTCCAAGTCCTTTGGCAATCACTACTAAGCAAACTTGAGTAACTTCTTGCCTGGACTTGTCGTGTAGTGGAGTGTTGGGGAGGGGGCAGTTTAAACATATTTCTGACGTATACTATTGTCTAAAACCTTTTTCTGATTCTAATTTTTTGTCTTAGTAAATGGTGCTTACATGAACACAGAAGCCATTTTAAAAAGAAGACAAATGTGGTAAAAACAGCTACTGAAAAGAGATGTCTCAATCATCCTTAAAATGTGCCTTTTCCCTTGAACATAAAATAGCTACTGAGAGATTTTTTTTTTTTTTAATGCCAAAAAAAAAACTTCAAACAATTCGGGTCTTTTAATATACAATTACAGTGAGAGGTCATAGTTAACTATGTGTCATAGTTAACTTTAACCAGTGTTAAAAACTATACAGAATCTCTGGCAAGACAGAGTCAAAGACAAGTCAGAAATGAGTTCGTGTTTATTGGTGTTAATTCAGACCCATAAATGTACTTGGAAAAGTTAATAATAATAACAATATAATAAACTTTTTTGTGGCTGGGCTCAGTGCCTCACGCCTGTAATCCCAGCACTTTGGGAGGCCGAGGTGGGTGGATCACCTGAGGTCAGGAGTTTGAGACCAGCCTGGCCAACATGGTGAAACTCTGTCTCTACTAAAAATACAAAAAAGTAGCTGGGTGTGGTGACAGGCACCTGTAATCCCAGTCACTCGGGAGGCTGAGGCAGGAGAATTGCTTGAACCTGGGAGGCACAGGTTGCAGTGAGCAGAGATTGCACCACTGCACTCCAGCCTGGGCAACAGAGCAAGACTCCATCTCAAAGAAAGATCACTTGAGGTCAGGAGTTCGAGATCAGCCTGGTCAACATGGTGAAACCCCTTCTCTACCAAAAATACAAAAATTAGCCAGGCATGGTGGTGCAGGTCTGTAATCCCAGCTACTCGGGAGGCTAAGGCAGGAGAATCGCTTGAACCCAGAAGGTGGAGGTAGTAGTGAGCCAAGACTGTGCCACTGCACTCCAGCCTGGGTGATAGAGGACGACTCTGTCTCAAAAAAAAAGAAAAAGAAAGAAAAGAAAAAAGAAAAAGAAAAAAATAAATAAAACAAACTTAGCTGTCTGTATTTTGCTATAAGTATATAAAAAAATTTCAACATTTATGATGGCTATCTTTGGATAAAAACATAACAGAATTTAGAAAGAATAATTAATGACACAGTTGCTGATATTAGTTACTTTTAACATTGGAAGTGATCAGTGACAACATTATAAGATCCCTCACACAATACATTTTTGAGAAATTTGTCAAAGCATTTCTCTTGATCAGCATATAGCTTGGGCAAGGGTCTTCTCACCTATGGACAATAAACTTTATCCAGTCCTATTTTAAAATTTCTTTGTCCCCTCTTATTCTAGGAGTTATGAAATTTTCCCATAAACTTATTGTCATATTCCATTTTCACTTTTAAAGTCTGTGATTAGAAAACTTGCATTATTGACTTTTTATGTCTGAGGTCAAAAATAAGTTAAATTATAATATGTATAGGAATAAGGTACATCAATATGTAAAACATCTTCATCAAATGAACTGTGCAGTGAAAATCAACTGGCTTTAAATGTTCATCATATTTGAGTCATTTCTCTCAAACTCAAACATACTAAAACTTCTTCAGCAAATTCATCAGTATTTGGTTTTCTATTACATGCTGATAAAATCATAGATAATCTTACAATTGAGTAAGATTCAAAGCTGATTCAGACCCTGGAGTTCAGGTTTCTGGCTTCTCTGTCTACTGGCAGTCAGGATACAGGAAGTACGGGGAGGAGGGGAGAAGGTTGCGTGGGCAAAGGGGCGGGGAAGGGGCCACCACTCACCACCACTGCAGGACGAGCCGCTGAGTAAGGGACAGGGCTGCTCCCAGCAGAATCCACAAAGTAGCTCATCCTGCTCTCAGCACCTGTGTGAGAGAAGGTGTTCACTGAGCCTCTGGATGCTCACAGGTTTGTGGACTAGAATCCACAAGGAGGACATGAACCTTAGAACTAAGAGTCTCCTTAGGAACCAACCAGTTCACTTCTTTGCGTGGCAGGGAAAACAATGGAAATTCAGAAAGATAAAGTGACTAACTCCCGGCCCCGGTAAGAGCAGACCTCAGACAGAACCAGTCCCCTGGTTGCAAGGTAACGTGGATAACAGATCATGTCTACACACTGCAGACAACAAGCAGCAAACCAGTACACAAGAGGCACATTTTTGTAGGGTTTCTGGGCAGGAACAAGTTTTTGTGTGTCTCCCCGACCCACAGCCAGGCCTGGCACATAAGTAGACATACAATACATAGTTGGGGCATAAATTAATTGATAAAGGAATAAACAAAGAAAGGATTGGAGAAGGGAAGGATGGAAAAAGCTCTCCTGAATAGGTATGTTACCCAGTACCCCAAGAAACAGATAAACAGAGAAACCCTGCAAAAGGGATTGAACATTATTCATCTTGAAAAAAGGAGGAGAGCTATTAAAATAACTCTTGTTGAGAGCTATTTTCTACATTGGAAGTCTGAGTGACTAGAATGCTTGAGCAATTTTCTGGCTGAAGGGATTTTCCAGCTAGCTACTGGTCATCGTTATATATCGAACATCTCTGTTGACCTAAATACTTTCGAAAGTGCATTACACACTTTCATAAACGTTATACTATGCATTTAAAAAGTCATTCTTGAATAATCTCGAAGATTAAATTCCTAGGCATACCACTCAGAGGCCAAATTCTTATTGTTAGGAAGTGACGCTTTAACTTCACTGCTTTCCAGTTCGTATTTGTCTGCCCTTTTCCTTAATTCTTAACATTTAAAGCAATTGATACATTTCAAGAAACATTGAGTACTAAGAAATGTCTTATGTTCAATTTGCAGTTTGGTTCACCATCTTGATCCCTTCTTTCATATGAAATATATTTAAATGTTTAAATGATATAGTTAAACAGGCTTGGCAACATAAAACTATACTGCCTAAGAGTTACAACCACAAAACTACTAATATCATATGGTTAAGGGATGTAAGCTACAAACCTCCTGAAGACATATCTTATCCTAGAACTACGCCTTGTGTTTTTAACTAAAACTTTGCCTTTTTCTTATGTCTTTTCTTCCAAATGCAGTCAAAATAACATTAATTTTTAAAAATTAACTAAGGGTCTGGATAGCTAGACTATGTTAATCAAGATTTTGTCCTTTAGTTTTTCAGGAAATTGATCTCTGCTACAGCAAAACCAGGAAGAGCTCCTCAGTGGTGAAGCTGAATAGTAGGAAAAGGTCAAAATACCCTAGGCCAGGGACATTGTTAACATCTGCATCAGGGGTCACTATTCAGTGTTTGTTTCCAAGAACAGTGAGTACCTATGATGGGTCTGACTCTGTACTAGGCACTGAGCATGAAACTAAGAGTAAGATGCATGTCACATGGTTTAGGTCGGCCTGTCCTGACCATACACTGTGAGGATCATCTCACTGAGCTCCATGGCTCCTTTTCCACCAAAGCATTCCTCATTTTCACTCTTAGAATCAAGTTTTAAAGTCCTGATGAATCATCATCAAACCCTATATCCCACTTCAAAGTTTTTGATCTACTTTGAGATCTTTGGATGAGACATAAAAGTTAACAACATTGATTGTGTCATACTGACAATGGCTTAACCACAATCAAATTCCCTAGGGAAATGTTGATCATCCCTCCAGGGTCCTGCAGGGCAACTAATACCTTTTAGAAATTAGTACTTTTTGGAATTCCCCCCAGTGATGTGGGAATGCTGTTTCACGTAAACATTCATCCCTCTGATTTCCTCCAGAAAAAAAGCCCCAAGGATCTCCTGAGTCCTCACGGACCTCAGGAGATTACAGTAGTCTCCCCTTACCCAAATAGGATTTGTTCCAAAACCCTCCAGTGGAGACCTGAAACCTCAGATAGTACAGAACCCCATACATACTATGCGTTTTCCTATGCATACACACCTATGATAAAGTTTAACTTATACATTAGATGTAGTAAGGGATTAACAATAACTAGTACAGGAATAGAACAATTATAACAATACACCGTGATAAAAGTTATTGAATGTGGTTTCTCTCTGTCTCTCAAAATATCTTACTGTACTGTACTCACTTATTTTCAAACCTTGGTCGAGGGAGAGTAACTGAAACCTCGGAAAGCAAAACCACAGATAAGGGAGTACGATTGTATTCATCCAACAATCATGTAATAGGCGTCCTTTGTTAGTGACCTGTTTATTCATTTGGTAAATAATCACTGTGCACCTACTATGTGCCAGGCACGGCCTTGAGCACTTGAAACACACCAGTAAACAAAGATTCCTGACCTCATGGCCCTTAGATTCTATCTGACTGGGGAAGAAGCTGAGAAAGACAGGGTCCTTACCTTCAGGCAGCGGAACCGACAGGCTCACATATAACCATAGCATAATGTGATGAGTAGTTGGCCAACAATATGGAAAAAGAAATAGGAAGCAGTCAGTTCTGCTGGGTGCAGTGAATAGGAAATTGTGAAGGATTGCATAGAGCAAGGTGTAACCACATGGCCCTATAAATCATCCCTAGAGTTCCACAAGCGGCAAAGGACCTTCACCTTTCAAATGTCTGTTTTACTTACGTATTTGTAAGAGAAAGGACTTTTGGAATTGGCAGCCACATCCTGAAGCCCAGCTCAAAGACACCAAGGGTTTCTGTCTGCCGGCCAGACAACACTCCCCCTCATAGCAACACTCCTGGAAAAGGGTTCAGTGGAAATATGTTTTCTCTTCTCATTGACAGAGTGAGGGAGGAAAGCTCTGGCCCAACATCTGGTGCACTCTGTGCTGGACTGTATTCTTGAAGCTATGACTGTATGAATGACACTTCCCTTGGGGAAAAGCCCTTTGCCCAGAGAGGAAACTGACAAGAGGGAGTTGCCAGGGCTCTCAAGGGCTCTCGTCTCAGGAAATAACTCTGGGACAGAAATGGATTGCTGCTTTATTATTTTTTTGGAGAAAGAAAAAAAGAACCCGCCCTTTTTCCACTTGTAGATTGTGACACAGAACAGCTGCTAGAGACGTAAACCTTCTCAGAAGTAAATGAAGTGTTTAGGTGGTTTTTTTTTTAGTAGTGTTTGTTTTTTCTTTTCTTTTTTGGCTTTTTGGCAAAAGAGAATTCCCTCCCACATGACAACTGCTTGAACATCAGCTGCACCAACATTTTTCTTAGCGTTGCGCACATTTATTGGATAAATACAAAGCAACCGTGGCATCTGAAGGTTTACTCGCCAACCAAGAAGCATCCATGAGACCTGTTTGGGTGCAAAAATGATTTGGACGCTTGGTAACAGAGGGTCTTGCAGAGCTGAGTTTATTTTTCTTGAAAAGGACCTGCGCCACATGAGCCGCAGGATAAGTGGGTCGGAATGAGGCTGCCCTGCTCTGGACTGTGGCTTGCTGTGCCCCCCATGCTCCCTCCCACCACTACAGCCCCGTCTCGCCGTGCCCCCTGCACCCTCCACTGCAACATGGAACTCTGTTGCTTTCTTAGGCATGCGGTGCCATGTCTCGTGCCCCTGCCCTTCTCGTGTTCCCCTCTCTGCTAGGAATGCCCACCCACCCTCAAGATGAGTGAACCCTGCCTCCTCTGGGTTTTAGGCTCAGCTCAGAGGTTATTGCAGCCTGGAATCCTTCCTGAGCCACCCTTCACCCCAGCCAGGGCTAGCGGCTCCTTGTCCATGTTCCCAGAGTGTATTTCTATCACGGTGCGTATCACATTGTTTTATAACCGTCTGTTTCTGTTTGTCTCTCCTGCTAAATTCTGAGCTACTCGAAGGCAGGCACCATGCCTTTTCATTTTTCTGTCTTCAGCACTTAAGACAGACCATGGGGCATAATGGAAACTCATTGTTTTTTAAATCAGTGAATGGATAAATGAATGAATTGGTCTCACAAGACTAAAAATGTACGAGGTAGATCAGATGTGAATATACTTATTCCTCAAAATAGAGAATCTGAATAGATTGCGGGTCTAGATAAAGAACCACTTGAAATAATCCATTTGCTTCATGATCCGTTTCTAAGGGAAAACCGTTTCCTTCTATTCACATAGCTATTCAATGCCACCTCATCTAAGAAGGCTTTTCCCATCACCGCATATGAATAGCAGTACCTTTCTCCCGACTCTGACACCTAGGTGTTTGTGCATTATCTTCTCCAAAGTCCACTCTGTTAGAATTTAAGCTTCCCCAGAGAGGAGATTTAGTTCATTTCTTCACTCCAGATCCCTGGATCCTAGTCTGGTGTTGGAAAGTAACTGGCACATAGATAACTGCTAAATAAAATCGTGTAAGTTGGAAAACTTGTACAATCTCTTTTCGTGTAAGCCCCTCTTTTTATACATGAGGAGGAAGACAGGCGATGCTGCTAATTGGCCAAGCTGAGACCAGACTCCTGGTCTTCAGCCTCCTCCTGTGCTTAGAGAAGATGCTTCTCTAGACCCTCTGTTACCAAGTGTCCAAATCATTTTTGCACCCAAACAGGTCTCATGGATGCTTCTTGGCTGGGGAGTAAATCTTCAGATGCCACGGTTGCTTGGTACTTATGCAATAAATGTGTGCAATACTAAGAAAAATGTTGGTGCAGCTGATGTTCAAACAGTTGTCACGTGGGAGGGAATTCTCTTCTGGCAAAAAACCAAAAAAAAAAAAAAAGAGAGAGAGAGAGAGAGAAGATGCTTCTCTAAGCACCCTCGTCACCCTGGATGGCAGGGACAGAAACAAGCACGTGATGGAGAAGACAAAAAAGTCAACACTTTGGCTTACCTGGGTGTCTCATGTCCAAAAAATCACTTTAAAACTGTGGTTCTGTTTGATTCTCCAGAATTCTATTCTTCATAGAGCAAGTGACCACTTCAACTTTCTACCCTCCCCAAGCTGGCAACCCGGCCGGGACCTTTAGGATGTCACTTTTTTTCACCCGGGGCTTGCCAGGGCAGGGCAGGTTGAGAGAGACACAGAATAAACGAAAAATTACGGAGGAGAGGGACGGTTCAGGCCAAGGCAGCAGAAGATCAAGAAATCCCAAAGAGGCCAGGCTTGAACCAAGGCTGGATCCAGTTCACATCAACTCTGACCCTGCTTGGCTGTATTTCTAGATAACTTTGACATCAGTTAAGCCTTTTTCATTTGGGGTTATGTATTCCTAAAAGAAAAACTATGCCTTTAGGTAAATACCAAGTAAATTACCCTTAAATATTTTTCTTTTGAAAAAAAATTCTTTTGAAATTAATTGTTTTTGTCAAGCTAATACAATGTTACCGCAAAAATTAAAATACAAAGAAGTCACAGATGGATATTAGAATCACCTGAAACCTCAGCATGTAGAGATAATTATACTAATAATTTGTTCAATATTCTTATGAGTATTTTTTAATGTATCTAAACGAACATAGATGTCGCACACACACGTGATTACAATTTTACCTTCATGAGATTATTCTCCACATGCTCTTTTGTAACCTGCTTTGTTCACTGACATTTAACATAATGCTATGGATATTTTTCTCTGTTGATAAATGTGGCTGTCTATCCTAAAGATGATGACTGCCAAGTATTCTATTGTATGTATGTATCATACTTTTAACGAGCCTCTTATTATTGTATAATTAATTTGTCCCCAATTCTTTGTCATTATAAAAATTCCTAAAATATTTTACATTCCCACTGAATGCCCAAAAGGAGCATTTCGGGGACAAAGAAAATGTGCATTCCGTATTTGAATACATATTGACTAACTGCATTCCATAATAGACACGCCAAAATTAGACTCCCACTGACAAAGGCACCGTGTTTTAAATTTCAACTTGCCCTCCGGTCTTCATGTTAGCTTCATAGGCAAGGAATTATGGTGAAAACATATCCTGGATATGAAGATGGCACATGGGGAATTCAAAATCACAATAAAGCTGTGGCAGAAAATGTAGATTTCTCCCCACCACGCCTCGCCCCAGCCTTTCCTCTTTGAAAGCTATGCAAAATTTGAATAAATTTCCAATGAGCATTTATCCTAATGTCAATAATTTAGGATTCCTATCAATTCAAACAAAAAGCATGTCCTTTTGGCTTGGAATACAGGTTTGGCTTCCAGGGCCGGCCCCGTTGGCTCATGCCTATAATTCCAGCACTTTGGGAGGCCGAGGCCGGTAGACTACCTGAGGTCAGGAGTTCAAGAGCAGCCTGACAAACATAGTGAAACTCCATCTCCACTAAAAGTACAAAATTAGCCAGGTCTGGTGGTGCATGCCTGTAATCCCAGCTACTTGGGAGGCTAAGGCAGAAGAATCATTTACCCTGGGAGGCAGAGGTTGCAGTAAGCTGAGATGTTGCCATTGCACTCCTGCCTGGGCAACAAGAGCAAAACTCCATTGCAAAAAAAAAAAAAGAATTTGGCTTCCAAAAGAACTAGCCATGTAAAGAAAACCTGCTCCAAACAACAGCGCTTTCGCCAAACTAAAGGCAACATCTGGGTTACCAAGGCAACATCTTTAATCTACAATGTATAGACTTTTAATTTATTTTTTCTGAATACTCTGGAAATGTATTTTTGAAGACTCAGCGTATCTCCTCTTTCAGGAAGCTTTCCCCTCCCCCCTACCCTCTTTGACAATTGCATGCACCTCCTTGATGCCCCTCTGTGGGATTACTGTAACAATGTAACAAAGTTCATGACACTTCCTGTATCTATGCCTGTTTCTGCTCCTGCATGATGAGTAACTTGAGAGTAAGGATGGTGTCTTTTCGGATGACACATAGTAGCCATGCAACAAGTGTCTGTTTACTAAGTGAGGAAAAGTACCTAAAGTACTTGAAACAGAGTTGGTGTGTACAATCCTTGTGCATCCTGAGCTTATCCAAGAGAGTGAAGGTATCGTTTGGACATTAAAAAAAAAAAAATTATCCCTATAATGAAGTGTGTCCTTGTGTGACCCCAAGGTTAGGCTTCTCAAGCATTAACTACAAGCAAGATGGCACTTTTCTCTAAACTGAAGGATGTACCAGATTGATGAGTTCATCTATACTCCTTCAGTGTGTTCTTTCTGATTCTCGTGAGTAGCCCACGTATTTCTCAAATCATTTGAGTAGATGTCTTCCCTGACCTGTCACTGTAACAAAAGCTCTCAAGTCCAATTCTCTAAGAACTCAAGTTTAAGATCCATCATATCTAGGAAAGCTGAACATTCCTCACTCCCCATGGATATTTTGTGGTTACAACACGTAGAAAAGAAGAAGGATTAGAAGAACTGAAGATGGTTTTTCTGTCTCACTACTAAATCTATAAGAACCTCATTTGCTTGACTAAGTAATCCAACATTACAGTAGTAGTAAATAGTCCTTCTTATTTTAAGTAGCCAGCACTGACAAATGAAGGCAGTGTTCCGAATTATGGGCTACTGGCTTCTGTGTCTTAAGCTAAGTGCATTTATTCTTTCACTAAGGTCACAGAGCAGCAACTCACAGTACAATTAACATCTCAGTCTTTGTTTCTTCCCAACTTCACTATAATTATTCCCCCAACCCTTGCTTAAATGGAAATGAGTCATATCCATCTCCTAGTTCTCTAAAAATAAACTCATCTCCTAATTAAGCATAACACTTTCAAGTCCTACATGAATTGACATAGCTCAATGAATCCTTCTTAGAATATTCAAATGAACTCATGTCACTATAATTTTAAAGAGTATATTGTTTTACCCTTCGTTGAGGAGTAGCTCACTACTGTCTCCTGAAAAAGAGAAGGACTAGAAGATGTTTTACGCTGGTATACCACAGCAGTTAAGAAATAAGGAATGCTTCATGGATTATTTTATGCATTTCCCTCTCAGTGGAAACAAATCCCTCACCATACAGTACTGAAACGGCATTGTCAACAATGGACAGAAAGGTCTTGCTTCTCCTAGGCATCAAGGAAATACATTAAAACCTGCCAACTCTTAGGTCTAGGAATCTAACTAAGAAAATGCCAATTCTAGTCTCCGAAACCTTTGAAATACTAACAATCTAGTTTTCTAGCCAATCATGCTTCTGTCAGAACATCTTCCTGAAGATCAAAGGTGGTATTCAATACACTGCCTTACAGTAAAAATGGCCATAGCCTGTGTACAAACGCTATGCTATGTCAGGGAAGACAAATCCTGTATTTTACTATGAAATTCAACAAATGATCACACTTGGCCTTAGGATGTAGTCCTGAGACAGGAGCATGGTAAGTACTCATAAATAACTGAATAAATAAATGAGGATTGTGCTTTACTTAGAACCTCAAAACGAAAAAGGAATAAGCTGGAGGAATAATGTAAAGTACTGTGTGCTTCACAAGAATGGTTGTAGTAGAGGTCATGAAATAAGAGATTATTTTCCAAGTCAAATGCAAAGAAGGGCCACAAGATTAAAAATGTCAACTCTAACCCAATGATTGCTGCCAATGAAACCTCTGAAGAGCCTAGAATTTTAAAGAATCACATTTTGACTCTTAGCCTGTGAAGCATGTCAGACATAATCCAGAGTTTAGACTTGGTTCTGGCTCTAAAGGAATTCTCAACAAAACTGAGAGGCACCATAAATAGAGAGAGATTTTATTAAGAACAATGAGAAGGGACTGGATAGTTGAAATAATACCCCTTTAAAATTGAACTAAAAGATATCAGCTGCCTTAGATCTCTCAAATACAGCAAGCAACTTCTTGGACTATGTCTCATTGTGATTTTCATGGTGGAGTTTCATTTGTTTTATCACCCAAATTGTAAGGTTCCAATTTCTCAGTATAAGGCTAAACAGCTTGCTAGCATTCTTATATAAAGAAGGATTGTATAAATCCAATGAATTTTTGGAGTTGGAAAACATTCATCAATCTTCTCATTTATTTCAATGAACTGAGGCCCAAGAGGTTACGTGCTTAGCAGTGATCAAGAACCCTGGAGTTACACACTATGGGTGAACATAGAACTGCTTGCTGAGTGCATGGCCATGAGCAAACTTCTTAACCTCACAGTCAGTTTCCTCAACTATAACATGCAGATAATAATACCAACCCTTTCAGGATTATAGAGGAGGATTATAACAAAACACAAATACTTAGCAGCATGCTGTATACATAGTAAAAATGGTCAATAAATAATAATTGTTATTATTGCTATTTTACCAATAGTACCTGGCAATTAGTAAGCATTACTAAATGCTTACTAATAAATGCTTACTAATAATAATTAATAAATAATAAATGCTTACTAATGTTACTAATTAGTAACACTACTGATTTACATTAATTACTTTTTTCTACTGCCCAACATGGCAGAGGTTATTTAAGTGTTAGAGCTAGAACACGGATAGCTAAATCCCTCATCTCTTTTTCTAAAGACTTGTATTCAAGTCATGAAAACAGGATTCTCTTTCATAATCATAGGTTGAGTAGCATTAGTCAAGAATTTTGCAGGAGAAAAGAGCCACAATTTCTGTTTAATGGTAGTCTGTTTGTACCATTGTTATGCATAAAACCAAGAAGTAAGCATTTTTCTTACACTGGGGAACTAACTCATTGAAAGATTGCATAGCACAAATGGCGAAATATTGCAGCTTCCTGAGTTAAACCAACATCTTTTTGATATAATGTCAATCTTTTGTGGAGTAACGCTTTAGAAACTAGATACAAATATAAGGAAGTAGTAAAGCACTGCGGAAAATAGTGCACAATTTCTTGTTTGTTCATTTTTTTTGTTTTTGCAGTTTCGTTTGTCTCTTTCTGCTTTTTCTTTAGAGCAGTGCCTCCCAACCTGTAATGTGCATGTGAATCACCCAGGGATCCTGTTACAATGCAGTCTGCTGCAGTAGGTCTGAGGTCTGGCCAGACATTCCACATTTCTAACAGGCTCCCACGTGGTGCTGATGCCGCAGGTCAAAGGACTTCACTGTGAGTAGCAAGGCAGCGCTGGACTAACTTGGTTAAACTCATGAGTGATTATAACAAGCTAGGTGTTCAGGAGGCAGAGCCCCAGGAGGAACAGGCAAGATTTCTGTGCCAAGGCTGAGCAGATGCTGATAACCTCAGGTGCAATACAAACCCGGCTGGGGAGAACTGAGTAACTCAGGACCTGTCGGTGTCTCAGGAGCCGTGTGCCAGATGCACATCTGCCAAGGCTTCTTGCTCTTCCTAAGAAGACATGGTTCTAGTTATTTGGTCCCTTTGATCAAGAAACTGGCAATGGTGCTCTCTTCCATCGACAGGAGTCATTTGGATTAAGGATTACCAGAGGTACCAAGAGATAATTTCAAAGAGTTATTTGCATTTTATGTTTTTTTTTACAATTGTAAAAGACTCAAATGTTTTGGAAACTTTTTGTACATTGTTTTGCAAACTTTTATGCATATGGAATTATTTCAAAGTGAAAAGTTATTTTTTAAATCTCTAAAAAGAATAAATCTCTTTTAAATCTCTAAAAAGACTAAAACTCTGGAGTTTTCTATCTTTCCACATCTCTTGAAAATGTATATTTTTTTTCCTCCCCATTGAAAATATTTTCCTGACATTTGCACTAAATGTTTGTTGCTTACTCTCATGCTAGTAAGTACTACCCAGTCGGTTCCCTCTGAGTTCTGAAGGCAGCACCAACACTTGATCACGGGAATATGAAATCGATCCTCTTTTGAGAAAAAGACGGATGAGAAACATCCTTCCCTCACTGCTCTAGATACCATTTTTTTCCTACCGAAACTCCCAAAGCATGTATAGATTATACTACACCACTTAATAATTATATCGTCTTTCATGTTTATCCTCTTTTCTAGTAAAGATAATTGTGTTAATTTTTAAAATGGAGCTTACATATTGCTTATTCTGTATCTGGCACAGTCTCCAGCACAAGGCCGGGCATGGAGTAGAAATAAAACTGATATTTGTCACAGAAGGGATTGACTGACTTACCCAGGAAACTAGGCCTGGGTAGCCTTTCTTCAAAGTCAGTATCTTCATAACAATGAATCAGTAATCCACAGATACCACTTCAGAAAACAGGCTTAAGCCAGGGTTCTCCGAGACAAGCAAATCAGTCTAAGCAGAAAAATCTATCCTAAATGTGTGTGTCTCAGAGTTACTTAGATTCCTATGACATGCAGTTCCAGCCACAAGCTCTGGGTTCACATTCCACTGGCTCTAATCAGGGTTCACCATGAGTTAAGGTAGTCATATGACTGTGCCTCAGCGTCTCCACCTGGTTAATGGGGATGACAAGAGTGGAGTGCCCACCTCAAAACGTCATTGTAGATGAAATGAAGCAGTCTCTGCAAAGCACCTAGCAAGGATGTTGGAACATATACTAAGTGCTCAGTAAACATTAGGGCTGAGTATCCTTCCTTAGGTGAAATGAAGAAAAATGGGTATGATAACCAGAGAATCATCTAAATTAAAAGGTGGAGTCCGATAAGCTATACTTTCAATACAGCAGGGATAAAGGAGATGAGGAAAGAAAAAGTAAGTTATGTCTTCACATCTAATTTTCCCCAGGATTGAAGAAACATATAAGATTTGCCTGAAATGCCACTAAGTTGCTGCATACCACATTAATTTTGCTCAAATGCTAAATACTTTATAATGTCCATAATGAAGAAAGAAAGGGAGGAAAGGGAAGGAGGAGGAGAGAGAGAGAGAGAAGAAGAAGAAAGGAGGAGAGAGAAAAGAAGAGAAGAGAAGGAAAAGAAAGAAGGAAGGAAAGAAGGAAGGAAGGAAGGAGAAAGAAAGAAAGAAAGAAAGAGAGAGAGAGAAAGAAAGAGAGAGAGAGAAAAAGAAAGAAAGAAAGAAAGAAAGAAAGAAAGAAAGAAAGAGAGAAAGAGAAAGGAAGGAGAGAGGAAAGAAAGAAGGAAAAGAAAAGAAAGATTGAAAGGGAGGGAAGAAGGAAGGAAGAAAGGAAGGAAGGAAAGAAGGAGGGAAGGAAGGAGGGGAGGAGAGAAGGAAGGAAGGAGGGAAGGAAGGAAGGAAGGAAGGGAGGGAGGGATGTCTCAGCTTGTGGGATGTAATCATTCTCTTCTGCTGTTTGATGTGAACAGTTGGGAATTTTGAACCGGTAATTAGAGAACAGATCCATTCACCAATAAATAAAATCACAAGGTATGTCAGAACCTCAGTTATCAGTAAGGAATTCACCAGTGCAATCAAAGAGAGAAATGTGTTGATTATTTGTTTGCACAGTGTTTTGCCTTCTGCCTCACCCTCCCCTAGGTGAGAGGACCTGCACTCACACACCCAGTTTGTTGCAGTATTTATTCAGACATTCCTTGACCTCGTGGCACTATGATTTTTCATAGCCCTATGCTGTTTACTTCTATTCTCTCATCTTTGTAAGCCAGGCAGGGCGCAAATGATTGTTCACCTTTTAGAGATGAAGGGAAAGAGGCACAGTCACGTTCAATCCCTGTTCTCTGCTACAAAGCTAATCACTGACACAATCCAAGTGCACAGCCACTTTCCCTACCCTGACCCAGTGCTGGTTCAAGTTCTGACCCTACTTGCCTTTGAACTCCATTATCATCTGGGACCAGCCACTGACCCAAGTCCATGCTCTGCCTTGTTCTCCAGGGCCACAGACTGCCAGATGCCAAAGGATCCCACCCCTCTACCAGCTTCCCCCGGGCTCTGCCTCAGGACATCCTTTCACAGCCAGCAACCAGCACCTCCGTGTAAGAAGCCTGCCAGGCAAAGATGCCTCCTTCATAATCAGGCTCTCGGCTTGGCTTCCCACATCCTCAGCAGCGGAACCAGGACGGAAGAGGCTGCATGACTGCCTGAACTGTTTGTTATTTCACTACTGAGTTGGCAAGGATGGAAGTAGTTGATTTACAATTAGAAGCAGCACGCTTCTTCAAATATTAATATTAATAACTGCACCACCGAACACATGAAAAGACCTTTTCATCTTCAAAGCACTTTGCAGACATTAACTCATTAGCTCTCCCTTCCCTCCATTCAGGAACAACAGGTGAGCAAGACTCTCAACAGCAACAGTGGCCACCCTGCCGCCCTCGTGCACAGCCCGCAGCCCCTGAAGAAAAAGGGTTTTCTCTTCGGATAAAAAAGAGGCCCCGCAATCCAAAACCACAACTGATGAAAGAGTCATAGTATCAGTAATTTTACAAATCAAATGGAGCTGCCGCGAGTTATCATTTTAGAATCGTTATTTCCGGCTGTTTAACAAATACCTCTTTTCTCAGTTGCATAGCAGTGGTCTAAAGTAAGAAGGAAAATGGCCTTGAGATTAAAAACAAAAACTTACCCAAAAGGTAATAAGGAAATCCTGCAATAGAATGCATTGATTTCATTGACCCAGCACCTTTTCAAGTTTGCCCAAAGCAAACGCTACTTTAAAAGTTGGTAACAGAGGCCTTTAACCACGAATGAGAAGTAACATACAAAGTGTCATGGCCAGATAAAATCACTGGAGGGAGAGGAATTGCCGTGGACATCTCCTGCCACTGAGTCCAGCTCTACCGTGGCGAGAAGAAATACCTCCCTAACTCTGAGACAACCCCAGCCCACACCCACACCACGTCTCAACAACAGACTCAAGAACTTGTAGATCCTTGAACGTCTGCAAGTCAGTTCCAAGACAGAGAAAAACACCAAACAGGCTAGTTTGGCTTGCAAGATTCAAACCTGTAGCAATTTCCTCTCTATTAAAAGCAATTCATTAAGCTACTAGGGGGGAAAAGAGTAAAACCATAGGTTTACTAGGAGTTAAAGAGAAAAAAAAGAAATTTCTGTGTTTAACTACAGCTTTATTTCTTTGGAAGTGCTCCAATTTGGAAAAAAAAAAAAAAATCAGGGTTTCTGACAAGTAATCTACGGGTATCTAAAACGTGCATGGTTTTGCTTCTATGAAGCAGGGAACATTTTTAAAAACATAGTCTTGCGTTCAGACTATTCTGACAAGGTTAGGAAGTATTTTTGAAAATTGTTGTTAAGCAATTAAATGGGAATACAGAAAGATGTGAAAAGAGAAAGAGAAAACTCACTTGTATCCTGAATGTCTCTATCGACTTTTTAATTCCGCAGAAATTTTTTTTAAAGCAGGAAAAGGAAAATGGACTGAAAAGTTTTAGGCAGAGACTGACACACACCTCACTTACTACTTTGCCGGAGAGCAGATCCTGAGTGAGCTTCCCTCAAAGTCTGTGGTCTCTTTCCAACTACCTGCGGGAATCCTCTGCTCAGTAGCTTAAGAGGATGCAAAGACCATAATGTTCCTAATAGTGCTGCCTCCTTAAATTGGGGGGGTGTGGTCAAGCCAGGGAAAGCTGGAAAAAAGGCAGTCTTCCTCTTGCGCCTGGCATCAGGACAGCAGCCACTGGGACAGGCGCAGCAGTCTAGGTGGAAAGCAGTGTTTATTGATGGTGACGGCACCAAACCACACCTTATTTTCTATTCTTCAAATTACACTTCAACTGAATATAACTCAGCCTTGGAGAGTAACAGGGAGGCAGATGAGCAAAAGGGAACTAGCTCAGTGGGATAACACTGTATCTCGCCTCATCATTTGCTGATGCATTTAGTCTCTACTGAATATGTAAATATTCATGCTTCGTGTTCCTTGACTTTCTCAATGGAGCCCCCATTAACCTAGGCAAGGGCTCAGGTGAGGGAAAGGGATTGCTTTAGAAACAGATCTGGAGACTGTCAGCAAACAGGACGTCCACCACCCAGTCACCTGCTCAGGCTTCCCATTTCTCTCTAATAACTTGATGTGAAATGTGATATTTTCTAAAGAAAATAAAGTAATTTTGTGGAAGAGAGCTGACTGGATGGGGACTTGTGATTTCTGAAAAGTAAAGCTAAAATCCCTTTTTCATGTAAGTCTGGTTTCGGGCAATCTCTAAAATAAGGCTACCTTTAGCAGCCCTGACTCATGGTCTGTGGTGTGGGAATGAAAGGGCAGAAGTGTTCATACATTTGTCATTTAGGGAAAATGTAAACAATATGAAAATCTTACATCTGTCCTAAGTGAAAATACATAGCATCTTTTATTCACATATTCAGGACTATGGTAAGAATGTTACAGCATAATCTCATTTCTATGAATGGAGTTATTGCAATTCTTTTTTTGAAAAGTCAGTATTTGGCTGCTTAATCTAAGACTTTTATCCTAAAAGCTTCCATCTTCTTTGAGTAGGAGGCGGGAGTTAAGATTTGTCATAGTTGGCTTCTTTCTCTTTTTAATGAAGATACAAATTTTGAAAATCCATGAAAATCTAATAACTGTCATTTGGAGCAACATCATCATCAGCCTTCATTGTATAAAGCTGGCAATGCAGTTAAGATGACATTGTAAGTAAAGGAAGATTTTACTGCTCATCTTCCGCCTTTGCACATTAACTTGGAAGAAAGAAAGAAGGTAGTGCTATTGGTTCAGTTTAGTTTAATGAATTTTCTGTGCCAGGCACTGTTCTAGGCACTAGAAAGATAGCAAGTTTGCATTGCAGTGAGAAGACAGACACATAAATCAACCATCTCCCCTCAAAAATGTAATACAAGCTACAAAAGAAGTCTACGAGGAGAGCTAGGGAAGCTTCAGCCTGCCCCTGTAGCCCAGTCAATTTCAGCACATTGCCCCATTTAAAGAGCCCATGGTCAATTATACCAATCGTAACTAATTACAATTGTATTCACTGTGTTTGCAGGAGAATTGAAAACAACAAAGTTGAGAAGACTTGGATTCTTGCTCTATAAGGGTGTACAGTGTGGCTGTCGAGGGCTTCTGAAGTCTGGATTTGTCTATGCTGAGTTTATATAGACAGGAACTCTTCAGGACTTTAGCTCCCTCCTCTGCCACTGCCTTTTATGGTGTGGTAGAACATAAGAAATCTTAATGGTGCAAAGTAAGCCACCACTGTCATAAATTGCCTAGAGAATGCCCAGGAAAACAATAAGTTTGGTTTTAAACAGTATCGTCAAAAATATAACATTAGATGGGTATCCACATGCAAGAGCATGACATTGGACTTCTACCTTACACCATACTTAAAAATTAACAAAAATAGATGAAAATCTGAACATTAGAACTAAAACTATAAAATTCTTAGGTAAAAACAAAGAGGAAAACTTTATGACATTGGATTTAGCAATGATTTCCTGGGATATGACAGCTTATCCCAGGAAAAAAATCTTGGGCAACAAAAGAAAAACAGGTAAGTTGGACTTCATCAAAGTTTTAAAATGTTGTACATCAAGGGGCACTATTAAGAAAGTGAAAAGGAAGTCCACAGAATGAGAAAAAAAAATTGCAAATCGCATATCTAATAAGGACTTAATACCCCAAATGTATAAAGAACTCCTACAACTCAACAGCAACAATGACAAATAACCTGATTTAAAAGTGGACAAAAGACGTGAGTAGACATTTCTCCAAAGATACAGAAATGGCCGATAAACACATGAAAAGATGGTCAACATCATTAGTCCTCACAGAAATGCACATTCAAACCACACTGAGATACCTCTTCACATCTATTGGGATTGCTATTATCAAAGAAACAGAAAATAACGGCAAGAATAAGGAGAAACAGGAACAAGGGTGCATTGCTGCTGAGAATGTAAAATAGTGCAGTCACTGTAGAGAACAGTGTGGTGGTTCCTCAAAACAATTAAATATAAAATTACCATTTGATCTAGCAATTCAACCTGTACATCTATAGCCACAAGAATTGAAAGAACTCAAAAAGATGTCTGCACACCATTGTTCATAACAGCTTTATTCACAATAGCCAAAAGGTAGAAACAACCCAACTATTTATCCACAGATGAATAGATAAGCAAAATGTGGTATGTAGATAAAATGGAGTATTATGCAGCCCTGAAAAAGAATGAAATTCCAATAATGCTACAATATGATGAACCTTGAGGACATTATGCTAAATGAAATAAAACAAATAGAGAAAAGACAAATATTGTGTAATTCTACCTGTATGAAGTACCTAGAATAGTAAAATTCATAGAGACAGAAAAAGGGATAGAAGTTAACAGGGGATGAGGAAAGGAGAATGGGTAGTTAGTGTTTAACGGGGACAGAGTTTCGGTTGGGGATGATAAAAAAGGAATGAAGACGGATGTGGGTGATAGTTGCACAACATGTGAATGTACTTAATGCCCCTGATTTGTACACTTAAAAATGGTTCAGATGGTAAGTTTTACATTACATGTATTCTACCACAATAAAAGAATATGTTGTCCCAAGGGTAAAAAAAAATACATATATAGCATTAGGAGTAAGTAGGCTTCCGCAGAAGAATGCTTTCTGATCCACATGGATGATATAGGACAAAAGAAAATTATCCTCTAAAAGAAGAAGATATGAAGTCCCTGGAGGATCCCTCCACTGCACAGTGGTGGTCCCCAGAGGGTGTAGTAATACCAGTCCAACTTCACAGGGGTGCTGAAATCACCATGTGATTGGATGACTGTGTAAACAGTAGAAGCAATGCTTTTCTTTTCCATGTCCACAGATAACTGTATGAGGAAAGACCTCAGTTGACAGGGCAATATGACCATTATGATTCTCAAGGAAAAAATTAAAACTCAGTGATCCAGGGACATGGGTACCTGTTGACCCCATGTAAAAGGGGTATGCAAAACGAGTTGTTTGCTTCTTTGAAGGAGTATCTCTGTAGCCTCACCTAAACAATTGTAGTTTCAATATAGTTTGGACACAATTGAGACAGGGCATGAAGGAATTTCTAGAATAGCTTTTCTTACTGTAAGGAAACCTTTTTCCTTTTCTCAGTATAACAAGTTACATTGTAAGTTCGTATGTTCTAAGAGGAAAAATGGAAGTAAGTTCCCAGAATCTTAGCTCTGCAAGGGTCTTCAACGCTCCCACCAGCAACCTTCCCTCACTGCCACCCCAACTCCCTAAAGTGCACAAGTCCCCTTCAGAGCGACTTAGAATGATTCTTTAAAACCACCCACTGCATGAAAAGTGTGAAGTTTGAAATTAGAAATGGCATTAAATTTAAGGAAAAGCAAAGCAAAACATTACGCATGTATTGCATTTTACATGCTAACTTTCCTTCCATCTCAGAAAAAAGCCTCATGATAATTCAGAAGACTTCACACGTGCAGGGAAGTAGTATCGAAACAAACTACCAAGACCAAATGGAGTGAAACCCAGATACCATTATAAGTGTGGTTATCACTGAATATTGAAGAGAACAAGAAAACACACTGAAAATAAAGCAAAGAGCAGAGAACCATTGTGTATTCCCACTCCAGCTCTGGAACTTCTTAGCCTGTATTTTGTAATGACTCTCTCCTTTCCATGATCAAAAGCGAAGCCTTTGTCTTGAGCCACAGAGGAGACTGCAATGGCACACATACGTGTGCACACATCTGGCACACAGGTGCTCATCCTTCTGTGTGTGCCAGAGTGCCTATGGAGACCCAGATTTCTTGGCGTAGTCCTCCCACGACCCCTGATGTGCTGCTCAATTAGTCCTTGCACCAACTTTCTGGTTTTTTCTTCCTCTCTAGAAAGTAGAATGAGCTGGGCACAGGGCCCCAGCTAGACTCCCTGCAAAGTAGCTTAGCGAATGTCAGTCAAAAATTCTTCTCCATCCTGGTTCCACTGGGCCTGTTAAACATCCTCTGGACTCCACAAACTCAGAGAGTTTCAGCAGAACGGACCCTTGTGGGATGCGTGATAGCCCACAGCAAACCCCATCTCTTACCACCCCCTCCTCCCACCACCATTCCTTTCTATGTACTTTTTGTCACTCTGTCTCCCTGGTCACTTCTCCCTCGAAATACCTCTCACTTTTTCTCTCTGTCAATCTAACTCCTCCAAAGTTATTTTTCAATCTCAGTTTAATTACAGGATGAGTATGTGGTTGTAGCATATTCAAACCATACAGAAGGGTACAAATTCAAAACTGAGAATCACCACCCCGAGTCCCCTTCCACCCAATCTCACACCAACCTTCCACCCAATCTCACACCAAAAAGCTAACTACTATTTAGGGTTTGATATGCAGTCTCCAGTCTTTCCTCTATTCTTATACCCACACTATGCCTTTTTCATGGGATTGTGTTCGATGTATTGCTCTGGGACTTGCTACCATGCATCCGGCAGTACGTTCAGCAGCTACATCTTTCCAGATCGGCCCCTTCAGAGCTGCCTCAATCATCTCAGCCAGCCCCCGTAATCCCCTGTGGCATCCCTTAAGCTCCAGCTCCAGTTCTTTCTTTCTCTCCCTGCGCTTTTCCACGCAGCCATTGTCTCGCTCCTGTGTCGTCACAATGAGCTATTTAAGTTCCCGTATCTCCTGTCCACGTCTTTCCTGCCTTATCTCCCCCACTAGAATGTGATTCTGGGGGTGCAGTGTCTGTGCCCTTGACATTTCCTTATTACCAGTAGTCACATAAACTGCCTCCCCAGCACACTCCCTTGAACATACTATGGATAAATATAAAAGACTGGATAAATATAAAAAGGTAGGGCTTGACAGCTCAAAATACATTGTGTACAGCATGAGGCCATTTTTACAATCTAAAAGCATAAATCAACTATATATTGAGAGGTTATTTCTGGTGGTATGGAAGATTTTTTGTTTTATTCTTGTTACGTTTGTATTTTCTGATTTGTGTACAATGCTGTATTGCACCAGTAACAAGAATAAAAAACTAAATTTTACAGTTAAGTACATGACTTTATTGGTCCAAAGAAGATGACAGGTTATCATAGAGCGATAGCACAGGCTCTGAGATCAAACTTCCCAATTTAAATCCTAGCCTTTGTCCTTTCTTGGTTACCAGGGACATGTTAAGATTTCTGATTTTGGGTTTCCTCATATATAAAATGAAGATAACGGCACTGTACACCTCTGAGATGATTGTGAGGATTAAAGAGGTAGTGAGACCTGAGTTGTTAATTCGGTGCTTAGAACAGACTTGATACTCAATGACTATTGACTGTTACTATCAATGGCACGGCCAGGGATGGACCCAAGGCTCCCATTTCCCAATTCAGAGTCATTCTCACCATAATCCATGAATCTTCACGGGAGAAAAACCCAGGGGCTGACGGTCCCTGCTACTTGGAATGCTGGTTGCTAATCCAGAGAGAAAAGACAGCTGCAGTCCCCAGCAACATAATTAAGACACACTTTCTGGAGAAGGGTGTCCTGCTGAGTCTGTGGAAGGACAGACAGCTGCAGCTATGTCTCAGTGGCTCACACCAAGTCATGCCAACTGCATTAATTTTTCCTTATGCAGCAGTCCACTGATTACAGGTGGAACCCAGACTTGGAGTCAAGCCCTCCTCCCCAACGCAACTGAAACAGAGCCAACCTTTTGAGTTTCCCCAAGCATGTTTTCTAGTCCCAATTTTAGAAGGCAGCCCACTTTCACTGGAGGGACACGAAAACCATTAATACATTCCCGGACCTGTACTAGATAAACTGGTCCTAAACTTCCCCTCCTACATGCATGGGAGGCCAGAAGGGCTTCTGGGAGGTGTCTAGGCTCCCCTTTCTCCAAGGTGCGCAGGAAGCCACCGCCCTAGTTCCAGTTTCACAGTATCTGTGCCTTGGACTTTTCCATGTTTGCCCTGCACCTGGACTAACTAACTCAGTAGCTTCTGCTCAGATAAGATACGTTTTCCAGGGGAGAACATCATGACCAAGAATTCCAGAAGCCATAGTCTGTGAGCTGGGAATAATCGTTACGGATTCTGCAACCTCATCACCCTTCAGAAAAGTAAACCGAATCAGAGAGATTGATCTCTTTTCCCTTAAGGAGAAGTGGATAAATCAACTTGCCAAATGTCATCAACACTAAGTGGTTAGCCTGTTGGTTGGGCTGCATATTGAGTACCTTCCGTGAGTCTATTGGTCTATGTTTGGGACTAGGGTAACCATACTAAAGAAGCAACATTCAGATTAATTGACCTGTCAAAGGAATAATTCTCCCATTTTCACACTAAATTTCTGGGCATCAGTGGATAGCTCTGTCCCCAGTAGACCAGGAAGAGGATAGAGCAATTCAATGTACCACAAAAAATCATCATAGATTTTGCTGTTTCAAAACATGCCTAGGGCCAAAAGTCCAGTAACTACAGTCAGCTGCATCCATGAATGTGGTGAGAGATTTATAGAAAGCCACATTCATCAGTTGTTAATATACTCATTATGTTGACCTGATGCTGATGAATGATTGGATATAGAATGGTGTGTTTTTGAGCCTTTTTAGGACACCACTTCAACCAAATGCCAGGTTTGCTGCTGACATCTTTATCCTGGATACTTCCCTTACTTCCTCAACATAGCCAAGACTATCTGTGTACTCAGAGGCTCAGGGAGACAAACTAAGAAGATCCAGATGTATCAGACAATCATACATCTGGTTTTGACCTGTATTCTACCACTACAAGGAGGTTTTCACTGACTGCCCCTATCTCCCTCTTCTCACTAGATTCTGTCTTTCTACCACATGTTTCAGTAGTGTAATACTTTCCCTTTTGTAGCAAGAATTACATTGTATTTGTGCATTGTCCTTTTTCTTTGTTTATTGTAAAACCATGGGGGTAAGGAATGGATCAGCTTTGTTTGCCATTGTTCCTGCAACACTTACCACTGTGCATGAAACATAAAGGCTAAATAAATATTTGGTGGATAGATACATGACTAGAATGATGGATGGATGGATGGATGGATGGATGGATGGATGGATGGATGGATGAGTGGATGAATAGATGAATGGATAAACAGATGGAATGATGAGTGAATGGGTAAAAATAGATGGATGGAAGAAGGGATGGATGGATGGATGGATGGATGGATGGATGGATGGATGGATGCATGGATGGATGCATGGATGGATGCATGGATGGAGACATGGAAAATAGATATTTGAATGTTGGATATATGTGATCTAATTTATCTAACAATTTCTTAACTTTTGGTTCTTTGAGCATTCATCCTTTTCCCATTGTTTCTGCTGGTGTTCCACAACATAACACCAAATGCTGTCACCTAACTGTCTCTTTAGTACACATCACACAACTATTTTAGCATGAACTTTTTTCCGGTCCATACAGAAATAAATCTGTCAGGAGAATAATTTATCTTTTACGTAGCACAAAATGAAGTGAAGAGCTGATAATTAACCAGAAAATTCAGGCTGCATAAACAGACAGAATGAGTCACTACTTCACACCAGATTTCTTTTTGTCTGTTATCTGGGTAATTCAGTCTACATCTGGTGTCTTTTTCCTTCTCTATTTGAGTAGTTGTCTCAATACATCCCTCATGTTATTTTTCTTTGAGGAGGAATAAAATAGAAAAAAATTGACTTGTGATTTCTGGACTGAACCTAGACTTCAGGGTTTGATTGCCCACCTAGTTTATTTTCCGAGTTTCAAGACTGAAAAACACCTGAAATATGTTACTCATTCTTATCAGTGGTTGTCAGTTACGAGAAACTTTTCACGTTGTACATGTATGTAGAGATGGGATCCCAGTCCTGATTTGGAACAAGCATAGAGTATGGCAAGAAACACTTTGGTTTCCAGTATTTTTAACTGGAAATGTTAAAAAAAAAAAAAAAAAAAAAAAAAAGGCACTTTTTTTTTAACCAGCTGAGAAAATCACATAAACTTGAACTCAACCTTTGCACCAACCAGAAAGCATCTGGAATAGCCAGGGATACTGACCTTGTTCCCAAGGAGCAGCTTGTGCCTGGAGAGAATTTGGCTCATTATCTAACGGAATTAAACTCCCAATTAAGGCTGCTTTTTGCAACTTGCATCACAGCTCATCCCTGGCCAAGGCACAACGTGATACAATCCAGTACTTTTAATCATATTTGGTGCCATTTCAAAAAATAGTTTTTAGAAATTCTGGGTGTTTGGATAACAGATACTTTTAAAGAGGGCCACTGGGGGCTATAGTTCACGCCTGTAATCCCAGCACTTTGGGAGGCTGAGGCAGGAGGATTGCTTGAGCCCAGGGATTTGAGAACAGCCTGGGCAACATGGTGAGATCTTGTCTACAAAAAAATGCAAAAATTACCCAGGCATGGTGGCTGTCAACTGTAGTTCCAGCTACTCAGGAGGTTGAGGTGGGAGGATCCCTTAAGCCCAGGAGGTTGAGGCTGCAGTGAGCTGTGATGGAACCAGGGCAAAAGAGTGAGACTCTGTCTACAAAAAAAAAAAAAAAACAGAGAGAGAGAGAGAAAGAAACAGAGAGAGAGAGAGAGAGAGAGAGAAAGAGAGCCAAAGGAACAGAAACAGAGTAACAGTGGAAAAGGTATTGTTGCCCCTTGCTCAGAGTAGAGCTAAATCTTCCGATGTGTGAGAGGTTCAGAAGGACTGATATTAGTCTAGATTGTGGAGAAAGTCAGCCCTAAAGGTGATCAAAATTCAAAGAAGCTTAGGGTGAATAATTTATATTGAAATTACACACTTCCTTTAAAATCACTTTCCAAGACTGAAATGTAGGGACTTCCATCTTTAATCCAAAAGCAACTCTGCCTTCTATCTCTTTTTCCAAATAGTCATTCTTCTTTAACCTAAAACTAATACATGTAAATTGTTTCAGATTTGGGAAATATGAAAAAATCAAAACAAGAAGATTAAATTCGCCCATAATTCCCCACCCAGAGGTAGCCAACGATAACATTTTGATGGATAGTTTCTTTGCTGTCTTTTCTGTGCAGATAGGTATTTTTTACATTATACAAAATAAAATAGGTTATATCATACATGGTATTTTAACCTATTTTTTTCTTATAATATCATTAAATGGGCCTTCTGCAGTGTATTTTTATATAGCTGCCTGGTATTCTCATATGTATTCCTGTAATTCAGAAATTGAGCACAGGACAGAGGCTTCATTTCATATTAACTTTTCTAGTAATGAGAAGAATCATCAGCCCTAGATTTAATTTCTAGTTTTACTAACTAGCTGTGTGTTTGAGGGCAAGGTTTCCCATCTGAGAAGTAAAGGATTGCATGGATGATTTCTTGAATGTCCAGGAGGAGTATCTGACACATAAATCACGTAATGCACAGTTGTCTACCTGCTCAACTTTGCCTCCATGTCTGCTCCATATGACAGGCATTTCCTCTTCCCCTTCATCCTTTGGTTTGTTTTCTCTCTAGTTGGTTCCTCTTTCTTTCCCTGAAACAATGACATGTGATGCCTTTTATCTTTCATTAGAAGGTGGGTGATTGGCTGCTTCTTCCACTGCTTCTGCAAACTCGGCACCAGTCTCCTACTGAAAGTGAGAGCCTGTTTTGAGCCCCAGGGATAAGCAGGTACCTTTACAGGTGCTCCTGCACCAGACTCATCTGACCGCTATGCTGCCGGTGTAGAAAATCGACTCTTGGAAGTTCAAGCAGGTCTCTACCTTCTAGAGGGCTCCAGCCAGAGACAGACTAGGAGGAAATGTAAAAGGCACACTCAAACAGAAATGTTGATTTTTCCTGTTTTAAAAAGAGCAGTAGGATTGTGTGTTCCACATCAAAGAGACAAGGTTTTTCCACTGTAGTCTCTAAAAATGGATAGAGGACTCAATTTGCCCACAATTTGGAAGATAAAGAAATTCCTCAGGTCGGATACAGTAGTTCATAGAAACATTTATGGGGTTTTCTAAAGCTTCCATATGCAGTCCTGCACAACTGGATTCTTTTAATTTTTATTTTTATTACTTTTGAGATGGAGTTTTGCTCTTGTTGCCCACACTAGAGTGCAATGGCGCGATCTCGGCTCACCACAACCTCCGCCTCCTGGGTTCAAGTGATTCTCCTGCCTCAGCCTTCCGAGTAGCTGGGATTACAAGCATGCGCCACTACGCCTGGCTAATTTTGTATTTTTAGTAGAAATGGGGTTTCTCCATGTTGGTTAGGCTGGTCTTGAACTCCCAACCTCAGGTGATCCACCCGCCTCAGCCTCCCAAAATGCTGGGATTACAGGTGTGAGCCACCGCACCTGGCAACAACTGGATTCTTGAGAAAATTTTCACGCCAGTTGCTTGAAAGAAAGGATTCTTCCCTGCCCCCAGGCTAACTAAGCTACTAACATAACTGGCTTGAGACTAACAAACGCTAGGAGATTAAGCACAGGTTTGAATTTTATCTCTGCATATCTCTGGAGTCTGTCAGTTTGGGTATCTCAAAAAGACTCACATCTCTCAGCAGAGTCTTCTGAAGCACATCCACAGGGAAGATACAAGAAGCTTTTGATGTTTTACTTTTATCATGAATTCCATTGACCCTGGAAACTTGTGATTCTGGTGTAAGATAGGAGGGGAGAGGGAATAGTCCTGGCTATTTAATTATCTCAGTAGGTGCTGATATTCTCACATATCAGCAAGGAGTATTCCAAAGAATGATGACATCAGATCACTGAGCATCTTCTGAGACATTTTGTTCTTTATTACTTCTCTGCCCTCCTTGTCACTGTTACCAAACACAGCAATGGTACTCGTTGAACTAGGCACCACTCCCTACTGTTGGCCTGGGCTTTTAGCATAAGATCTCTTCTCATTGAGATGGTGAAAAATAAAATGAGATAATAGAGAGAGAAAATGCTTTGAAAGAAGAACACTTTGCATATGAAAGAGTTGGAAATTTTGTTTATGATAGCTCAGATGAATCCTGCCTTGTCTCATTGCAGCAGCCTGTTATAATATTTCATTGTTGGAACTAAAATTGCCTCATAATAGACAAGTGTCATAGGACTTGGATCAGTAGATAAACACTACAGGGAAGCCTATTTCAAATCAAAATGGTGAAGTGCTTTTCAACATTTAGAGAGCTTTTGAACATTTGGAGCCATTCCAAAAAGAAGTGAGTGCCTGAAAAGCACTGTGTAAGTTGAAACAGAGCTATAGGACCAGCTAGCAGGGATGCTGTACAAAAGTTTCTTGCACTGGACCAGACAACATCTATCATTCTATCCCAGTAAGGATCTGGGAATTCACTACCACAATGACTTTTACTGCTGCTTTTAAATAGGTAAAAGGTTGTAAAGTAGAAGAGGAAGTGTTTTCTTTCAAAGCATCCAACTAAGCCCAGTTGATGGAAAGTATAGGAAGACGAACTTTGGCACAATGCGAAACAATATTCACAATATTCATGGCATTTAGAAATGCCATATAATTAATTTTTTCAAAATCAGGTAGATGTGAGAATAATCTGACCAAAGCTAATCCACCAGTGTTAGACCTCAAACTCTAGATTCTTCATGCAGTTCTGAGTTCCATGTCTCACATACCCCTTCCAATCTAAGGCCACACTCACTTGGCAAATAGTCTTTTAAAAATTAGAGGAAAGCCATATATTAGTGACCATTTGCTGACAATCCTTGTCCGATCCTGCTCCCTTGTAACTACTTCCTTTCTCAGACTCTCTCTCAGGGGGAAAACTGAGTTATTATGCGTGAGCTCATCTCAGGCCTCCAGAAACTAGACTGAATGGAATAAAAACCCTTAACGAGGAATTTTTTCTTTGTTGTGGGTGTTTTACATGTCTACTACCATCTAGGATGCCCTCTCCAACTTTATCCTATAGCAAAATCTTTTTCAGTCTCTGTCTCTTCTGCACTTAGAATTTTTACTGCCTGACTTCACCCTTCTGAGAATCACCAGCAGCATCACTGTGGGATCAGACAGTAACATTCTTGATGACCCTATAGATAAATCCAATGAGCAATGACTACTGTGCGCATTACTTAATTGTGTACACTCAGAGTGATGACTATGTTTTACTCATCCTCATATTCTTAGCATTTTGTTTGGTGCCTAAGTTCTTAGGAACTTCTCAGTATAGGTTTATTTGGTTGAAAATATGGATATGTTTTGCATTATTTTAGAGCTGAGGTTAGTTACAAATGGATTCTAGGACGGTCTCAAATGCAACAAAACATGAGTGTCTTTAAAATCGTAGATATCATTAAAAATCTCCCAAGATGCCATTTTGGAATACTATGGAAAAGGAGCACAGAGTAAGGAAACTCTTATCTCAAGGTCTTTGTACTTCCTCTTCCGGCTGCAGTTCCACATGGTTCTCTCCCTCACTTCACGAAGGTCATATGAAAATGTTAAGTTGTTAATGAGTTCTTGCCGAACTATCTTATATAAAATAAAATCTCCATCCCCATCCCCAGCACTCCCTACTCACCTTACTCTGCTTTATTTTTCTCCATAGCACTTATCGCCATTTGACATACCTTGTGTCTACTTGCTCATTTGTTCACTGTGTGTCTTCCCTCTCATTGGGCAGAAAGAGACTTTGTGAGTTCACTCATTGCTTTTTCCTCAGGTCTAGAAGAGTGCCTGGCACATAGTAAGGAGCAAGGAAGGCTCAACAAACATTTACTCAACAATTGAGTAGTGAATAAGAGAATTGTTGAAACTAAAAAACACAGAGTTGCCCAATAAAAATTCAATAACATGACTGAAAAATATGTCAAAGAAGTCTCTTGGAACAAAGAACAAAAGTTTGCAATACAAAATGTGAAATAGTACAAGCTGAGACATAGAAGATTAATCCAGGATAGCCAACATTCCCTTCATGAAGTTTCCAAAAAAGAGAGAAAATAATAGGGAAAAATATTAGAAGAAAATTTGTGCGAGCTGAAGAAAATCACCAATCTTAAACCTGAAGTTTCAGCCAAGGATAAGAGAAAATACAAAAAGCTTTTAGAGAAAAGTTAGAAAGTCACCTACAAAAGAATGAGAATAATTAGATTGGCATCAGCCTTTACATTAGCAGCACTGGATGCTAAGGGGTAAGACAGTTATATCTTTAAATTTTTGAAGAAAAATAATTTTGAACCTAAAATTCTGTACTTAAACCATCAGTCTAGTAGAATAAAATGCAAACATTTTAAGACCCACAGTGAATATGAAAGTTTACCTTCCATAAGGTCTAAATAAGATGATGTTGTTTAACAAAATGAAAATAGAAACAAAGAAAGAAAAGAAAATGAAATCCAGGTAACAGTGAACCTTATCCCAGAGACAGATATATAAGAGGTATTAAAAGAAGTCATCCAAATTAGAACAGCAAATTGTCTATTGTCTTTAAAAGAAGGTAGATTATCCCATAGCAAATACTTATTAAAAAGTTAGATGACAGGTGAGGCCATAAACTGCTTCAATTAACAAGAAGAAAGAAAAGCTATTAGAAACACCAGGGAAAACAAAAAACTACGAAAGAAAGTAATATGAAAAAAACTAGAATGTGGTCTGATTTTAACCAATTCATAATGTACAAGAAAGAGAGTCCACTTGACCTTAAAACTTGGAGTATTTTTTATCAGTACACAAGTTTAGTGACACATATTTATACCTTTTTCTGTAAAGTCTAGTCATACAAGTTGGTTCTGTGGTGAATAATCTTAATATGAAAACATAATTATCTTAAATGAGATTTTAATTTTTAGAATCAACCTACAGTCAAAGTATGAATGGCTTAACTTTGGTTACAAAATGAAATGTAAACATAATGATGATATTAGTAGGTGGAGATGTATGGAAAAAGGTGCAAAGAGCCGGGCGCGGTGGCTCACGCCTGTAATCCCAGCACTTTGAGGGGCTGAGACAGGCAGATCACGAGGTCAGGAGATCGAGACCATCCTAGCTAACACGGGGAAACCTCGTCTCTACTAAAAATACAAAAAAAAAAAAAAAAAGAAAGAAAGAAAAAAAGAAAAATTAGCTGGGCGTGGTGGCAGGCGCCTGTAGTCCCAGCTACTCAGGAGGCTGAGGCAGGAGAATGACGTGAACCTGGGAGGCGGAGCTTGCAGTGAGCCGAGATCGCGTCACTGCACTCCAGCCTGGGCGACAGAGCGAGACTCCGTCTCAAAAAAAAAAAAAAAAAAAAAAAAAGTAGAAAGAAATATGGGGGTGCTAATTTCTACATTTTACATGACATGAGATCAGATAAATTATCTAAAGATGATAAATCAAGAAATAAAAGTTAAAGTATATTATTTAAAGTTATAATAATAGCTAAAAGAAAACTAAAATTTAAAAAAATAACTTAAAGATTTGGAAATTGAAGGGATTGGGTGTAGAGTAATTGAGCCACATTTTATGTCTCGTACTGATGGTTCATTGATATGATTTAAAGTAATTATATCAAAAAGTATATATAAGTATATATTTCAAGAGGTGGAAATACATAAAATATGTAAATAACTACCAAATAATAAAAACAGAAATGGTTTAAGTGGTTACCTTTTGACCAACTGTAGTATGGGAAAGTTAACTTGCACATTTTCGTAATATTCTGTTCTTTTTTTAATTAAATAAATTTTTATACTCTTTTTTTTAAAATCTGCTTTTTAAAGGAAGAGATTATTTGTATTGGAAACTGCTGACCCATAGCCACTTCTCCTATGACACTTGCTCTGTTGGGATGAGATAAATCAGACCACAACATTTTTTTTCATGAAAACCTGGCTTTCTTTTTCTGAGATGGTTTACAAAGAGGCTACGAGGACCTTTGGAAATATTGTAGAATTTGGAATCAAAAGAAACAGGATAATTGCAGAAAAATCTTTTAATAAATTTTTGTGACTCAGTTTTCCTACCCTTCAACGGGCTTCTTGCCCATAGTTTTACTCCTTTGAGTCCCAAGGAGATGAGGCATTCAAATCCTAAGCTATAGGAAACCCCGCCAGTGGTCGTTTTCAGTCGATAAGCCACGAGTTATGGACAAGAGCCGGGCAGTTTTTACACATTTCTGGCATGCAAATAAATGTGCCAAATGTTTAAATTACTCTGTGTGATTTCTAAGTCAGCAGCTTCAATGCTCCCTGTGGTAGAATCAAATTTCTGCATGAAGATCTGAGGAAACTGCTGACTTACTGAACACTCTGCAGCCAGACACCCACACAACTCACAGCACACCTTGAAAACACCGAGGTGGCCGGGTGGAGGATGGGGAGCCTTCTTTGCAGAGGCCTACAGAGCCAGCCTCATCCTCCACACACATGGCTCTCCTCTATTCTAGACAAGGGCACCCCGGTTCCTCTACTCCTGCACTGATGGTATTTCCATGGGTTATATTGGGTTGGGGAAGGGGGTAGATAAGAAATATACAGAAAATGGAAAACAAAACTGATTTGTGCAAATCGTCATCTGCGAAGCCTGCATTCCTGGTTGCCTGCATTTATAATATTAAGTGGGGGGGAAATTACAAATAAGGCAGTCAATGAGTTAGTATGAATCGGATCTTTGTTCTTTGGCAAACCCTGCCTGGAAAGCTGAGTGCAGGCTTCTCATTGACTTGCAGCATCAGTTTTACAGAAATGGCTTTAAAATCTGCCCAAGGTCCATTCTCCTCCTGCCAGGCCAGAAAGATTAAGAAAGATGACCACACAGCTGGACACCCTGTGGTCAGTTCTTATGAAACGGGCAAACTCTGTGCAGTGCCTATACACCCCACCAAAATACGGGAAAGGAGCTGGGGAAATGGTCCCATGGACAGACCTGGGAACTGAGAAAGGGAGCCGAGAGAGAAAGAATTCTCCTGGCTCTGTTCTATGCCACCCACAGCCATGGGCTAGATACACTCTCTGAATGCCAAACTTGTGCTTCCCAGGCACCCTGCTGCCAAAATATAGCTGGAGAAAGCAGCCAGAGGATCCCACAGTCCAGGCAAGCACAAGAGCTTAACTGGAGACAAGACTGTGGGGTTGAAAGGGAGGGAGATGAATCCTATCAGATGTGTGGTGATTCCTTTCTACGTTCAAAGCACTTATGCTTTTAAATCATCTGTCCTCCAAGTAAATTTGTGGGACAAGCTGTATTTTCTCCACTTAATAAATGATGAAACTGAGGCTCAGATTCGATTTGGATCATAGTCAGTTTGCATAGATAGCACCAGATTCCATTCCTTGGCCTTCTCGCTTCAGGGTCTTTCTCCTAGACCATATTACCAGTAGATGTCATTCTTTGACCAGCAGACAAATGCCAGACAGTAGAAATTCTAACCACTTGGCTGAAAGTTCAGATTCAGGGAGCATCTGCAAGAGATGGAGGGAATCAAGGCCAGTGTGCCCAGCTCCTTTGCTTCTGCCCCACCCAGAGCTGAGGACCTGGGCCTCATGTGCCCTCCCCACACGGTGCCTGCTTTCTCTTTTACAGAGATTCTGTGACCCCTCAGGGCTCCCAGATCCTCAATCCCACTGAGGCTTTGCCACAGATAGGAGACTACCCGTTTTTCCTCCAGACTAAAATATTATTCCAATAGCTCTATTTTTATATTATTATTATGGTTTGTCTTTTGTTTTTTGTTACTTATCTCCTCTGGTCATGAGTCTGCTGCATACCCTAGACCAGGTGGGTTCAAATTTCCCCTATTCTAATTTTAATTTCCACATAATCAGAATAAACATGGCTGCCTCGAGATCTCATTTTCCAATGCTGCCGGAAATGAAAATTCCACATAGCCTAGTGGACCTTCCCTCCTCCTCTCACTGGACAGCTTGCTGTTTAGAGGCTCCTGCCATTCTTAGCACGGCAGCTGTCACAGCAGTTAGCCATGGAAAGACCCATTCGCTCATTTGATCCCATCTCCCTGCCAGGACAGGATATAGGCCTTGAAAGTGCTTCCTGGTCTAAAGACTGAGTCGGGGTTTATTTATCCTAGGTTACAGCAAACATTACTTCAAAAAACAGGAAAGACAGTCTCATCTTGTTGATTATGATACCAGTTAGAGCAATGAGGTGGAGGCGTTGTGGAAGCAGAGCTTGCATTTCCATACAAGGCTACCTTGGAACCTCATCTGTTGTCAGGGAGCCGAAGTGTGTCGCTGTGACAACCCTCATAGGACCTTGGGAGTACTGGCTACTCCCGCTCTCACATCCCTTAGGGCTATGAGAAATAAAAATAATTATATCAGCTTGTGACATTCTTAGATTGGTCCTAATTTATGAAGCTCCTTATGGGCAAATTAATTGTCCCATTTGCCTTTCATTGGGATCAGCACTAAGATACACTCAATAAAATGTTTAATTAAGACTGATGGAATGCTAGAACTTACTCCTTCTAACTGCATTTTTGTAAGGAAATTATATCTAACAATAATTTATTGTATAGTTCAAAATGCCTACAAGAGAAGAATTATAATGTTTCCAACACAAAGAAAAGATAAATGCTTGAGGTGATGGATATCTCGATTACCCTGATTTGATCATTACACATTGTATGCATTTATCAAATTATCACATGTACCCCAAAATCTGAACAACAATTACATAGCGATAAAAAGCAGAAACAAACAAAAAAGACAGATTGAAAAAGAGCCAGTTGATCAGGAAGGAAGGGAAAGAGAATGCACAAAGGATTCCTGGCTCATTTGTATGAAGCAAGCTAAGTTGAATAATGTCTCACCTTAAATTCAAGAAGTATTTCCCTGCTAATAGCTGCACTGTTAATAATACTAAGAGCTAACACTTATTAGACCCTTACTACTTGTCAGGCACTGAGCTAAATATTCAACATACATCATAACATTTAACAACGCTTAAGGGAAGTAGTGATATTATTTCTATTTTGCTGAAAGAAAAAAATGAGGGTACAAGAGGTTAAACAATTTGCCCAAGGTGACATACAGGTAAAGATACAGGTAAAGGGCAACCTGAATTCAAACTGGAATTAATCTGACTCTTGAGCCTGTATTCTTGACCACATGCCATACTGCCTTTCTGCTCTTGGTTTATTTTTGGAGAACCAGTGCTGTCAGAGAAGAAAAGTGAGAGGTAATATTATTGCTGTTATTCATCGGATAATTTTAACTCTGCCCTTATTTCTGAGAGGTAGTTATTTTCCTTTTCCACCCTCCCTGGTCCTCAATCAACTCCCACTTTGTCTCCAAGGCTCCCCTCGCCCACTTGATCTCTTTAGCCTCTTTCCCATCAGAACATTAAGTGATGGTTGAACTAAGAAGTGTCATGACCAATGACCTTGGATAACTCCACTTTCTTTCAACCCCTGCCTCAAACAGGGATTAGGGAAGAAAATAATCTCTGGGATGCTACCTTCCATGAATCAGGGTCTAGCACCAACTAATATTTGGGTACAATTCATCCAGTATCTTCACTCTCGTTGTCATCTTTGATGTGTGGGACAACCATATGAATTAGGCCAGTCAGATAACACTACTTTACAGATAATGCAACTGAAGCTCAGAAAGCAGGTGCAGTTGAGAGTTGAGCCAGATCCGGTTTCAAATCCCAACTGTTTTCTACAAAATAATGGCAGCCTTTTCTGAGAATGAGAAACTGCCCCATTCATGCCACCCTAAAGAGATGGTTTACTTTACCTGGGACTTCGAGCTGCACCCTTGTGGCACAGATGTCATTCGTGAAGGTTAAGTGTTCTTGGTGGGCAGAGGTTTCCATGAGAGCTCGTTTATGTTGGCTACAAGACTGTTCTTCTCCTAGCATGTAAACCACATTATTTTGGTTTTCTTTCATTGTTTGTCTTGCTTTAAACATTGTCTTGATAGAAAGGGAAATACAAGATCTTAGGTGTCAATGTAAAGTTTATCAACAAGTCTACACAGAAATATGCATCTATAAATCCAGGCTATAAAGAGCAATAACAAATGAGTCAAAACACCTGGACTCCAGCCCAGATCTCAGTGAATTTTATGAAGCTTTGAGAGAGCCACTTACATTCTCCAAGCCTCAGTTTCCATAAAGGAAACAATGGTGGGCTAGAGGATCCCTACAGAGTAGCACTTTCCCAGTATTGAAAACCCATGGATTGTAGGATCCTTAGCCCTGCTGACTGTTATCTGAGCAGGGGAAGCATATTTGTTTTAAGCAGCTGGGACTGTAGAAGACATGGGTGCTTCCTTCCTAGGATGGTCAGTCAACAAGATGCATGTAAGATTTCCAAGGAGAGAAGGCAAGCCATAGGGTTGAGTGGGAGCAAGCTGGTCTGCTGGGAAGGAGCAGAAATACTGACCACCTCAAGTCCTGAACACCCAGTGGAGGTCGTGCCTTTCCATGGGTGGTCTCCGAATTCCGGGCACGCTTTTTCTTCCTGTTTCCAAATAGCTTAGCAAGCTTAATCCATCCACACAACATGTAATAAGCTCTTCTGTGTTCCAGATATTTGATAAGAACTGAAAATAAAAGATAAAGTAAGATTCTGTTCTTAAAGAGCTTATCCGAGGAACAAGTAACAAGAAATGATGTGAATTTTTAGCAGAAATTTGCAAAACACCAGATGAGAAAAATACGATGTGTGTGTTCTATGTGGATTGGCAGGGTGCATTGTTTTATACCAACTCATGACGTTCTTTACCCATCTGATGCATGGGAAATCCTAGTTCCCCAACTACATAAGGAGCTCCTTGAGGGCAGGATCAAGACTCGTGTTTATTTGTTCAGCGATACCTCACCCAGTATGAAGCACATCAAAAGTTGTTCATTAATCCGGACGAGTGCTTCCCCAATCTGGACGTGAGGTAGAATCCCGCTCCCTGCCCTGTTGAAATTGGGAGTGGTCCTAGGAGGTGGTCCTAGGATGAAATCCGAACAGGGTCACTTGGCAGAAAATTAGAGGACCACTGAAGAGTTTCAGCCTTTCTGTTTTTCTCTCTGGCACGTGTCAGGTGACAGCTGCTTATCAACTTGGGCCCGGAGTAACTCTGATACCATGGAACAAAACCCCCTGCTAGCCTAGTGTTGGTGCAGCTGAGTAAGATGTGTTGCTTCAAGTCACTGAGGTTTGGCTCTTGTTACCACAGTGTAACCTAGTCCAGTCTGTCTGGTGCAGAAGTGTTCCACAAATAGTTGCTGATCTCTGTACCGATGCCTCGATTATAACAGATAGGTAAGGAAGTAAATAAAGTAAGTTGGCAGCAGCCCTAGGAGAAGGCTACCTCCACTGAAAAAATACTTCCCCAGCTCTTTCTAATATGCCGTTGTTCATATTTCTAGCAAAGCACCACAAAAGGCCATCGACATTCCATCTCTGTCAGCATTTCTTCTACTCTGAGGCTGCTTTGTGGCTGCTCAAACTCAGATTTAAGTTTGCTGTGAACCTTAGCAGTGAATGTCTCTATCTTTGCCTCAAGACTTTTGTAGTCAGAAGAGACAATGCAATAAGCAGTCCTGGAAAATGGTAGACAATTGGGGAAGAGTTAAGATGAGAGACTGTCTGAAAAAGCATGTGAAGATTGGAAAGGAAAAGTTCCGCCGAGACAGAGCTTCCCAGGGATTGCAGTCAAAAACCACTAGGAAATTGAGATAGATGTTGATGCCTTTAGGAGCTTGGCCTCTGGCATCAGCCAAACCTGACCTTGAATCCCAGCTATTCACTCACCTACTGAGTGACTGAGCAAGTTACTGAACTTTTCTATCCAATTCAGTTTCCTCATCTGTCAAACATAGGGCCATTGACAACATAGGAAAGTAATTTTCCTTAATAATAAGGACGCATTTTTATAGTATGTGCTTTTAAAAGGAGCCTTAAATAAAGAGAAGTGAGATCATTTTCCAGCGCACTTAGCACAGTAACGACAACATAGAAAGTGTTCAAAAAATGACAGCTTAAGAAAGCAAAGGATGTGGAAACATTCACTGAAGGGCTGCAGAACATAAAAGAGGGTCTGCCTGGGCTCAGCTTCCAGGAAACTCTCAAACTCTTGCCCAGAGCATCGTGATGTAGCCCTTGGAACCTCACGCAGGCGATGATGATCCTTTTACCAGATATCAGAACCTAACGAACCTTCAGCCACTTAAAAGTGCGCTCTGGAAAGTATTCAACAAGGGCTTGAGAAACCAAGGAGACCCTGATGGAGGAGATGTCAAATCACGTGAGAGCCTTGTTCTGTCTAAGCTAATTTCCCGCACTTTCCAGAGAGATGGAAGTGATTGGTCTTCGGTCTGCTCAGCTGACTTTGAACATTGGCCACAGGACTTGGGACAGGCAGGGAGAAGGTGGAAGTCTATTGTCTCCACCTGGGACAGCCTCAGTGTCCTTTTGTTCCAGCTGGAAGTAGCCCCAGAAATAGCAGTAAAGGAAAAACATGTGCTTTGAGGTTCCCCATCTCCCTTTTCTGTGCCCTCTCCCTTACCAGGGGATTTTTCCTGCGCCCAGGCACCCCGTGTTTCCTGAAGTTCTGCTCCAGAGACAATTATTCCCTCCAGCGGAGTAGAGAAAACAAGAGACTTGGAATTAAAAGACACATATCCAAATCTGAACGCGTTCACATGCCAGTCCTTATCTGATTGCACCAGAGCCTCAGTTTCCTGGACATAGCAATAACCACCCCATAGTAGGTAATTATTTTATTATAGTAGTTAACAGACTTGGGTTTGATTTGAACATCAGAGACAAGAAAAATTGATTTCTGCTCTTGTAGATGAAGCAAAACTTTTTTAACCAGGTAAAATTCCTTAACTAGCTCACTCCATTCATTCCTCCAGCCATCCATTCACTCAAGAAACATGTATTCTGAGCCTACTGTTGTGTTAAGTAGCACTAAGTGACGAGAGCTGAAAGAGAATTCAGACCTTGGGAAGGAGGCTGACAGAGAAACAGATGGTAAAGCAGGAGAGTGGCTGCGGTGTTGAAAGCAGCAGCCCAGCAGATGAGGAAGGGAAGCACAGTGCACCTAGAGAGCTCAGGAAGGGCATCCCGAGTGAGGAAATGCCTGCTCTGGGCGTGAAATGACGGCTTAGAGTGTAATAGGTAAAAAAGGCAGAGGGAAAAGAAGGCAAGGATGAGGCCAGGCGCGGTGGCTCACGCCTGTAATCCCAACAGGTTGGGAGGCTGAGGCAGGCAGATGACTGAGGTCAAGAGTTAGAGACCAGCCTGGCCAAGGTGGTGAAACCCTCTCTCTACTAAAAATAAAAAAATTAGCTGGGCGTGGTGGCGTGTGCCTATAATACCAGCTACTCAGGAGGCTGAGGCAGGAGAACTGCTTGAACCTGGGAGTCGGAGGTTACAGTGAGCTGAGATTGCACCACTGCACTCCAGCCAGGTGACAGAGTGAGGCTCTGTCTCAAAAATAAATAAATAAATAAATAAATAATAAAGGCGGGGATGAGCTGAGAGGAAAAAAGTTAATTCAGGCAAAGAGTTAATTCAGAAAATAGAGTAAGGAAAAACAGCATTTCTGTGTTGCTGGAACATCAGAAGGTGGAAAATGATGAAAAATATAGATTTTCCTAGCACCCAAGAAACTCTCATTTTAGAAGGAGAGCTCTAAAATCAACTCCTCCTCCCAGAACTACCTCTGCAATTATCTGACCCTCCAGAGATTCCCAGGTACGTTTAATTCATGCTGAAAACGCAAGGAAAAATAAAATGTGATCACCAAAATGTTCAAAGCTCCCTCCAAGTCTCTCTCCCATTTTCTGTCCCTTTTGTGAGCACCAACCCCGCAATGGTAGGAAGCATTTGCCTAAAAATAGCCCTTCTAAAAGACCCAATCTTTTCTGAGTTTCATAAAACATCTGCTGAACAGTTTCCTATAACTGTTTTTGGCCATTAAATCAAAGCTGGCAAAAACAATGTTCTGCTTCTGCCTTTAAAGTACAGAATCGCCATCAGGCCTTCCTCTCAGACCCAGACGACAATGGGGCCAGAAATAGCCACGGGAGGCTTTGAAACACCTAAAGGCCCGAGTCCAAGCACAGAGTTACTAGTGTCTTGTTTTTCTCTCTTTTAAAAGAGGCTGTTCATCCCCCAAGTACAGAAGAGAAACTTAGATAGGCCTAGCCTCCTGGGAGAGGCTCTGCTCCCCCATGCAAATTACCACCTGCAGTGGTGGGGCGGTGTGGTTTGTGCAGCTCAGGGCTGGCAGAGAGCAGAGACCGGTAAAAGTCTCATCCTGCGTTGGCAGGGGCAGCCACACATGTGGAGTGAGTGTGGGGGTGGACTGGCATCTGGCTGTATGGTTGCGCCTTCTCTATGCTGTGTCTGTGCTGTTCACTGGGCTCCTATTTGCTCAGGTGGCACAGAACATGGGGGTGTGCAGCAACCTGAGCAAATCCAGGGGAAAACTCACAGACACAAGGTCGAAAGATCTAGTAGGTTCTGTTTAGACTGTGCTTCCAACTAGCTAAGCGTCTTTGGCAAGACATTTTCTCTCCCTGACCCTGTCTGTGTGGCAGGCATCAGTGCGAGAACTGCTGGGCCTTGTATACGGCAGGAGGAAGCCAGGCCTTGGTACGATGCAGACAGAGGAACTCCTTGGGGCCAAGGCAGTCAGGCACTAAGAGCAGCTCAGTGCTGGAGGTCAGCTGAGGGACATGCAAGTCAATGGCAGTGCTAGAGCTGAGACCCCTGTCCGTGTGTACAAGACCTAATCAGGGGCTGAGGACACATGAAACTGGATCCAGCCCCTGGGAGAAAACAGGCTTTAGAATGCCTGGTTAATCTAGGATAAGACTTCAGTCTGTACAGTGAACTTGAGGATTAGGTCAAAAACATCAAGGCAACCTCTTGATGTCAAGGAGTAAGAGGTCAGCACGACAGGTGAGGGCCTGTCGTGGCTGAGAGATTCCAGAGCACAGGGAGTGTATCTGTGGTGCTTGTCTGTAGGTCTCACATGGCACATGCTTTGGGTCCCAAGACTTCATACTATCTTAAAACGGGTGACTGGGACAAAGTCACCAAACATTCAATGCCATTGTCAGAGCTGGCTCAGAGTAGAGATGAACCCACCTGTAAGCAAGGTGTAAGCAGATGGGGATGAGAGCAGCTAGGAGTGCAAGGCTGGAAGAGGGCTGGATGTGATGCACTGTGACCCTCCTCCCAGGTCAGCTCTCCAGGCTTCTGTGCACTCTCTCCCAATTTGTACAGAATGGTCCTCACAGGCTTTGGTAGAAACTGGTTTCCATGTTCCATGTCCGTCATAATTTGTGATAGACTCATAAAACAATGGAGGATGGTCCCTGTAATCTGTGAATACAGTTAGGTGGATACCAGGTCTATAATTGCAAGAGCAAAATGAGGAGTGGGAGTGAACACGTCCTTGTCATTGTGGGTTTTCCCTGAACATAGCCAGGTAATGGTCATGACAGGGGAGATGCTGACTCATTTTCTCTTTTTCTTTCCTATCTCCTTCTCTCCCTCTGTCTTTTCCTTTCATCCCTCCCTCCCTCTCTCCCTTCCCTTCTTCCTTCCTTCCATTCTCTATCTCATGCCAGTTTCTATTAGTAGCACTCTGAGAAGAGTTTAATTTAAAAAATAGATTAACATTTTACCCAAAACAGTGAAGCCAAAAGACAGTTAAAGTAAAGGAAAATACACTGACACAGTGAAGAAAACCTTCACTTAAAGCTACTGCTACCAGAAGATATGGTGCAAATTTGCTCAAAAAGGCATCATCTAGGAGATGCACGCAACATCTGAGCAAAGGATGCAAAGCCTGCCAACATTTTAGCTTGTTTGTGAAATTATTTCTGCACACTTGTCACTTTTTGAAGCAAAATGTGAGGTCTATTTATAGATCTATATTTATTTGATAGAATAGCATTGAATGGGCTGCTTTAGGGATTGCCTGTTGCAAATTAACTGTGTGTGTGTGTGCGCGCACGCGCGCGCGTGTGTGTGTGAACTTGGGATGCAGTAATGAATAGCTTGGACTGTGCTCATAGCTCCTGAGTTCCCACCCCATTCAAAACCTACCCCTCACTCTTTCCTGGCAGCCATGCACAGACTTCCAGACCAGAACTTGGATCTGCATAGTGCCTCTGATGAGCGCAGCATGTCAGTTACTAGTAAAGCAAAAGCTTAGCCAGGAAGAGGAAAGGAGTGGGGCATCAGGTGGGCCAAAATGGTTGCATCCAATATTGTAACTGGGGGAAAAGCTTCACAGATGATCATTTTAAAATGAATTCAGTCAGTTTGCCATTTGGTTCTCATCCTGCCTATCCAGGGATCCAAAAGATCGGCCCCCAGTTTTCAAATATTATATTAGGCCATGCAATAACAATAAAGTTGAGTAAGATTCTGGGTTTGCCCAACTTCTGGTCCCAGGCTCCTGTCCCAGCCAGCCCTCCTGCCCAGCCTCTATGCTGCCGTGCTCCAGCAAGCCTAGCTGTGGCTGTGATGTGCACAAGACACACGTGGAGTTGTCCCCGGATCCCAGGAAGCAGGCCGAGCCTCCCTGGCAAGGGCCTGCTACTGCTCTTGCCGTGCTGTGGCTAGGCAGCTGGAACAGCACGCACAGCTGGGTCTGGCGGTGGGCTCTGGGCGCAGTGTTCATCTTCACCTGTCCTTCCTCAGCAGGTTCAGGGCACTTTGCATTTGGCCTGGGAGTGCAGCCCCCTGGGTCCTCCCCAACTGCTTTTAGGGAGCCCTCTTTTTTGCTTCTGCCTCACCCTTCCCTTCCTGTAGAAAAGACCAGTCCATTCCTTGTGGGAGGCAGACGTGACCAAGACACCTGCTGTGGGTAGGAAGGAAAGGGGAGGACGGTTGGGCCGTCTCAGCTGTGCCCTTGGTGGGCTTGCGTGACTGAGCGAGACCACGGCAGCTGTGAGTTCTGGATAGGGATGGATCCTACATTCAGAGGGGGCTCAGGTGGCTGTGGGTGCCATGCAATATTCAAATTCACCCAAGCCCTCATGCTGTGTGTGCAAAGGGGCAGGACTTTGGACCCCGCATTCTCTTGGAAGCAATGGAGCTTATAGGGCTGAGAGGGCAGCAGGCAGCCTGGGACCTCACAGTAATGGGCATCGGGCCCTCCAGAGCAGGCTTCTGACTGGGCTTAAATCCAGCGATAAGGAGAGAAGGCGGCCACGGACAGCCCTCCGTAGAGGGGAGGCAGCCTCCTGCACAGTGCAATGCTGAAGCAAGAGCACAGAGCCTCATGCGTGCATGCACACACACTCGCTTCCTCACTCACACCCCCCCGGTCAGACAGCCCCAGCCTTCAGGCTGGCTCCTCCACCTAGCTTTGTGTCTATGGGCAAATTGCTCAGCCTCTCTGAGCCTCAGATTCTTTCAAGAACAACAACAGCAACAAAAATAGGCACTTAAATAATACTCATTTTACAGGATGGCTGTGATCATCAAATACAACAGTATATAAAAAGTGCTTCCCAGTTAGTCAACAAATATTTACTTAATTCACATCTATTCCATGTAGGTCTATGCCAAGCACTAGGAAGACCCTAGAGAATGAAGTAAACACTGCGGCTGGGGGTGCGGGTGTAGGAGACAGACAATAAACACGTGAGCATGAGGCAAATGTGCATTCACAAGTGCTGACAACGACCTCTGAAAGATGGCGCTGGGACAGAGCAGTAGGGTGGCAGAGGGAGGCCTGGCTCTGCCAAGGACAGTCCTTGAGGAAGGGACATTCGGATCACAACCCGAGGGTGACAAAGGGCACAGCTGTCAAAAGTGACAATGCTGTGTACACTCCAGAGTGCCTGCCATGTGTCCCCAGGCTCTTGAGACTCAAAGTAGAGCTTGCAACCTGGTAAGGGGAGACAGACGATGAACCAAGGGCATAAGAAACTGCAATGGGCGTTGAGTAGGGTCCTGGAGTTGGGCAGATGGGAGGGGCGGGGGAGCATGCTGCAACTTCACAGAGTGGTCAAGGCAGGCATATTGAGGAGGTGGCATTTGAGAAAAGATTTGAAGATGGGGAGGGAAGAAGAAAATCACGATCTGTCTGCTCTGGCTTCTTTGGAGGACAAGCAGCTGATAGGAAAGCAGGAATTGCATCAAGAAGGTATTGAGAAGGGCGACGGAGCCACTGCAGAACTGCCAGGGAGGCACAGCAAGGGCTCAGCCTGGCAGGGTGGCCACGAGGGGCCAGAAGCCACTGGCCGCCCCAGAGAGTTGTAAGCAGGTCCAACAGGCTTCACTGACAAATGTCAGTTGTGAGAAACAGAGAGATGTGGAGCACCACCGCAGGGGCGTTGGCCTCAGAACCTGGGAGCCTGGAAGGGAAATTGCAGAGCAGGAGAGGACTGTAATGAACCGCTGTGTGGCAGAGACCAGGCGTTCAGCTGTGGCCATGTGAATTCCAAGACGACTGTCTTGTGAGTTCCCTGTGTGTGGAGTCAGAGGGAGTCGGGGCTGGAGTTACAATGTGGAGTTACTGGCACATAGATGCCTTCTGAAGCCCACAGACTAGAGGAGAAGAGAAAAAAGGACAGAGAACCAAGCATGCTCCAAAGCTAAGAGATTGAGGAGAAGACCGGGAACCAGCCGAAGCGGCTGAGTAGGGACCAGAGAAGCAGTAGGGAGAGCCAGGGAGAGTGGCAGCCCAAAGGCCCACTGAGGAAGCACAGCAGGAGAGCGAGACAGATGGCGTCACCCGCCACCAAGAATACCAAAACAAGATGAGGACCAAGTATCAACATGCTCATTTCAGAGGGATCTGAGGGTTGCCCAAAGGCCTCCACCTCCAGAAGTTTCCTGTTCGGGGGTAATTCCCTCCCCGCATCCCTGAAATTCCTGCCTAGAATTGCTGATTGGAACAGAACAGCAAAGTCCAGGGCGTGGTTTCCAACACCAACCTGCCTCCACCTCGGATTCACAAATGCAAAGGGATATCACCATGTGTCTAACCACAGAAAGTGGAATCAACCCTGAGGGAAGAGGGTGATAACATGAGTATTGTGGGGGAAAAAATGGTCCAGGGAGGGGACACAAGTGGCAGCCCTCAACAGTCACACTTTCCAGATAATTTTGAAATTCCCTTCCAATTCCTATACATCTCTCATCTGAAGATGCAGGTTGCTGAGGGCAGCTGGGCACAGGCTGGAGGTCCTGCTTTTGCACAGAGATAGCAGCAGCTGATGTAGGGGGCTGAGGAGCACACAGGGAAGCCTCATCCACAGGTCCTGGAGCAACTTCCCCATCCCCTGCACCAGCGTTTATGGATAGGAAGGCCTGGGGCTGGGCCATGGAGAGGAAAGCCCAAGGTCTGGTCTGCCTACTGCCGATAAGTAATTACACAAGACAAGCAGAAGGAATCCAGACCGAGATCTAAGAGCATCCAGATGCCCGCCGCAGCGGGCCCAGTTCCTGAGCTATGACAGGCTTTAATGTGCGCCCCAGCTCTTGGGGACAGAGGCCTGGCTGCCGGCCCTTCTGTTCCCTGGCACAGACCCAGGCCCCCTGACCAGGGGAGGGGACTACTGGCTCCCTCTTCTCCACACTCCGAACACATGGCCCAGGCCCAGGACAGTTTTCAGAATTGAACATGAGCTCTTAGTATACACTTGATCATTTAAATGAGGTGTATGTGCAGGACCCTGTGCCGGGTACTTTAGATACTTCAATAGAGTTAATTCTCACAGAGGAGCAAGCTGAAAAATAACCTCTATGGTGTCGCTGAAAGGCAGTCAGAACAGACAAATAAGAAAATGAGACTCAGCACAATGAAGTACTTTTCCCAAGGCTGCACAGCTAATACACGGCCACCCTGCATTCCCATCCAGCCCCGGCCACGGCATCCCTGGGCCTGCGAACACGGCCCGCCACCGACACCAGCTTCCCGGACATCTGTGAAGAAAGAGAACACTCAAACATTCAATGCAATTTTCCTCCTTCTAAAGCATTTTGCATCAAGAAAGAAAGGGAGGGGGATCTAACAAAACCACAGACCACGTATCAAAAAGCGCAGCCCAAACATCTCTGGGTGCCCACTTCCCTGCATTCTCCTTTCTCCAGAAAGACAGTAAATTGCCTATTTCCTTCTCCTGTGAGTTTGACAGAACAAAGAAGCATAGGACAAAAGCAGGGAAGGATGAAGTGACAGCCGCAGAACTATGGCTGATCAACTTGCCCCGCATCAGAAAGTCAATGATTGAAGCAAGGTCTTTTCGCGTGCCTAGAAAGAGGACCTGCCCAGGGGAGGGGCTCTCCTTCCTGCCTTGAGACCACTCGTCATCCCGCCCCGGCAGAAGAAACAGCAGCAGCAGGAGGTGGAGAGAGGCAGAGGGAGGAGTGGAAAGAATGGAGTGATGGTAAACGAGGGAGAGAGTTGGGGAAGACAGGGTAGGTCCAGAAGGCCAGGAGACCAGGCATGCTTCATTTGAAGGCTTCTTCCAGCCCCCCACGTGTATGAGGTCTGCTGATTAGGGGAGAAAGGGTGAGCCAGAAGTTGGGACTCCAGGGCTTTCACTGGGAAAAGCCAAGCATGAAAGAAAAGGAAGCCTCTAGGTCTCTAGGGTTAGGATAGACAAGGAGCATCTCGGGGAGAATGTGGAAAGCAGAAAATGGGGATATGAATACATGAGAGAGGCTCTGAGATGAGTAAGAGAGAAAAGTCACCAAAGATAGAACAGTGAGCAGGACGGAGGTGGGTAGGAAGACACATCTATAACCCACCTTATTCCTGTCCTCCACCTCCTGGACCAAGGCCGGGGCACACGATTCTCCAGCCTGGGACCCCAGTTGCCCCTCTCATAGCCGCACAATCTCTTTGCAAGCTGTGGTTTGTGGGCCTCTATAGTGCCTGAGTTCCCCACCAGCCCATGAGCTCTATGAGAAAGTAGGTGTGTCTCACACCCCAGGTCGGCACTCAGGGGTCACCGGTGGTGTGGATGGACAAATTAATGCAGGGGGCTCTTTCACCCAACATGACTGATCCTCCACAGGTCTCTCCCAGGGGTCCCACCCCTACTCCCCGCCAGGCTCTGCGCTGTGTGTATGGGGCTGCTTCTCTTCCCTCCTGATTTCCAGCTCTGCCTCCAGATCTGTCTTAGAGACGAGAAGCTCAAGGTTGGCAGAAGTGTGGCCTTTGCGTTTCTCTGCTGCCTCCAATCTGTGCCCCGGCTCGGGGAGGTGGGGAGAGGGATGGGAGGTAGGAGGTGGAGAAGGGGCTCTATGAATATTGGAGGAGTAGAGAATTTTAGCCAGAGACTGCCTTTTTATTGCAAGGAATGGGAGAGAATGTAGTGGGACAGTAATGTCTTTTCCAAGCTGACCCTTGGCTCAACATGAAAAAAAAAAGGCAGCAGTGGAAAGTGATGTCAAGACACCAGTGGTGTGTTTGAAAGGCAGGATCCCTGGGTCCAGTACCAACTGGCCCCTCACTCCCAAATCCAAGGCACTGCTACTGTGGTTTTTCAACAAATTTATATTCTGACCTGAGCTACACCAGATAGTACTCAGTGCTAGGATCGGGGCAGAGAGCAACATAGACAGCCTAGGTCCCCATCCCAGTGGTGCATATGGCCTGCAGGGAGATGCGGGACTGCAGTTGTGCTAAGCACTGTGGCAGAAAAGCACAGGAGGCTCTGAGAGCACAGAACAGGCACCTGGCTCCACCTGGGAGGTCGGGGAAAGCATCTCCTATGAAGTGACTTTCAGGAAGAGGCTGAGGAGCAAGGAGGAGGAGCCCAGAGATGATGGAAAGGGATGGCACGGGCCTGGTAGGCAGCCCTGGTTGGAGGAAGCCTGGCCTGCCCCAACCACAAAGAGGTTGCTATGGCTAAAGCGTAAAGATAAGAATGGGCCTAGGCAGCTCCACTGACTGAGAAAACAGAAAGGCTGGGGACACAAAGACCGCCCTGGAAGCCGATAGTGACCCAAAGCAATAGACCTGCATACATGCAAAATCGAGGCCTGTGTATATGAAACCACCTGAGACCTGTAGTGACTTAGGAAAAATATGAGTTGGGCGGAGGAGGCTCACTGTGCCTTAGGAAAGGTGGGGAGTGAAGGAAGGTGGGCACCACAGAACCAGAGCCGGAAGACCCAGCTAGGGGCTGGGAGCAGCATTTGTAGCATCAGGGGATGCAGAGAGCAAGTCCAGGCTCTGCACTTACCATTGAGTTAGGCTGTGTATAGCCAATTTCAGCTCTGTGTCCCAGACTGCAAAGATGGCAAGTGTTCAGGAAAAGGAATGAGCTCAAATAAGTAGGGGAGTCTTGGAGAAGGAAGTAGAGAAGACTGGAGTTGAAGAAAACCAAAGGATGGTAAATGGGGTGGAGGGTGTTCTTGGGTGGGGTAAGAAGAGCAAGCCTGAGGGAGGGTGCACCCGGATTGTGTAGGGGGCAGCTGGTCAGGGGGATGGGTAGGACCTGCAGGGCGCCGGGCAAGGAGGGCCTTTGAGTTCTGGTCAGGGGACATCCACGAGAGGCCAAAGAGGGCCACTGGAGGATTTTGAAAGGTGAGCAGCAAAACAGTGTAGGTGGGGGAGAGTTTAATCCAACAGTGGTGTACAGCCCGAAAGGGAAGGAGAGGAGGGAGGCAAGTCAGGGGTCACAGCAGCCTAGGCTGGGCAGGATGGGACTGAGGGGGTGCACCACCGCAGGCAGGGGAGAAAGTGCCAAGTCCAAGCATTTCCGAGCAGTAGCACGGACTGGGGGTGTCGGTGGAAAGCTGGCTCCCGGGTCTGAGTGACTGGGTGAAGCCATGGGCAGTCTCAGTGCAGAAGGGCAGGCAGGGCTGGGGGAGGCCAGGAGAGCAGATGGGGAAAGGGTCACTTTTGAGGAAACCCAATGCACAAAATAAACTAAAGGGAGCTGCACTGGTTTGACAGTAAAGGCACCATGAGCTCTAGCCCTTAGTCCCCCACCCTCACACTCAGATCTCGAGGACTTCCCAGAACAAGGCTGGAAAGTCCCTGTTAGCGCAGCTGAAGGTCGCAGACCAACCCTGGGGCAGAGATCAGGGTCAGAGATGAAGATCTGGGGTCGCCAGCGTGCAGCTGATAACCAAAGACACGTATGGCATCAGCCAGAAGGACAGAGGCGGTGCAGTGCTGAGTGGTGGGGAGGCTCCCACTAACCACCCACCCTGTTTTGCCATTTCAAATGCCAGCTACACGGTGCCACAGACACCATCTCCTCCTCGGGACTGTGCTTCCTGCACTGCCTCTCCTGTATCAGATTCTGTCTGACTCCATCTCTCCCTCTCTTTCTACGTGCCCCTGGTCCAGCACACAGCCTCCTTGTCTCCTTTGCTTCTTTCTCTCTTCCTTCTCCCAGCTGCACAGGCACCGTCCATCTGGGCTCCTAGCTTTAGACTCTCTGAAGCTTCCCACCGCCACTGCCCCCTCATCAGGTCTTTTTGGGTGGCATTTCATGATTTATTTTTAGCCCCTGTGCCATCCTGAGGATGTGAACAATATTCCCGAGTCATGGTTTTGCACGGAAGCAGGGCCAGACACTCCCTGCACATCCCTGAAGATGGCTTATCAACCTCTCGCCAGGCCTACAGGGGAGAGAGCTTTATCCGACAGTTTCTTTTCTGGATGGACATTTTTCCTTCTTCCCCCCCACCTCCAGCTCAGCCTTCAGCTGCTCCAACCCAGGAGGCTTCAGTCAGGGAAGCCAGCTGTTCTGGGGCAGCAACTTGAGCTAAACTCACCCATATCCACATCACATCCTCAGCAGAGTCAGTTTCAGGAAAAAGGGATCGTGCGAAAGCCTCTGGTGTTTCTGTGATTGAAAACAGAGAGCAAGCCAGTTCAGAAAATGAGCAAGGTGAAACTGTTTCTAAAGAGTCCTGTATTGGGGGCCAGAGACTTGGGTTCTAGGCTTGTCACCTTAAGCAAATCACTTAATCCCACTCAAGGAGTATTTTCCAAATCCCTCCTCTCTGCGAGGCTCCAGCCTGGGTTCTGGTTTCACCTGAGTTAAACAAGCTGATCCTAGTAAATCATAATAATGGCTGTATTTATTGAACAATTACCACATGCAACGCGACATACTAGATACTCAGAAACACTGACATTTCTTTCACAGGAAGAAACTGGATCTCAAATTATTAATAGAGTCGCATGGCCCAGAAATCCGGATTTAAAATCATTTTGGTGTCATCAAATCCCAAGTATACCCACCCCACCTCTCACTCTCCCTGGGCCTCTTCTAGCCCCAATCGTTACCTGCCCTCGTTGCAGAAGAAAGAATAACCAAATCTTAGACAATTACCCACTTGCCAGGTACCCCGGCTGGCAGGGTAAAATTCAGTGTTTGGGGAGCTCAGAGTGATGAGGGATGTGGAGAGCCTTCACACTACGGACAACAGTCACCAAGCAGGACCCCACGCTTGGCTGAGCCTGTGAAATATCTAGACACAAAACATCTCTGCCTGCCAACGCTTCCAAATGGAGAAAAAACCATTTTGTGTCTGTGGCAAGATTTCACCCAATTCTATCATCCACATTTTTTAAAGTAAATTCATTTGAATTTTGTCATGTAGTGTCCAATGTGAGAGGATCATCAAGTGTAAGATTACAGTGTCAAACTGACAAGACCCAGCTTCCTGGCCCCTTCTCCCATGTCCTCTCTCTCTGTCCATCTCTCTCCCTCCCTCCCTTTTCTCAACAGCAATGCCCTTCCCCGTCCCCCGGCCCCACACATACACCTTTGGCTGCAGCTTGAGAACCACTGCTTGCCTTACAGATGCTTTGTGATCTCCCAACAGAAAATATAAAACGATGTGTAAATTACATGGCTGGGGTGAGAGGTGGGAAAGAGAAAGAAACCCTGAATCAAACTCAGAGACTAGTTTCTTCCAGATGGACATGAATAATCCCACGAGTGTTGCTCAGAGAGGGGCCGGTCTGCTGACCTTGATGCAAGTCCTGGGACCCGGCTGTTCCCTGTAGGATATTAGTCACTCCATAAAACCTCTAGGCCAGTTTCCCAGGCTGTGGGGCCCTATAGGCAATTTCCCATAGGGTCTCAGAGCCTGAGAACCTATGCATCTCACTGCCTGGTGGTCGGTTCATGTTGCAGCAGATGTGATTTGCCTCTTGAAACATGACTTCAGCAAATGTCCCAAGACAAAGCTGTAAACTTTCTTAACTTCTCTCGCAGAGGGAACTCCAGGACCCAACCCAGCATCCCTCCTTCTGGCCATGACACGTGTCAGAGCCTGGGGAAATACAGAGCTCTTGCCTCGAGGAAATGCCACACGTGTGTTTCCAAGAAACCACATGCTGGGAGTTCCAGGGACGTTCCTGGGGCAGACGAAGGGGCAGCAAAGAGCTTGGAGCAGGATGTTCGGTGCCCAAGACACTTCCAAGACGAAGCTGAGGAGGGAGAAGCATGGACTCCTAGGTGGCCGGATTTGGAGGTCACCCAGCACAAGTCCCTCCCACGACACTCCTGTCCTGCATTCGTTGGGTCTTAGCTTAAACTCCACCTTCCCCTCCCCAGCAACTGATTTCACCATTGGATTCCTTTCTAGGTTTCAACATTCTTCAGCAGCTGACAATCACATGGCGGGCAGGGTGGTAGGGATATCTCATCAATGATGGAGTAGGAGAACACATTCATTCATTGTTCACCAAGTCTATCAGCCCTAAAGGTCTCTTATTTCCAAATAGGAAGGAATTCAGATTTAAAAGAGGGAGAGAGATCAGAACGGATGACGATTAGAAGAAGAGAGGAAGCGGGAGGCAATGCAGCTAAGACACTAGACAGGGAAGGGAAGAGCTCCAGGTATCAGACATCTGTGCTGGGCGGCATCACGGGTGAGTGCAGGAAGGAAAATTGATGACTTCATAATATTTTTACAACTTTACAACAAATATAAATCTGAATCTGTCGCATGTACCAGGGTCTAACAAGAGCAGAAAGCAAAGGCAAACTCAAGTTTATGAGCCCTCCCCCTACACACAGAGGTGCTGGGGGACCTCTGTGTGCAGGGGTTTTACGAAAAGTGTCCTTGTGTGGACATGAACACGGTCAACGATGCTATAGAGGCAACTCCCTGGACACACTCCATTCGGGTGGCCCTGATCACCAGTCACATGAGTCCTTGTGTCTGTGTCTTGATCTATCCCCGAATTACAAAAGCAGCTTAGGATAAAGCTAACAGCATGCCTCCTAAAAAGTAAAACTGGTATTTTCCTTCTTGATGATGAAATACATAAATGTATCACTTTGCAGTGAAAAGGTGATGCCTCCGTAACCAGAGAGGTCACCTTGAGGCCTGAGTATGTAGTTGGAGGCTGAGGGCACAGCCCTTTGTTCCAAAAGCTCCTTGCAGTTTTGCTGTTGCTTAGGTTACGTGGTTGTTGTTACTTGTTTTTTTGTTTTTTTGTTTTCTTTTTTTTTTACTTGTTTTTGTAGTGGAATCAATGTTCACATCCTATGAACTCTGTCCCCTAGAACCCTGAAATCTTTTCTAGAAACCAAGATATTGTTTGCTTCCTTGAATTGTCTTTAGAAATGCAGGATTTAGGAAAGTGATGGGTGGACGCCACCCTGCCCCTTGTGTTTGACTCCCAAGAGTTCGGAAGGTGCCACGCCCACCATTGACTTGAGCTGCTGTCTTGTCTCGTGTTTGTGGCCATCACTGCCCCAGCTGTGCTAAGGAGACCTGTGTCAAAACTTACATCCCACATTCCTGCTTTCCACAACCTATTACTTGCAGTGTTAACCCTAAAATGCCCACATGTATTGAGCTAGTCTTCTGCATTTAAGAATTTTTCCCCGTCCCCCAGCACCTCTGTGTGTAGGGGGAGGGCTCATAAACTTGAGTTTGCCTTTGCTTTCTGCCCTTATTAGACCCTGGTACATGCGACAGACTCAGACTTATATTTGTTGTAAAGTTGTAAAAATATTATGAAGTCATCAATTTTCCTTCCGTCTCCACTTCGCTTAACATCTGATTCACAACTTAATGTAAGTCCTAAAAAAAGAAAAGAAAAAAGGTTGGTGGGGAGCAAAGAAAGGCTCTTCATCACTTAAAAGCAACAAAACCAGACTGTTCTACATTATATAATAATTAATAAATAAAATAAATAAGTGTATCACTTTGGTTCTGAGGCAGTAGTGTCAGCTAACATAAAACTAACATAAAAACCAAATAAGATTAAAAAAAAAAAAAGGATTCCAGAATCTGGGGCCTTATCCTTTATTCCAACCCCCAAAGTCAACTGTCTACTTGCAGGATGGGGTCCTCAAATCCCTGGGAGGGGCTCTAAACCCACCGTTGACTTTTCTTGAAGGTCTCACCCAAGAAGCTTGACTCCGAATCATAGAGTAAAGATCAGGGCGAAGGAGAAATCAAGAAGCTTGGGAGGAGACAAAAAGAACATGGCCAGGCCATCCAGGGATGTCACTTGCCAAGTTTTAAACCAACCTTCTGAGCTCTAACAAAATGCACACCCCAAGGCATTAGGACTGATTTACTCTGGCCTGAGGTGACTTCCTGTTTTTGAAGAGAAGAGGTGGGGAGCAGCTCAGAGATGGGTTCTGGGCACCAGTCGACTTTGACAAAACAGTCCTCGCTTGACTTCAGCGTAACTGGGGCAGATAGGGCGAGATAGGATTACACCCCAAACAAGAAGTTTCACAACCAGGCGAGCCACGTGCTCAGGAAAGCGGGGAGCAGGGTGGGGGGATGCCAATGCAGAGGCGGGGCTCCCGGGCCTGAGAGGGAGGTGACAGGCACCGGTGAACTTGCAGGGTGACTGACTTCAGTTGTCTTTCTTCAGCAGGAAACCAAAAAACAGTGCTAAAAGAAGGTGACTGAGAATCAGAGAGACACACTAGCTGCTACTGCCCGCAGCTGGCTTTCTTGCACTTATTCCCCCATTTAATCACCGGAGGGGAACTCACAGAGGGCGGCCGCTCACTGCAGGGACCATAGGACTAAGGCGTACAATCAGCTCAGTAGGGCAACAACCCACACTGAATTTTTTCAGTAAGACCCAGTTTCAAATATCTCCGTCAATAAAACCCAGCAATTAGACCACGTGTCCTGTTTCAATAACGAGAGTGAGGCTGCCACCACCATAGGCAGCAATAAAGGTGTGAGCTTGGGTCTGACTTTGCATCGGGGGTGCCCCCGGCTCAGCAGCCACTCTCCACCAAACAGCTCGCAGATCCCCTCCTCCACTCACCCTTTTCCCCCCCGCAGGTGTTCTTTTTCTGAATAGCAACAACTGCCACACCCCTGGTGTGTTGTTTGTTCACTGGCGTTCCTCCATTTTACTCTGAAACACAAGAAAGCATCCAATAAATAATGGCTAAAAGAGTGAATCAGTGTAGGAATCTATTATCTGCTTTTCCAGCCAAGCTTCTCATGAATAAGGCCCAGGATCAGAGTTATACAATTCTGTTTCTTCTCAGTGTCCTGTACCCAGTAGGTGTTTTAATAAACACGCACTGACAGATCAATTCCAGTGGATCCTCGGCCTGGATGAAAAGAAAGGAACAAAGGAGAGGATCCCAGAGGGCAGGAGGTCCCACACTCAGTGATGCTGAGTGTTACAGAGAACCCGCCTGTCACCAGGATCCTGCCGCTTAGGATGCTCACTCAACACCCTGTGCCTGGACCTCGGCTTGCCTCAGCCCAGAGAATGCTGCTTTGCAGTTACGTTCCTCCCCCACCAACTTCCCTTTTCCTCGGATGCTCTGTTTACAGGCTTTCCCCACCCTACGCTCGGTGTGACCTGGTCGCCACGTGGTTTCTGACATTCCCACACCTAAGTCCACCAGACCCACTCGCTCTTGCCCCCAATTTAAAGATACGAAACTCTTGGTTTTACCTAGCAATCAGTCTAACTGCAGCTGACTTTCTTCAGGGGTGAATCTCTCGTACTGGGAAAGCACAATACATTTGAGGGTGGGATGGGAATAAGACTGGAGAAGGGTGGCAAAGACCCAATGATCTTACTTTTTTGTAATGTCTAACAATTGCAGGCGCCTTCATGCAAACCTGTTGCCCTTAGCAACCATCCCGAGGACTATAAGTTAATGTTTCCATTTCCATCCCACAAACGGAGTATGAAGGCACAGAAAGGTCAACCCTCACAGTACGTGTCTGGGGCACAGTCCTCCTGGCCCGGCTCCCACACACACAGTCCCTGTGCAATTCTGTGGGGTAGTCCCACCCAACCCAGGATTTGGGATCAGAGAGACCTGAGTCTACATTATGCCACTGCTAACCTTGAAAAATGGATTTAAACTCACTAAGCCTTGGTCTTTCTCATGTGAAAATTAGAAAAACCAAACATCTAGCTCACGGAGTGTGTGCGATATTTAAATGAGGTAGCAGCAAACACAAAATGCCTGGTCTGCAGCTAGGCATTGCAGGTATTTGATAGGGCAAAAGTTAGCATGCAAAACTGTATTTTTTTTTTTTCAGAATGCCAGGCATGATACCAGATTCAGCAAAGCTTGCGAAAATAATATTACTAGCCACCAAAAAGAATGAGAAAAGGGAGGACAAAAAAGAAGAAGAAAAAGAATTAAGGTAATTAGTCTATTTGCACCGAAATAATAATTGTAACAGTAAGTAAGCTAGCTGCTATTTGGATGGCTGGAAAGTTGCTAACCACAATATGATGCCGTAATTGCTATAGTAGATACATATATATATATATATATATATATGAGGCAGAGAGGAGGGGTGGAGGGCACTCTCTGTATAGGAAGACCTCACACAGTACCACCTGAAATAGGACTTTATGGATGAGTTAGACTCTGACAAGGAAGGAAGAGAAATGTCAGGCAGAAGGACTCACACATGGTAAGCCAACACCCCATGTCTGCAGGGGTGCTCAAGGTGGGGCCGCCCAGGGGAGTGTGGGAAAAGAGACTGGGAAGGTAGGAGGGGCCATACCATGAAGGGCTCGGTTTGCCCGACTGAGAAATGGGACTTTATCTCTGAGGCCTCAGAGGTTCCTGGTAGCAGGAGTGGGGAGACATGACCAGATTTGCTCCAGAAAGAACTATGGTGGCCGGGTGGGGGACACAGAGGAGGGGAAGTTGGAGCAAGGAGATGATTAGCAGTTACTCAAAATAGGAAAGTCACACGTGGCTAGATGGTACCATCGGCAAAACAGTGCAATCTTCAGCGTCAAAGGTGAACCCCAGAATCACTAAAAACAAAATCCTAGGTTGGGTTCCCCGGCCTAGGCGACTCCTCCTCTGTGTGGGGGTCACCATGAACCCTATCTCTGCCTTCCAGCTGCCCTCCAATCCAAGATAAAGGTGAGTAATCCAAAGGAAAGAGCCCCGAAAACCAAAGGGAATATTTATTTTAAGTAGTTTGACGTCTGTAGGAAGGGGGAAAAAAAAATCTACCAAGACCTGAATGGGGAGCCATGACATTCACAGAGCCCGGCCATTGTGTGAAGAGAAAAGTTCCTCAAGATTATGTTTGTCCAAGAAATCAGACAGTTTACGGTCCCCAAGTCAAAACACTCAAGGATTGGAAGCCAGAGTTTCCTGGGCTGAACCCAGTTACTAAATAAAATGGAAAGGAAAGAGCAATTAGATGCCATGAATTGTTGTTAAGCGGGTGGAGTTCGTTGCCAAGGCTCGAATCCCGCAGATGCAACAGCAGAAACTGGGGCTTGTCAGGCCCCCGCCCCCGCCCTCCGCCCCACCGCCCACCCTGATCTGGCGTTGCTGGGGTCACTGTGACTGGATCTACTCACAGCTGCAAACACTCTCGTGCCCTGGGACCCCAGGGAGTTTGAGCCCAGCTGACTCATGTAAGCCAGCCAGATCAGTGTCAGCCCGCCCCAGAAATCAAGAGACCCCTCTCTTCTTGCTACTTGGGTGACGGTCTATACTGGTGTCCTGCAACAAATGACCACCAGAAGGAGCATGCTAGCCCTCCTTTATCCGTACTGGAGGTGTTGTGAGGGGTGGGGGATATTTTATCACCTATGAGAGAAGAGGATAAACCCAGAAAAACCATTCGTGTGAGGACAGTAGGGAGGAAAAGTGGAGGAGAGAGAAAGAATGACAGGGAGGCTGCCACGTCCTTCCAGAGCCTGCTCTCCTCCTTCCTCATCTAGCTCTTTCCACATCTACCCGGAATGAGCTCAGGAGCTGAACTTGGTTGCCCACAGAGTTCTTATCAGGACCACACTGGCTGAAACACTGAGGGAAGAAATAGGGACAGTGATGAGGGAAGAGTGCTGCTTGACATCACCATGCCCCATCTGTGCGTCAAGTCACTGAATGTGACCTGTTTGCAGTAAGTTAGAATCCAGCTGCCGCCTGGGGAAGAAATACACCAGGCCCTTTTGGGCAGGTTGTGTGTGTTGGGGGTTGCTCAGTGACCCTGGAGATTGCTCAGATGTCTCCCACATGGTCACAGCCCGGTGGCCTTCAGAGAGGTATACACTCTGAATTAGGGTCACTGATGGAGTTGCAAGGTATTTGGGGCTTGAAGATTTGCCAAAGCATAAGTCTTAAAGATCATATTTGTGGAGAGATCCTGAAATGTCTCCACATTTGGGAGATACTTGTGTTTGTGGGTTACAGAGCAAAGATTCTCTTATCAGCACAGCCCTGGGTACAAGAGTGTCAAGTTTAGTTCAGCAGTCAAAGTCATGAGAAATTCAGAGGGAGGTGTGAAATGTCTTCTTAAAACTGAGAAGCAAAATCATTTCATAAACAAACAAAAAAGGAAAAACCCCAGCTAAAATCTGTAAACTATTAACTATATCTCTGCTTTTTTTTTTTTTAAAGCATATGGAGAGCTTTTCAGTCAATAAGCTATAAAGTTTGTTTTGTTTTTTGTTTTTTGTAAGCCCATTTTAAAGAAAGCTCCATTTCTCATGACTGACCTTCTGAGAATAGAATGAGGTGTTTTCTGCAGTGGAGTCTGATTCTTTCATCACTACCGAAGAGTGCTGAGCGATTACCCACACTGCATGGCAGAAAACAGAATGTACTGTTAGACCGCATTGATGCCATCAAAGTGTTTGTGGGGTGTAGAATTAATATTCGGCTTATGAGGGGTAGGCTGGGGGAGAGGGTGGGTGTTGTTTTGCATCCCGCATCAGGACACCCTGTATTTAACACTTTGTGTCATTGAGGGTGGTCTCAGAACCCACGCACCCAGAACCAAGGTCGGCCATCAGCCACATGGAAAGGCGGCACCCCATTCCTTCCCCTTAGCGCTTCCTGACCCTTTTCCTTTTGCTTCCTACTCCTATTTTTCCCCCTCCTGCAAAGAAAAGAGTTCTAAACCAGATCACATTAAGACCTTAGGGATGAAAGTAGCCATCCCCTTCTGAAGGTGTTTGCATTCTACAGAATGGAAGGATTCTGGTCAGGGCTACAGGAGGTGAGTGGTGAGCATGAAACCAGGAAGGTTAAGATCAAAATGGGGGGCCCTGGGGGAGATTGGAGAGTCCTCCTGAGTGTACCTCACATTCCATCAGATAGGCCCTAACCATTTTGCCAAAGGGGGGATTTGAGGGGGATTTGAGGGCATCAGAGCAAAGATTCTCTTTTCAGCACAGCCCTGGGAAGTCCTGCAAAGGTGAAGACAGCCAGCCAATGAAGGATGAAGCTGAGTGAATTTCAGCTTCAGCCCTAGGTTCTGAGCAGCAAAATTTGAAGATCTGGTCATTTATAGACTCCCGGACTTAAATCGGAGGAGCCGGAACCTCAACATAGCGACTCCAGGAGCTAGGTGACATTGAAGTCACCTTACCCCTCCATGTCCTGTAAAACGGGGATGATCACAAGAGAAAGTTGTGGGAGCTGAAAAGGGCTGATGCACTTGAAGGCTTCTTCACTCAGAGATGGTCAGAAGATATTTGCCAGATGATTTCCAGATGTGCCAGACTAGGGAGCACTCTCTTTTGAGCAGGATATTTCTCTCCCACACTTAGTGTATGCCTGAGAGGAGAGAGGGACGAAGAATGATCAGACTGTCCACCATTTGTGGACAAAGGGTCATCATAGGGCTCTGACAATTCTCCAAGAGCACGAGTTCCACACAGAGGCTGGCTTCACAGGCTGGCATTGGGGTTAGGCCAGAGGTCAGACAGTAGGTGTGGCAAGGCCCCAGGTGGGCTCAGGCTGGCCATGGAGACAGGTGGGCTTTCCTGTTGAATGCTTCCAGCTAAACCACACCGTCTGGAACCTCAGATTTGGCAAATCAGCAAAGGAAAGTTGGTCGCAATTATTTTCCAGGGCTTCCATGCTCTCTGATGTGTTAGATCCTTGTTAGCATTAACCAGAGTTAAACATTTGTTTTATTCTGTCGGTGGAGAGACAGGTTTTAGAACATCTTCCCTGACAAGGTTAAGGCTGCAGGTTCTGACAATTATCTCCTGTCTCTAGAGTTTTTGTGTTTCAGTGTCTTCGGTGCTTTTTTGTTTTGTTCTATTTTAAGGTAATTTTATAGGGTTTTTAAAAATTTTTTTTTATTTTTATTTTTTTAGTACAGGTATGTTGAGCACAGAAAAAAAAAAAACATTGCAAGAACCTTGACTTCTGAAAAGTCCTCTCATTCTTGCAGGGGAGGAATTTTGTTTTTTAGTAACTGTTTTTTCATAAAGACAAAAGTCTTAGCAGTTTGGATTTCGGCCTTCGAGTTTTTCTTTTCATCGTGTGTAATTTCAGATTATACTGAAGTCCTTCCTCCTGGAACCTAGTGAATACAGCTCAATGGCGCCCCCTGAAGGCCAACGTAGAGGGGTACAGTAAAAGAAGATAAAATGAGGAACCTCCAGCCCTCCCTCAACGACCAGCCAAGACAAACCACCATCCAGGCCCAAAGGCAGGTCGGCTTGTAGCAAAACCCAATAATTGCATTCAAAACCCAGTTCTGACACCAACAAACTATTTCTGCATGTTCCCACATAGTTGAGAAGAGATTGAGCTTTGGCATAAAACAGGTCAAGGGCCTTGGATTGAATTCCAGCACAGACAAGTTACCTAATCTCTCTAACTCACTTTCCTTTTCTGTATAATGTAGAATACAAAGTAATTTTTTTTATTGCTTACTATGTGGCAGGCTTTGTCCTAAGTGTTTAGCATGTGTTAGCCAATTTAGTCCTTGCTAAAACCCTCTAGTTTGTGTGCTTTTAGTACCCACTTTGTACAAATCAGAAAACTAGGGCCTAGAGTGAGTCAGAAACCTTCACAGCTGCTAATTGAAAAACACAGGGCTGAACCCATGTGGTGTGGTCCGGAGCCGGGACTCACCCCCACATGTCACACTGATGCCCCTACTTACCAGGCGGGGTCACCATGAGGACTAGAAAGAGAAATGTCAACCACGTAGCCCTGGACTGGCACAGAATAAACGCCCAACAAACAGTAGCCATAGTTATTCCCATTCTTGGTTGACCATGCTAATAAAAGCTACCATAAAGGCAGGGAATCAGTAAGAAGAGATGACTAAGAGGATGCTTACTGCGTGTAGGAAAATCAGTTAACGCTCATGGGACCGGCTTATTTCCCTTCGCATACTGTCCTTCAGGTCCATCCATATTGTCACATATGGCACGATTTTCGTTCTTTTTTTAAGGCCGAGTAATATTCCACTGTCTGTATCCACCACATTTTCTTTATTCACCCATTGATGAACATTTAGGCTGTTTCCACATTTTAGCTCATATTGACAGTGCTGCAATGAACATGAGCATGTTAATGTTTCTCCAAGATCCTGATTTTAGTTCTTTTGGATAAATACCTACAAGTGGAGTGGCTGGATCCTATGGAAGTTCTATTTTTCTCTTTTTGAGGAACCTCCCTACCGTTTTCCATAGCGACTGTACCATTTTACATTCGCACCATCTGCACCAGAGTTTGAATTTCTCCACATCCTCACCAACACTTTTTATCTTTCATTCTTCTGATAACAGCCATCCTCACGAGTGTAAGGTGATATCTCATTATGGAGAAAATTATATGAAAAGGAAGTATCAAATTAATGGGCAAGAAAACCAGTACATAGTTTGGACAGTTGGCATACCACTTAAAAATTATATATGAATCCAAAAAAGTAATTAACTCTTACTGTAAATTCTTAGTATTCTGATTGTTGACATTAACCTGTTAACAACAGGAGAAAAAGTTAATTCGGGAAGCACTTTCCAATTATATCTGTTACACATGCAAGGAGAAACAAATACAAGGAGAAACTCCTTTGCATACAATATTTTAAAGAAAAGGACAGGTGAGTTTTGGGATGCGAGGAGAGGGGCAAAACTGTCTTCTATGTGGAGAGGGATCTTGAAACATATCTTCCAACGGGAGGCCAAATGGAGGGGGGCATTGCTTTCAAGAAACTAAAGGTGCTGAGTGCCTCCCAGGATAGCAGTTAATGAGCATGAGCTGGGTTTTCAAGAAGTCTGAATCTACTCAACTAAGAAGTGGCTTCCTTCAGCTGTAGCTGCCTTGAGAACTTGTGTCCTGCACCTACAGAGACCCCTTCTGCCCAAATGCTGGTGGTGCAATGCAGCTAACCGCTGCATCTCCCAAAAGATGCAGGGAAAGAGGCAGACATCCAAAGCCACCCTGGGTCTGGGCAGACCCTTCTAGTCTCTGACAAGTCCGGGCACTGCTCAGACCTTCACATGCACACCTAGGGCCCCTGCAATGCTCAGCAAACTCTTCCCAGGCTCCCGTGTGGCATCAGGCACTGTGCTGGGAGCTGCTGGGCACACGGATGAGCAGGTGGTGCCCCTTTTCCATGGGCCACCCAGAGCAGGCTGCAGGACAGCACTGAGAGTACATGCCTATAATGTGCGGCAGAGGGTCATGCCGAGGACCCTTCCAGAGGGGAGTTATTTGAGCTGCTCTGGAGCAGTGCAGACAAGAGGGTACAGAGCACAGAGGCCTGGGGTGGGGACTCCCAGGGACCAGGAGAGGCATGAGGTGGGAAGTGGGGAGCCAGACTGGAAAGGGCCCTGTGAGTCCTCTGGGGGGTTTGTAGCTTGTCCTATTAGTCATGCGCAGGCTCTTTGGTTTTCAGAGAATGAGGGCCATTCACAAGGGTGACTGGAGCTCCTGCGGGATGTGCACACCTGGCCTGAGGTTGGGATGACACAGAAGGAGTCACAGGGCCGGGCCCTCCCGCAGAGCTAGTTTTCTGTTTGAGTGTCATTTATCACCTCTTTCCAGAGGACAAGATGATGGCTTAATGACCAAAGGGGCTGGCTATGGAGGCCTCTCTTAATTTCTAACTGAGAGCCCATAATCACCACAAGAAAAGCCTCCCCCACCCAGGACTTCTGGGGAGACCAGAGTCCAACTCAGAGGTGGTTTATAACAAAACGGGGGTGGAGAAGGTTAAAAAAAAAGGAGGTTAGAAAAAAGGCATTACTACATTCTCCTTCACAGCACATAAGGTTTTTAAGGTAGGTAAATCACATCAGCCCAGCCGCACTCAGTGACCTTTGTGATGGAAGACGTGACTGCTGGGCCAGTAAAGAAGTCGCAAGGGTCCCAGGCCTGACCTTTAGCAGTTCTGTGATTTTTAAATATCCATAAAACAAGGGTCCGTATGAGACCCAATAGAATCAGAGGCCCAAGTCCCAGCTTATTTGGGGCTGGGCCACAGCAGGCTCTGGCAAGTCTCTGGTCCTGCAATAACCCCTGGGGGCTTCCCTGGGCTCTGGGCCTTGCCTCCTGTGCTCTGGGCAGCCTGGGTCCATGAGAGAAGAGTGAAAGTCTATTTGGCAAAAAGAACCAACCAGAGGGTTGCTCTGCTTGTCTAGAAAGCAGCACCATTGTCCTGAAAACCTCTGCCTCCAGTCCCCGGGGATAACCCGAAACCTGGAACATCACTGATGTCAGCCTCGTGAACACCCTGTCTTCTCCCACAAGCTCAGTGGAGGAAAGCAGATGGCCTCAAAAGCTCCTGTTACCATGCAGGGGCTCCAAGTCAGGTCGCGGGCTGCCTCCCTGGGTCCCCACCCCGGCTGCGTCATAATGCTGACTGCCCAGTGACAGCTCTGTTTCCGGGAAGGAGCAGAAAATGGGGCTCCCTGATGTCCTGAAGGGGTCTAGCCTCAAAGGTTCTTGCCAGGCTGGGAACAGGTAGAGTGGCCACTTATTAGGAGTTAAGAGGCCAGAATAGGTGCAGAACAGTGTAAAAAAGAAGTGTGTCAGTAGCCACATAGACACATGGAAAAGACAATTCCTGATAGACTCACTTTTTTCATGAAATGGGAATTAGAAGAGCCGTTAGAACAGGGGCTGAAATAGTAAAAGAAAGTCTGAAGTGAGGGGGTAGAGGTGTAAACTAGGTAGTAAGGGTCATGGAAGAAAAAGCTGACCTAGAACAAGTGAAAGAGTTGATGAGAAGTTCTGGATTCTAGCTGAGTTAAAAGACCATGAATTTTAGTTGTAAAGTTGTAGTTTTTAAAAAACTACAGTTATTTTTTTTTTAAGTCAGCATGGTTGTGTGATTTGTTTTATCCCTATTCTGCTTCTCTAGGTGTAAGATCAAAAGCAATGACTTGTAGCACTGAGCCAGGCTTGGGAGTTCATTGGATGTGTATGAAATTTATTCAGTTGTCAAATATTTATTGGTTTTGCAATGCACTACTCTGAATATGCAGGGTGAAAAACAGCAATACAAACTCTGCCCTTATAAGCCATAAAATCCAGTGAAGAATGGTCATGACCCAAGAAAGCCAAGGGTAATGTTGATGGAAGTGTGGTCCAGATGATCAACCATAGGGGAGACAAGAAGGAAGCAGGGAGACCAAGGGATCAGAGGTATCTGTGAGATCAAAGACCGGTCTTACTTATAAGAAAACTAAAAGAGTAAGAGACCAGTCTAAGACTAGAACATCAACTTTGCTATGGGAAGCAGTGATGCCAAGATCCAGGTCAGGATTCTGGGGCTGGAAAGCAGAAGAGAGGAGATGCAGGTCATTGGAGCAGGAGGTCAAGACTGGGAAGCCAGGCTGGTAGAACAGGCCCTGTGCTAGATCTAAAACAGGAGTTAAGGTAGATAAGCAGATTTTAAGACAGGTCCAAACTCTCAGCTGATGAGGAAACACAACCTGAAATTTGGTTCACTGGGGAGTATGGGCCATGATGGAAGATGAACTTTTATTAAAAAAAAAAAAAATTGAACATCTGGAGGGAGTGCTGGGTACTGAGAAAATATTCCACTCCAGGATCCAGTGCATGTAAATCCAAAAATGAGTATCCTCCCACGAGAAAGTGCATTTCCATTAAAATATTTGAGTGGAGAGAGTGGTATATTACACAGGACTTTCCAGAGAAACAGAACCAATAGAACAGAGAGAGAGAGAGAGAGAGAAAGAGAGATAGAGCATTAGTCTAGCCTCATACTGCTAATAAAGACATACCAGAGTCTGGGTAATTTATAAAGAAAAAGAAGTTTAATGGACTCACAGATCCATGTGGTTGGGGAGGCCTCATAATCATGGTGGAAGGCAAAGGAGGAACAAAGGCATGTCTTCCATGGTGGCAGGCAAGAGAATGTGTGTGGGGAAACTGCCTTTTATAAAACCATCAGATCTCATGAGACTTACTCACTATTATGAGAACAGCATGGGAAAAGCCTGCCCCCATTATTCAACTGTCTCCATCAGGTCCCTTCCATGACACATGGGGATTATGGGAACAACAATTCAAGATGAGATTTGGGTGGGGACACAGCCAAACTATGTCACAGAGGGAGATTAATTTTAAGAAATTGGCTCCTGCGATTGTAGGGGCTGGCCTGAGGCTGGAGACCTAAGAGAGACACAGAGTTGTTGCAGTTTGAGTCTGAAGGCGGTCTGGAGACAGGAGTTCTTCTTACTCTGGAGACTGCAGTCTTTTTTATTGAGGCCAGGCCTTCTGCTGGTTGCACAAGGCCCCCCAGACACATCATGGAGGGTTATATGCTTTACTCAAAGTCTACTGATTTAAATTCTAAAATCTACAAAAGTCCTTCACAGCAACATCTAAAGTTTAACCAAACACCCATGCACTATGGCCTGACCAAGTTAACATACAAAATTCACCGTCACAAGTGGTCTTTGTAATGGTAGAGGATGATGAAAAAGGCTTGACTGTAGATTCCTAAAACTGCAATGGCAACAGTTGGGGAAGAAAAAAAAAGAGGGAGCGGAGCCACAGGTGAAGCAAGGAGGAGCAAGAGGTTAAGAGGACAATAGAGAAAGGGAAATCGGAGGTGGGTGGGGAGAAGGGGTGCCCTGTGTGCAGTGACCAAGCGTTGGCAGCATAAGCAGTATGGCTGAATGTAGTCAACTGCAAAATACCTTGGTACAAGGTATTTTGGTGCCCAACCTGAGCTAGGATTTAAGACAGAATTTGAACTGGCCTCTAGGAAACAAAAGGGCTGCCATGGCTCCACCTGTGATTCCCCGCCTTCTCCACATCCTTTGTCTCCTGGAGTCTATTCTAGATGCTCCATCTCCCTGTTGGGAGCAGTGGTGAGAGGCTAGGGCTGGAGTTCAGCAAGTTAGGTGCTGAGGGCATGAAATACAGAAGAAACTCACTCTCAGTGCTGTGCAAGGTCAGATCACACTACGTGCTGCCCTGCAAAATGGCCATGATAGGTGTGTCAGGGCTCCCTACTGCACAGAGAAGAAAACAAACATGCCACCCAATCTTGGAACTCACAGGCGAATGCTGACAATATTTTAGTAACAGGCATAAAAGACAACTGCACAGTTATAGGTTGGTTGGTTTGTTTTTTCCCAAGGTGGCAGATTAGAGGCTTTTAGCATGCCTCAGCCACTTGGAAATAGCAAAAGAGAACATAAAGATGAACTCTGTGAGCTTCAATTCCAAAAGCAAATTGGGAATGTACCAGAATCATGGACACCCCAGATCTCAAAGAGGAGAACAACAGCAAACAGCCCCTGTGACAGCATCCAGCTGATAAAAGTGAGTGAAGCCCCATACGTGAGAGAGGCGGAAAGCCTTCATCTGTGGCTCATCCTTCTCCTGGGGATCTGAGCAACCGAGGCCAAGAGATTGCACTTTGCTTCTCCTAAGCCCTGGAGCTAATTTGGGGAGATGCATGGAGATCCAGAGAGGTAAAGACACCAAGAAAAGCTGTAGACATTTTCTTAGACTTGGGACTTAGAGCAGGATGCCATTTTTAATCTGGGTGCATACTAAGTCAGCCATTCCTTGGCAACCCAGCAGTCTGGCTGTGCAGGCATTGTAGTCTCAGGCCAGAGATTGGAGTACCTGCTCTGGAGCAGAGTAGGAGCCTCCACAGCCAGAACTGTGGAAGGCACCTCAGCAGTAGGTGCTGGAATTGTGCTCTCCCTCATTGCAAGCCTGGGGTGGGAGGAGAGTTACAGCTGCAGTTTCTGCTGGGTGGTGAGACTTGTAGCCACAGCCAGCTTGGAGACCTGAAACTGATCTGTGTGTGCCATTGCTGGGCCCTCTACCCTGCTCTCCTGAGATCATAGTGCAGTGGGGCCCTTTCTACTCCATGCCCAGGCAGATCTCCAGGCATTAGGAGCACTCATTCTCTTGGTTCAGCAGCCTGAGCTGCTCCACCATTCCTGGACATCAGATCTTGGTGCAATGGGGCTCTCTGCTCCTCGCCCAGGCAGGTCTCCAGATATTCAGAGTACCTGCTCGCTTCATTCGGCAGCCTAAGTTGCCCCACCCTTACTAGACATTGATTGTGGTAAAGCAAGACTCTGCTTTATGCCCAGGTAGACCTCCAGGCGTTCAGGGCACCTGCTTGCTTGGTCCAGCAGCCTGAGATGCCCCACCTCTCCTGTTCAGAGATCTTGTTTCGGGGGTACTCTCTCTGCTTCAGGCCCAGGCAGTTTCAGGCATTTGGAGTATTGCTCACCTGGATCAACACCCTAACCAGTCCTATCATTCCTGTGCATAGATCCTGGTGCAAGGAGGCCCTCTTTGCTTCATGTCCAGGCAGATCTCTAGGCATCTGGAGCTCTCACTCTCCTGGATTAGCTTAGGCTACCACACACCCGCATCCCCATGCAGAGAACTTGGAGCCAAGGAGGTTTTCCAGCTCCACGCCTAGACACACCTCTGGGTGCCTGGTGGCTAACCACTGGATTCTCCCTTGACACTGGTGCTTACGCCTGCCATTAGGGGAACTGCAGGAGGACCTGCCTGGTCCAGCCCTGTACTTTGTGGCTCCTGCCCCTTCAAGGCTGAGCAGGGACCTCAGACCACTGGACATTTCACAAATCAGCCCATTGCCTGAGGCAACAGGGAGCTTCTGCCAGTAAACAAGGATCAAATATATACCCAACCACATTGCCCACAGGTGGCTCATACCTATAAATGCTACCTATAGGCTTGTAGGATGAGCTGCACAGCCCAATATAAAACCTGCTGAAAGAAGTGCATATGACTATAGAAGCAAAGTCAAAAGATTCTACCCAGAATTCTCTACAGTCACGCCTCCTAGGAATTGGGGGAAAGAGAAAGGGAAAGAAAAAAAAAAAGGAAAAATCATAACAGTATAGGATGAGAAAGAAAAAGAAAAATCCTACCTGCATGAAAATAATTATAAAAATTAGAAGTACCAGCATCTCCAAATGAGAAGAAACCCCAGTGCAAGAATTCTGGCACCATGAAAAATCCGAACATAGTGACCACATCAAAGGATTGCACTACCTCTCCAGCAATGGTCCCTAACCAAAATGGAAACTCAGAAATACCAGACAAAGAATTCAAAGCATAGATTGCAGGAAGCTCATTGATATCCAAGAGAAGGTTGTAAATCGACACAAAGAAACTTCTAAAAACAATTCAGGAAATAAGAGATAAAATCTTAAAAAGAAATCAATCAGAGCTTCTAAAACTAAAATATCTCACTTGAGGAATTTCAAAATACAACTGAAAGCTTTATCAATAGACTGGACCAAGCAGAAGAAAATTTCAGAGCCTGAAGATTGGTTTTTTGAACTAACTGAATCTGACAAAAATTAAGAAAAAAATATTTTTGAAAGGTGAGTAAAGTCTTTGAGAATTATGGGATTATGTAAAGCGACCAAATATACAAATTATTGACATTCCTGAGAGAGAAGGAGAAAAAGCAAATGACCTGAAAACTATATTTGAGGGAAAAATTCAAAAAAGTTTCCCTAATCTTGCTAGAGAGGCACACATCCAGATATAAGAACTCTAGGTACCTGCAAGATACTATATAAAATGAACATCACCAAGGCATATAGAACAGAAGATCACCAAGAACAGTCATCAGACTGTCCAAGATCAATGCTAAAGAAAAAATCTTAAAGACAGTAGAGAAAAAGAGCAGATCATGTACAAAGGGAATCCCATCAGGCTAACAGTGGACTTTTCAGCAGAAATTTTACAAACCAAGAGAGACTGAGGGCCTATGTTCAGCATTCTTAAAGAAAAGAAATTCCAACTAAGAATTCATATCCCACCAAACTAAGCTTCACAAGTGAAGGAGAAATAAAATCTTTTCCAGAAAATCAAATGCTAAGGGAATTTGATCTCACTAGATCAGTGTTACAAGAAATCCTTAAGGGAGTTCTAAACACAGAAACAAAAGAATGATACCTGCTATCACAAAACACAATTAAGTACATAACCTGCAGACCCTATAAAGCAAAACACGATAGAAACTACAAAGCAAACAGCTGACAACTTCACAATAGGATCAAAACATCAAATATCAATATTAACCATGAATGTAAATGGTCTAAACTCCCCACTTAAAAGCCACAGATGTCTTCAAGAGACCAATCTTATACGTAATGACACCCATAGGCTCAAAGTAAAGGACTGGAGAAAGATCTACTATGCAAATGGAAGAAAAAAGCAGAAGTCATCATTGTTATGTCAAATAAAATTCAACCAGAAGACCTAACTATTCCAAATATATATACGCCCAACATTGGCACCTCCAGTCCATAAAACAAATATTTCTAGACCTACAGAAAGACTTACCATGCAATAACAGTGGGGGACTGCAACACCCCTACTGACAGTATTAGACAGACCACTGAGGCAAAAAACTCACAAAGAAATTCTGGACTTAAACTCGACACTTGACCAGTTGGACCTAATAGACATCTACAGAGTATTCCACCTATCAACCACAGAACCAAGACTGACCACCACTGAGATAATACCAACCATGCTCTCATACCACAGTGGAATGAAAATAGAAATCAACACCAAGAAGATCTCTCAAAACCATGTAATTACATGGAAATTAAACAAATTGTGCCTGAATGACTTTTGGGTAAACTATGAAATCAAGGCAGAAATCAAAAAAATCTTTGAAATAAATGAAAATGGAGACACAACATATCACAATCTCTGAGATACAGCAAAAATAGTGTTAAGAGGAAAGTTTGTAGTGCTAAATGCCTACTTCAAAAAGTCAGAAAGGTCTCAATGATCTAACATAACACTTAGAGGAACTAGAAGAACAAGAAAGACTAACCTCAAAGCTAGCAAAGGAGAAGAAAATAAATAAATCAGAGTGGAACTGAATGAAAGTGAGACCCAAAAATCCATACAAAGAATCAACAAAACCCAAAGTTGGTTTTTTGAAAGGATAAACAAAATCACTAGAATGACAGCTAGAATAATAAAGAAAAAGAGAGGGAAGATCCAAATAAGAACAATCAGATATGACAAAGGTGACATTACAACCAATCCCACAGACATACAAAAGATCCTCAGAAACTATTATGAATGCCTCTATGCACATTTGCATAGTAGATCTTTCTCCAGTCCTTTACGTTGAGCCTATGGGTGTCATTATGTATAAGATTGGTCTCTTGAAGACATCTGTGGCTTTTAAGTGTGGAGTTTAGACCATTTACATTCATGGTTAATATTGATATTTGATGTTTTGATCCTATTGTGAAGTCGTCAGCTGTTTGCTTTGTAGTTTCTATTGTGTTTTGCTTTATAAGGTCTGCAGGTATGTACTTAATTGTGTTTTGTGATAGCAGGTATCATTCCTTTGTTTCTGTGTTTAGAACTCCCTTGAGGATCTCTTGTAACGCTGATCTAGTGGTATCAAATTCCCTCAGCATTTGATTTTCTGGAAAAGATTTTATGCCTCTATACACACAAACTAGAAAATCTAGAGAAAATTGATACATTTCTGGGAGCACACAATCTCCCATGATTGAATCAGGAAGAAATTAAAACACTGAACAGACTAATATTGAGTTCCAAAATTAAATCAATAATTTTAAAAACCTACCAACCAAAAACAGTGCCCCAGATCAGATGGATTCACAGTTAAATTCTACCAGACATACAAAGAGAGCTGTTATCAATTCTACTGAAACTATTTCAAAAAATCAAGAAAGAGAGACTCCTCTCTAACTCATTCTACGAAGCTTGCAACCCCCTGATACCAAAACTTGGCAAAGACAGAATGTGAAAAGAGAACTACAGGCCAGTATCCCTCATGAGCATACAAGCAAGTATCTGCAACAAAATACTGGCAAACCAAATGCAACAGCACATCAAAAAGTTAATTCACCGTGACCAAGTAGGCTTCATTCGCAGATGCAAGGTTGGTTCAACAAACGCAAATCAATAAATGTGATTCACCACATAAATAGAATTAAAAAAAAAAACATATGGTCATCTCAATAGACACAGAAAAAGCTTTCAATGAAGTTAAACACTTCTTAATGATAAAAACCGTCAAGAAACTAGGCATTGAAGGAACATACCTCAAAATAATAAGAGCCATCTATGACAAGCCCATAGCCAACATTATACTGAATGGGCAAAGGCTGTAAGTATTCCCCTTGAGAACTGGAATAAGACAAGGATGCCCACTTTCACCACTCCTATTCAATGAAGTACTGGAAGTGCTAGCCAAAGCAATCAGAAAAGAGGAAGAAATAAAAGGCATCCACATAGGAAAAGAAGAAGTCAAACTGTCTCTTTTCATGAATAATCTGATTCTATATCTTGAAAACCCTAACAACTCCACTTAAAAGGTCCTGGATCTCATAAATGGCTTCAGCAAAGTTTCAGGATACAAAGTCAATGCATAAAAATCAGTAGCACTTCTATATACCAAAAACATTCAATCTAGGAGCCAAATCAAGAATACAATCCCATTTACAATAGCCACAAAAAATACCTAACATTATATCTAACCAAGGAAGTAAAAGATCTCTACAAGGAGAACTACAAAACACTGCTAAAAGAAATCATAGAAAACACAAGTAAATTGAAAGATATTTTATGCTCATTGACTGGAAGAATCAATACCATGAATATCATCATACTACTCACCACCAATGCCATTCTTTACAGTATTGGAAATAACTATTCTAAAATTCATAGGGAAACAAAAAAGAGCCTGAGTGGCCAAAGCAATCCTAAGCAAGAAGAACAAAGTTGGAGGCATCACATTACCCAACGTCAAACTATATTATAAGGCTACAGTAAACAAAACAGCCTGGTACTGGTACAAACATAGACACATAGACCAACGGAACAGAGTAAAGAACCTAGAAATAAAGCCACACACCTACAGCCATCTAATCTTGGACAAAGTTGACAAAAATAAGCAATGGGGAAAGGATGCCCAATTCAATAAATGGTGCCAGGATAGCTGGCTAGTCATATACAGAGGAATGAAACTGTACCCCTACCTGTCACCATATACTAAAATTAACTCAAGACAGATTAAAGATTTAAACGTATGATGTCAAAGTATAAGAATCCTAGAAGAAAACCTAGGAAACATCATTCAGGACATGAGCCTTGGGAAATGATTTATGACTGTCCTCAAAAGCAATTACAACAAAAACAAAAATTGACAAGTGGTACCTAAATAAACTAAAGAGCTTCTGCACAACAAAAGAAACTATCAACTTCTGCACAACAAAAGAAACTACAAACAACCTATAGATCAAGAGAAAATACTTGCAAGCTATGTATCCAACAAAGGTCTAATATCCAGAATCTAGAAAGAAGTTTTTAACAATTGAACAAGCAAACACCAAATAATCCCATTAAAAAATGGGCAAAAGACATGAACATATTTCTCAAAAGAAGATATGCAAGTGGTCAACAAATATACAAAAAAATACTCATCATCACTAATCATCAGAGAAATGCAAATTAAAACTACAATGAGATACCATCTCACACCAGTCATAATGACTATTAAAAAGTCAAAAAGCAACAGTTGCTGGTGGGGTTGTGAAGAAAAGAAACACTCATACACTGCTGGTGGGAATGTAAGTTACTTCAGCCACTTTGGAAAGCAGTTTAGATATTTCTCAAATAACTTAAAACAGAACGACTATTTGACCCAGCAATTGCACTATTGGGTACATACCCCTCCACCCCCCCAAAAAAACAAATTATTCTACCAGAAAGACACATGCACTCATGTGTTCATCACAGTGCTATTCACAATAGCAAAGTCATGGAATCAACCTAGGTGCCCATTAACAGTAGACTGGATAAAGAAAATGTATATATACACCATGGAATACTACCTACTCATGAAAAAGAATAAAATCATGTCCTTTGCAGCAATGGGGATACAGCTGAAGGCCATTATCCTAAGCAAATTATCACAGGAACAGAAAATCAAATACCACGTGTTCTCACTTATAAGTGGGCGCTAAACATCGGATACTTGTGGACATAAAGATGGCAACAATAGACAGTGGGGGCTACCAGAGAAGGGAGGGAGGGAGAGGTCAAAGGTTGAAAAACTCACTGTTGCGTACTCTGCTTACTACCTGGGTGACAGAATCATTTGTACTCCAACCTCAGCATCACCCAATAGGTCCAGGAAACAAACCTGCACGTGTACCCCCTGAATCCAAAAATAAAAGTTGAAAAAAAGACCATTGTACCAATTTTAAAACAATAAATAGAATTAGCATCATACAAACATATTCTACTTGTGCCAGGAGCCGAGTTCAGAATCCAGTACATTCCTGTTCATTTTTCACTGTCCACAAATGATCTGCACTGTGAGAGCCTGAACTCCCATAAGCTTGGGCTCTAGAATTTACACTGTCACCAAACTCAAGCATTTATGGACGCCTACCATGTGCCAAACATCATAGTACATCTTGGGTCCACCATTTCTGGGTTTTCTATTTAGCAGATTGGCCCTGGGGCAGCCTACTAGCCCTCCTCTACAGGCCTAGACTACAGAAAAGCGACGGCTGGCTTCCGACCACTCCAGGAGTCACCGCCCAGTGGTCAGGCACTCTGACTGCAATGTCCAGTCCCTCCACCACCCAACCACAGGGGAAAGTGTGTCATTCTCCGAGTCCTCTAGGCCACATCTAAGCTGCTATGCCTTACATTCCCTCTCTCTCCACCTGTTTCCATGAATTAGAAGCCACTGAAATGTAAAAGTAAATAAATAACAAAGCTTAGCAAGGACTAAGAAGCTGAGAGGGCCACTGAATGCCCCAGCACTCTGCCTTCCTGCCTATCCGAGAGGCCGCAGGCAGCCAGGGGCTCTCACTCCTGGGACGCCAAAAGCAACAGGAGCCACTGACCAGAATTCCGTTTGCTTTTTCCCTTCCCCTTCTCTTTGGATGATTTTTCCATTCCCTCCTCGCCAGGGCTGCTCTGGAGGACCCAAGGGAAGCCAGGCCAGCTTGCTAACTCAGGAAAATGGCACATGTGAGCCATTTTCCACAGGCTTCATGTGGGCTCAAGAAAGGCCAGCTGGGGTTCTCTTGTAAGAAGTCTGATTTTTTTTAAGGGCAGTGATAAAAAGAGACACAGATTAGTCCCTGCACCCCCTCCCATGTCCCCTTCCTGGTCCCTAGCACTGACTACTGGCCAGGGAGATTCTGTAAGCCTCCTTTTCTTCCCACTGTCTTACAAAGGATGAATCCCAAGGAGGCCAAGATGGGTCCAGGCAGTCCACGCAGAAGGGAGGCTTCTACAGATTGCACTTAATTTAATCATTGTCAAAAGCCTAGCAGGAAAAAACAAGGAAATAAAACCTGAATTACTGGATTTTGGTTTTAATTACTATGCTGAATATGCATCTTCTATTTGTCATATTTTCACTTTGATCTCTGTGTTGACACAGCCACAGTCTGGAACGAGGGGGTTCTGAACAAGCTTCCCATTCTCTCCAAACGCCCAGCTTTAAAGGAAGTCCAGAAGTCCCTTAGGACTTGCTTACCTCCTCAGTACTCTTGGCTTTCACATCCTCCTTTTCATTTCTTCATCCTTCAATTTTATGACATGCATTTATGAGAAAATCATGAGTACTTTTGATCTGATTTCCACACAATGGAGATGTTTTCTGAGTTTCATCCTGGGCTCTCTGCTTTAACCCAATGGCTCCCCGCCCTAGACCAGTAGCTGGACCCCTAAGCGCCGCACACAGAGGCCTTATGCCATTTATCTAGCACACGCAGGCGAGCTACTTTCCCCTCCTGGACTATACCACGCCGTCATCCAGCTTTGGCTGGAATCCCTAGCCCACCATGTTCACTTGAAAACTCTTGATTCGCCCTTCAAACCCCTGCCCAAATGTCCTGTGAAACTGTCACCAGGAAGGGTTTGATGTGTCCTCAACTCTCATAATGCTTTTTACTGTACATTGTGATTCTGTTTGTTCAGTCCTTCCAACTGCATTGAGCTCCTTCTGGGCAAGATCCCTACATGTTCATCTGTGAACACTCAGAATGTAGAAATAGCATTGCTTGGCTGTGATAGGCACTCACACTCCTTCTTGTTAAATAAATAGGTGAATAGACGGAGAGAGAGAGAGAAAGAAGGAAGGAGGGAGGGAAGAGAAAGGAAGAGAAGGGCAAGGAAGGGAAGGGAGATAACTGGAGTTCTGGTGCATAGCTTTCTTTATATAAGATTATAAAGGTCATCTTTCTGTACCCACCACCTCTTTGCTGATGTCTTTTGTTCCATTTCCACATGTTCAAAGCTCACGTCAAAAGAAAACCTCCACTGTCAGTATTCCATCAGCCTCTCTCCCTCAGATAATATTGCTCTTTTCTTCAAATCCCTTAGCTCCTTTAAAATTACAGGTCCTAGTCTCATGCCTTCATGAGTCTTGAAGGGAGAGGGTGTGAGGGGGATGGAAGAGAAGAGAATTCACACTGTAGTACTGCTGACTATTATCCCCTCTCTTTTAACATTTGAAATTTCAGCAAAGTTTTTATTGCCTTAACCCTAATGAGTGAGAGTTATAAGATGTGGATTCCTCTGTCAGGGGATATATTTTGCAGGGCGAAAGGGAGATTCTGGACCTCTTTAATTACCCATGGATTTTATACTGTTTGTATGATCACACCAAATAACTGCTTTATCCAAAACTAAAGTAGACCCATGAGGGTCCCTGCTTAATAGAGGCCCTTAAAGTCTCCGAAATCTTTATTTGGAATTCACAGAGGAAGTCTGAGGATTTGGGGCAAGTGGGGAATGGAGCAGAGAGATAAGGAAAAAGAAGGAAGGAAGCAAGAAAAGAAAAGGGGGAAAAAGAAATCCTTTGGGAGTGTTCAGTGCAATTTGACTCCTCTCTTGCACATGCTTAATCCATGAACCGAAAGTCTTTACAGGATCTGTCAGTGCTCATGGAAACAGGAAACTTGCAGGGAAGTCTCTAAAAAGGAAGACATGTTTCAGAAGATAAATTAACACTCTGTAAGCCCAGAGATGGTCCTTGGTTGGGCATGAGCTAAGACAAAAGGAACACTAAAGGATTCTCAGAACATAGAGTGTGGCAGACAACACGAACGGGCACTCTGGAGGCTGTGGTTGCCTCTGCCGCCACAAAGAGGAACACCGAGACAGTTGTCTAGATGAATAAGCCCCCTTTCCTGCCCTGACTGCTATTTCTTTAAATACCTAACATTTCAGACAGACAATACCTACTGTCATTATAACCTAAATGAATCTCAACGCCTCACTTCCCTCTATAAGCATACAGTCTCTATCACAGTTTTCACTCCACTCTGCTAAGAAATAATCTCTGACTACCCAAGACTGGGGCAGGGAGCCCTCCTAACTGCTCCCACAGCTCCCAGGATTACGTTACAAAATAAACTGCCCCGTAATCACCTGATTACTTGTCTGAAATCCCATACTCTATATACCCAGATAGAGCAGAGACTAGGCCTTCTTTACTCTGATATCTGTAGCTAAGTACAATGCATGACACATGATAGACATTCTCTTGCCATCTATCAACCAGGCATAAGGCAGACATTCAATTAATATTTATTGAATGGAATCAAATATTGGCCCCACTTAATAACAAGAGTAAATACAGATATAGTGCCTGCTGTGTGCCAGGTGCTGATCTGTGCACTGTTTAACTCATTTAATCTTCACAATGACCCTCTGAGGCCTATACTAGCATTTTACAGATGACAGAACTAAGACACAAAGAAATGGAGGACTTGCCCAAGAACACCCAGGAAGTAAGTGGCACACACAGGCTCTGGACCCAGACGGTCTGGCTGCAGAGCCTGTGTTCTCAACCACTACACAACATTGTCTCTCTTAAACTCTGAGAAACTTCCAATTAACAAACAGTTACTCCAGCTATTCCAAATCTGGACACAGAGGAGGCTAAGCAAGCCATGACTCCTTTTAAAAATATCCAGGGACATCTTGTGTTAACCAGGGTCAGGGTTACTCAAAGCATTCCTACACCAAGTTATACTCTACCAATCTCCTGGAATGATGAAAAGAGCATGCTTTGCAGTGCACTAGCAGGAAAGGTTCTGTGGATCTTAAGTGCTACAGAGACTCCTCATTCATTCAAAATTCTCCCACTATTTAAAAATGTCTTCTCTTTCTAACATTGTGCTGAAATCCCCCTTATCGTCATACATGAAAAAAAGAGTAGTATAAGTATAATCCCCATGTTACAGGAACAAAATGATTCTACCACTTCAGGAATGCAGGGGTATATTATAACCATCTGATGTGGAAATTTCTAATAGATTTTCAGTCTATAAAATGACCCTGAGACAAGCTCCTTCAGGCTCTACACCAATAGCACTGTGATAGCTCAGCTCTGAGTGACAGACCTGTCCTCCACATTTGCAGCATCCAGTTCCAGAGCCCCAGTGGAGGCCAGCACAGCATGTGTCTAAATATTCAGGAGTTTAAATAAATCAAGCTAGCAAACTGGTACATAAATATGTTCTGTCCTCCTTGATAAATAAGCTTTTGCAATGACAATATCTTATAAAGCATGTTTAATAGTGTTAAAAATGAGCAAAATATCAAAGACTAATAGAATATAATTTATCTTGAAGGCTTGTTTGTTCTCTTAATGAACCAACAATGTTTGAGTGAGAATAAAATAAAGACAAATATAAAGAATAAATTGTAATATATTTATTCCAAAAACTTTGTTTCTCATACTTACATTTTGGCCAAATCATTAATTATATAGTAATAATCAGGATTTTCACATAATTTATATTCTATCAAAAGTACTAACTTCAAGGTAAAATTGTACTCAAAACGTAAACATTTTGAATATATGTTATCAAAAACCTAAATTAAAGTGAATATTAAAAGGGGGAAGTTAAAATTATTGTTCATATGTTTTCAGAAGTTTTTCTCTTTGAAAATTATTTAAATGATGTATTAAAATTAAAACATCAAGTACAAATTATGGAAAATAAATATCAAATTTTAAATAAAAACTGATTATATTAATAAAAGCTGACATCTTAATATAATTTTTGAAATTTAAGATTGTTAAATAGTTTTATAAAAAGGAAACTATTTGGAATTCTAACATTTAATTTTTTTTTTATTATTATACTTTAAGTTCTAGGGTGCATGTGCACAACGTGCAGGTTTGTTACATATGTATACCTGTGCCATGTTGGTGTGCTGCACCCATTAACTCATCGTTTACATTAGGTATATCTCCTAATGGTATCCCTCCTCACCCTCCTCCCCACAATACGACCCGGTGTGTGATGATTCCCTTCCTGTGTCCAAGTGATCTCATTGTTCAATTCCCACCTATGAGTGAGAACATGCGGTATTTGATTTAATGTCTTTTTAACTGCAAGTGTAAAGAATAATTATCACACTTGATTCACATCGTCTAGACCTCCATGTGCACAAATGCAAGCGTAATATGTTCAATATTGCAAAATGTTCCTCAGGCACCATGCGCAACTATTGCAAACACTGTGAAAAATGTGTGAGTTCCTCCAAAACCACACCTCAAAACACCAAGACATGCAAGAAAATGAATTTATACTTCTTCGGGCAAGTCTCCCTTGCATTCATGCCGTTTGAGACAAAAGACTTGAAACCTGCTAAGTTTGTCTTTTCTCTTACCTGAGGTTAACACTTCCTCCATGCACATCTGCCTGGCCCTCGCCAGTGTTGGCAGCGGCTCTGACCCCATGCCTATACAGTTGGTGGACTCAGGGCAGAGAATGGCTTCCCTGGGACCTGCCTGGCACGAGTCACACTAGCAGAAGCACATAGGTATGGGGGCAGAAATACGTGCCTTATCTTTTCTTTCCGGAGGGCTTGCAAACTTACTCTTGATTTTCTCTTTTAATTAAGGGGTAATCTCACAGCATTAATTTCCCAGAAGGTAAGTTTTCTGGATGTATTTTATTACTTGTTTTTAATTATGATAGATTATGATCTGGATGGAATCTTCCAAACAAATTATCTTCTTAGTTTGTCAAGCTTTTCAAGTACATGGTGTATTTTTGTAAATGTTCCTCGAACACATGAAAAAGTATGTATTTTTAAATTAAAATACGAAAGTATGTACACATAATTGAATATCACATATGTATATATACATAATATATGCATACATGTATATGTAATTAAATTGCATTTATTGATTGTATGATTCAATTTACCAATAACCCTACTTGTTTTTGTCTACATGATATTGCAAGTTCTGAGAAACATACATTGTAGTTTTCTCCTATAACGTTATTTTTATCAAGTTTTTCTTTTTATTACTTTTTACGTATGGTTTAATGCAAACATTTATATCTTATATATCTTCATAATTTATACTTTTTCAGCTTTTCATAACTAGGCTTCTTCTTTTTAATGTCTCTAAATGTATACTTTTATAAGATTAATTTTACTCCTTCTTTCTTTTTATTAGCATTTACTGGGTGTAATGCTTATTCATTTCTTTATTTTAAACTAATCATTTTCACTTTAAGTGTTTTTCTAAGGGATAGCATATAACTGAATTATGTCCCTTAAATTCCAGTCTGATATCTCTGTTTTTAATAACACAATTCAGTTCATTCATATGTATTGCAATAATAAGAATGAGAAGGAGGAGGGACAGTAGGAGGAGGAGGGAGCAGAGGAGGCTCACTCGTCTAATGCCGCCACGTTCTAAGCACTTTATGTGAGTGAACTGCTCAAGTCTCAAGACCACTAGGGCTATTAATCACAATACCATATGGTCGCTCAGTTTATGTTTGCTATTAATTTTACTTTGCTTGTTTCTTCTTTTTCCTTCGTCCCTATTTTTTCTTATTTGATTAAGTGGCTATTCATTGCAGTTTCCCTCCTTGTTAGAGTTCTTCTGGAATTTCTTCTCCCTTGAGGGGTACCATTTTTCTCCAAGTGCCCTTAATCTGGCAGGTAATTCTCCTTCTCCACTATTGCTTGAAAACAAAATGTCAACTATTTCTCCCTCCAAGAGGTTTTTTCCCCCATCTCTCTATATTCTAATACAAAGAGATATTTAAAACATTGCCTCTTCCTACTCCTCTTTTCCCAAAAAGTAATCTTCACAAAATTGTTCCTTTTCCACTCCACCAGCTCATTTTATTGTGATTGTTTAATTCTGGAACAGTATTAGGATCTCCCTTACAGCCTATATAGTCTATATCTTTATTTTAAGAATTGTTATCTAGCACCCACGGTGCATTTCCAGAACAGCCTACCATTCATCCATTAGATTTCAGTTTAGATTCATTGGTTGTTACATTATTTGACCATTTCATAATTTTCCCTGTTGCAGACAAGAGGTCAGATGCCAGTCTGATTGCTTCTTATTTATCTATAATTTGTTCTTTCTGTCTGGAAAATTTAAGGATTTTTCGCTCTAATTTTGAAACTTGGCAATTTTACAAGAATGTGCCTCCTAGCATCCAATATTTATTACATGCTGGAAACTAAACAATTTTCATGTATTAATTCATTTAATCCTTACAAGAAAACATTATGAGACAAATACTGTTATTAGTTCCATTTGACAGATGAGGAAACTAAGCTCAGGGATTAGGTGCATAGCCCAAGTTCTAACAGCTCATAAGTAGTGAAGTATTGGAGGCTTCAAGTCCAAATGATTTGTCTCCAGAATCTGTGCTGTTGACCACTCACCACAAGTACTTTTTTAAAAATTGAACTTGACTGGATCTTCATGCCCTCTTTGATTTTGTAGACTTAGGTTTTCTTTCAGCTGAGGAATATATCCTTCTATACTAGAGGTTTCTTTTAAAAAAAAAAAAAAATTGACTTCCGTTTGTGGGTTATTTTGTATCTACTGCAATTGGTTTAATTGTCCCTGTATTATCCATTTTCATGCTGCTGATAAAGACATACCTAAGACTGGGCAATTTACAAAAGAAAGAGGTTTAACGGACTCACATTTCCACGTGGCTGGGGAGGCCTCACAATCATGGGGGAAGACGAAAGGTGTGTCTCATATGGTAGCAGACAAGAGAAGAGAATGAGAGCCAGATGAAAGGGGTTTTCCCTTATAAAACCATCAGATCTGATGAGATTTATTCACTACCATGAGAACAGTATGGGAGAAACCACCTTATGACTTAACTATCTCCCACTGGGTCCCATCCACAACATGAGGAAATCATGGGAGCTACAATTCAAGATGAGATTTGGGTGGGGACACATCCAAGCCATATCAGTCCCCCTCATTCACTCTTTCATAGTACCATGGACGTACCCCAGTTTCAGGTCTGCTGAGCACGTGTAATATTCTGGTTACTTATCTATCTCCACTAAAAAAACTCGCAGTTGCTCAAGGGCAGGTAATTTGTCATATTCACTGATGTATCCTCCTTATCTATTTTAATGCTTGACATATGGTAGGTGGTCAATACATCTTGGCTATTATTAAATAAATGGAATAACCTTACTCCCAAATGTACTATGCAATGTTGATTAATACACTAGCAAGTCCTCCAAACTCTTTCCTTCTATCAACTCATGGGTATTTATCTCATGGAGCCAGCTAAGTCTATGCAATATCTGGGTTACACCTGTATTAGTCCCTTCTCACACTGCTATAAAGAACTGCCCAAGACTGGGTGATTTACAAAGGAAAGAAGTTTAATTGACTCACAGTTCAGCATGGCTGGGGAGGCTTCAGGAAACTTACAATCATGGTGGAAGGTGAAGGGGAAGCAAGGCACGTTCTTTACCCTGCAGGAAGGAGAATGAACGCACGAGGAACTATCAAACACTTATAAAACCATCGGATCTCCTGAGAACTTACTCACTCTCATGAGAACAGCATGGGAGAAACTGGCCCCCTGATTCAATTACCTCCACCTGGTCTCTCCTTTGACACGTGGGGATTATGGGGATTATAATTCAAGATGAGATTTTGGGTGTGGACACAGCCAAACCATATCAACACCCTATCTTACAGGGTCACAGTCGGCCAGCACACTGTTTTTCCCACACAATCAGACTAAAAGCACAGGACTGTTTTCTATACTCACAACACTTCTGACACTAAATGTGTGGGGCTGTTCCACCCCAAATTATTTCCCAATTCTCCAAATACCCACTAGGTTTCCTACAATTCAATTCCATTTTCACGTTACCTATCTGGAGTTAGTTAATGTCAGATCCCACAAGTTACAGACTCAGTCCTACAAGGCTGCCCCCGCTTTAGATACCAATCACGGGTCCAGGCCTCCTGCACTTCTGACAGACTAGCTATAAATCAGGGCTTCCCAACAGCCTCTCCTTGAGTTCAATAATATGCTAGAATGGCTTAAAGAACTCAGTGAAAGCTTATTACTACCTATTATTATCAATTTATTACAAAGGAGATTTTAAAGGATACAAATGGGTAACAGCCAGACTAAGAGATACATTGAGTGAGGCCACAGAGGGTCCTGAGCACAGGAGCTTCTGTCCCTGTGGAGTTAAGGTGAACCACTCTCCTGGAACATGGATGTGTTCTTGTTCACCAACCTGGAAGCTCTCCAAACCCTGGTGTTCAAAGTGTGTTCATGCAGGCTTCATTACCTAGGCACGATTGATTAAATCATTGGCCTTTGGTGATTGAACTCAATCTCCAGCCGCTCTTCCTTCCCTAGATGTCAGAGGATGGGGCTGAAAGTTTCAACCCTCTAATCACTGGTTGGTTCCTCTGGGAACCAGCTCCCACCCTCCAAGAGCCACCTCCTTAGCATAAAACGTGATATGGCTGAGAAAACTTTATTATAAATAACAAAAGAGGCTCTGCTCACACCCATCACTCAGGAGTGTCCAAGGGTTTTAGGAGTTCTTTGTCAGGAACTAGCGACAAAGCTCAAATATATACATATGTGTGTATATATATAATTTATATATATAATTT
>NW_012107853.1:670317-694912 GCF_000951045.1 Mandrillus leucophaeus | reverse complement strand
GACTCTGGTGCACTAATTTTTAAGCACATTTAAAACACACTGGTATTAACAGAAAATAAGGAACAGTTTTTAGACATAGGAAATCCCGGAATCCCCAAAGGAAGGAGAGATCTCTGCAGCCAGGGATGGAGGGAGTCTGGAATTGTAAGAGTCTTTCTGACTGCAGCAAAAAGAAACGCTCATTCCACCCGGAGGGTTACACACCCACAAACCACCTGCTGCCTGTCATACGGCTGGCTCTTGCCATTTCCTCATCTTTGCCAAAAGCTTTATGCTTTCATCTTAATTGATTAAGATTTATTTCTCTGGTACCACCACTCAAACCTTAAACTAAAGGCAAGAAATGGCATCTGGCCTCTATTTAAACCCTCCACTTAAGACCCTGCCTCCCTTCCGTTAACATTGTTCTTAAGACAGAAAAAGACAAAAATTCCCGACACCAAAAATTAAGCATATTGACAGAATCTGAGAAGACTTCCCACAAACATGCGTCTATGGAACTTGACTGATGAAAGCAGCCAAGCGTGTTAGGGATGGAACAAGTCTGCCGGTTACCTTCCCATGCCAGTCTGCTCTCCCTCCGCAGTGCAGACACTTCAGTCCAGAGGGGGCCCGTGCCCCAGCCCTCCCTCACACCCTCATCAGGACTTGCCTCCACGGCTAATGAGAGCCTGAAAAGCCAGGAATAAAGCCGGGCGGAAACCGCGCATTGCCTTCTGGGAGGTGTAGGCCTCAGACTTAAGCATGAAAACGCCCTGTCACGCCAGAAGACCAAGCCGGAGGAAGAGGTGCCAGAGGCTGGAAAGTTAGCTCAGCCCTGAATGTACCTGACATGTGCCTGTTAACATGAAAAGGGGATTCAACCTAGGCTCCGGGACCCGGAGGACACACAGGAATCCACACGCTGTGTATATTAGCAACCATTTTGTTTGGTAAGCAATGAGTCTTATGGGGAAAAATGCAATTAAAAAAAAAAAAAGCGAGAGAAAGGGAAAAAGAGAGGGCACATCATAAAGGCTCTTGGAAATATCAGAACTCTAAAGAGGTAATTTCAATAGAATGTCAGGAGATACGGCATCTTTGAAATAGTAACAGGACACCTAAGCAGGAAACAGAATATGAGATAGAAAGAAAGACAGAGAGAGAGAGAGAGAGAGAGAAGGCACGGTGGCTCCTCACGCCTGTAATCCCAGCACTTTGGGAGGCCGAGGCAGGCGGATTACCTGAAGTCAGGAGTTTGAGACCAGCCTGGCCATTATGTTGAAACCCTGTCTCTCCTAAAAATACAAAAATTAGCCGGGCTTAGTGGCAGGTGCCTGTAATTCCAGCTACTTGGGAGGCTGAGGTCAGAGAATCACTTGAACTTGTGAGGTGGAGGCTGCAGTGAGCATTCCAGCCTAGGCAACAGAGTGAGACCCTGTCTCAAAAAAAAAAAAAAAAAAAAAAAGATAAAAGATGAAAAGATATGAGCAAGATAATGGAAGATAACAAGCAAATAAAAAATGCAATAGCAGAATTAGATGTTGGAAGGAAAAAGTAGAATTAAAATTGCAGAAAAAACAATCAGCAATTGGAAAATAGACTTGAAAAGTTTTTCTAGAATGCAAAGGAAAGGGCCAAAATGAAAACAAACAGAGGAAAGATGCTAGACACAGAAGGCAAAGAATAAAGGTCTAGTGTGAGCATGATGGCGTCCAGAGAAATAAACCAAAAAGACGGAAACCAGAGCAATGACTGCAGTCATAGCTGCACACTTTTGAGGGAAAAGCAATGTTGTTGAGACCAAAAGTGATCACCATATCCTAGGCAAAATCAGCAACAAGTAGCTACATTCCAGAACTCTATTGTAAGCATGTGGATAACAGGAAAAATACCTTAGAAGTATGCAGGTAGGAAAACCATGTTGCTTATAGTGCAACAGAAAATAAGAGGGAAATAATATGCTCACCAATGTTGTCTTCCACTTGTGAGGACAGTAAGGAAACATTCTCAACTATGCAAGACTTCAGAATAGAATACTATGTACCCCTTTGGCACACACACAGCAAATGAGTGAGGAATTTCAGAACCCACATTTGAGAGTGTCAAGGTATCATCATACCGGCAGGCAGCATTTAAATCAATTCCATGTAAAGTTAAACGTAAGTAATTGTTTTAAACCATGGTTACAAAATTAAGTGCAAATGTCAGAAGTGATTTTAAGAAACTAAATACAGAGTGTACAAAATGAATATATGGGAACCATTATCTAGACTAAAAACTAAGGAAAAGGAAAAGGGTGTGTGGCAAAGTAAAAATGGTGTAAGTGTATATCATCTGTTGGAAATGCTTTAAAAAGCAACTTTCTTCACTTTGGATAATTAAAGAAATGTAGATCAAAATAATTTTTTTTAAAAAGAATCAACTATCACATCTAGATTTCTCCTGTCAACAATTAAGCATGTTCAAATCTCTATAATCCTTGTGTATATTTTCTTTTTTCTTTCTTTCTTCCTTTTTTTTTTTGAGACAGTGCCTCACACTGTCATCCAGACTAGAGTGCAGTGGCATGATCTCAGCTCATAGCAACTTCCACCTCCCAGGCTCAAGTGATTCTCCTGCCTCAGCCTCCTGAGTAGCTGGGATTATAGATATGCACCACTACTGCCCCACTAATTTTTTTTTTTTTTTTTTTGTATTTTTAATAGAGACGGAGTTTCACCATGTTGGCCAGGCTGATCTCAAACTCCTGACCTTGAATGATCCACCCGCCTTGGCCTCCCAAAGTGCTGGGATTACAGATGTCTCTCCAGCCTCCAGCCCATCCTTGCCTCAGGTAGATGTTGAGAGCCACAGGTCTATGCTATCAGCCTCCTCTAGGTTAAAACTCTCTGATGCCATCCCAGTTTTCTCAAGAGAAAGTACAAAGTCCTTGGCATGGCCCCTAAGGGCTTTCATGGTTTAGTTGTGCCTTCTCTCCAGCCGCACCCCACCATCTCCCCTCACTATGCATTCCGACAGCGACCTTGCAGATCCTCAGATGTGCTGAGCTGCCTCCTGACGTGGCCTTTGCCCATTCTTCTCCCTCTGCAGGAAAGGGTCTCCCCTACCCCACACACCCTCCCTCACTCCAGCTAACTTCTTTCCATGTTTGCCTAATCCACTCAAGCATCAGTTCTGCATGGAACCCTTCCCTGACTTCACAGCCCACCCTCCTGTCTCCCCACAGGTCTAGATGTGTGACTACACCCCCTAACCTTGTACACATGTCATTTCCTTTAAAATAGGCACCATATTTATAATAATACGCTCATCTTTGTGTGTGTCTGACTACATGTCTGCCTTCTCCACCAGACAGTATGCTCCACAAGGGCAGGAAGTCATTGTTCCCAGAACTTTTCAGGGAGCAAGTGCTCAGTAAATGTTTAAGGACAACTTGTTAAAGCAAACTAAATATGGCCTGAGGACTCTACACCTCTATATTTGAGTCCTTGTGAATGAACTGCAACTTAACTTAATAGGTAGACAAGATTGAAAACCTAATTGAGGAGTATGTGCCTATAACAATAGCTGAGACTTGGCCAATCCCAGCAGCCCTACTTCAACCATACACTGACTGCTGAGTGTTAAAATAAGGCAAAGGACAAGCTGTAACCAATCCAGCTGCTCTGTAACTCACTTCCGATTTCTGTGTGTCACTTCCTATTTTTTTTTGGTCTATAAGTCTTCCACCGTGTGGCTGCACTGTATGTAGTCTCTCTGAATCTGTTGTGATTGTGGGGGCTGCCAATTAGCGAATCATTCCTTGCTTAATTAAACTTTAAATTTAATTTGGCTGAAGTTTTTATTTTAACAAACTAAATCTAAAAATTGTTTTATATAACACAAGTGATTTTAAAAATGAAATTGTAAGAAAAGACAAAGAAATACATAAAAAGTAAAACTAAATAATGTTAAGTTCAACCATAGCTATTTTGAAAATAAATATAAGTAGTTTAAACATGTTGCCATATTCAATGATCACACAAGGACATGTAAATTTCATGTAGTATAATAGTAAAAAAAAAACACTGTACAAACAAATCTTAATTTCTACCTCTTCTCCAAGAAAAACTGGAAAGGAGCCTTTAAAGTGTTAACAGCAGTTATTCTGGGTAGTAAAATTGTAGATTACTTTCATTTCTTCTGTATATTTTTCAGAATTGTCTACGTCATGTACACAGATTAATCTTTTAATCAGAAAAAAAGTTATATCTGTCAGTTGTGTTTTGTTATACATTACAGAAAACTGAATTCAAAGTGAGTTAAGATCATATATTCCTTCATACAGGAATGTATGACTAACATAACTGAGAAGGTCCGATTATGATTTAACCTGCTTTAATTTCCTGCAAATCTCTTGTTTTCAGTCCATTTCTGTGATTAGCTTTATCCCCAGGTTGACTTACCTTATACTGGTAAAATAGTTGCAGTGGTTCCAGGCTTCCCATCCTCACACCATACCACACAGAAGGAGAGAAGCCATCTATATGCCACTCTGATTGGACCAGCTTAGGACATGGACCAACTTCTGAACCAATCATTGTGGCTGGGAGATGCTGCTAGGTGATTTCTCTGCAGCTAGAGCTGAGGGTACATTCAACCTTCCCAGAGCCACATGTAACACCATGCAGAGATCCAGGGCTCTTGCAAATACCTTCAGGGAAGTGTGGAAGCCTGACAGACATGTCCACTGCAAATATTTTGAAATAAAATACTGCTTACCTAACTTTAAAAATTAAAAGGCACTATGATGCAGTGAGAACAGCATTGGGCCATCAGGAGGCTTGAGTTCAAAGTCATCTGCCACTGACTTTGACTAGATACAAGATCATGGACAGTTCTTTATCACTCTGCATGTTTCCTACTCTGTGAAATGGCGACCCAAGAGACTGTCATAGGAAAGGAGCAGGATAATATGGAGGCCGATATGAATTTGCAGATTTGGTTGCAGGAAGTTAAAGAAGTTGCCCCCTAAGCGCTTCTCTTTTCTCAGTACAGTAAGACACAAGGTTCTCCTTTGGGCAGGAGGTGAAGTAGGGATGTGAGAGGCTTGCAGGGAGTAGAGAAGGTTTGAAATGCAAACAAGTGAGAGAATAAATTTGAAAAAATCGAAGCTACACCATAGAGTTTTATGATTTAGAACAAAAACAGCCATGGGTAGGACATGCACTCTACAAATGTGAAATACAGAGAAGGCATGAGAGAAGCCAGTGGTTAAAAAACGATTCACTGACCAGACATTTGCCTTGGGTTTTCTAAAATGCAGATATTCTATTTCAGTAAGACCTCTTTATAAAACTCTCCACAAGGATTTTCACATGAATCACAAGTATTCCTCCAGAATTCCAGCTAATGGCTGGGTGGCATAAAAATTTACCTCACTTTTGAGTGTCATCAAGACTAAGCAATTCATGTTAAAGTCAACTCCACCTAGAAAAGATAAGAGAACTTCACAACAACAGCAACAACAGAGTAGCCTTTTTCTGGAGTCAGCAGGAGCGGCGAGTGATATAGCTTGTGAGTGCAGGATTAGGGATAAAGTTCAATAGGTGGCCTTACAGAAGGGAGTTCTCTGCAGAGGACGTGGTGACATTATTACTGAAGTCCTCTTTTTTCCTCATCTCAGGCAAGGTGGAGTTATAGGAAGTACCCTTGGACTTTTCTTCAGAATTTCCAAGGGCTTACCTCCCTGTCCCCACCCTTTCTATTGCAGTGAAAACTTTGCCTGGCATCCCAGCCTTGAGGAAATTTACCTCCGTGGAAAAAATAAATTCTTATCTCTTGTCCCAGCTCTCAACAAGAATAGCATAGCTGTTTCTTGTGAGCCCCAGTCTTGTTTGACAATATAATGAGATCTGGTTAAACAGATGAAAAATGCCTCAACCTGAGTGTTTATCTCAACCCTGCCAAAGCGTTCAGCGCGCCGCCACTCCACCCCCAGGCACTCCCATCTCTGCGGAGAGGGTCAGGAGCCTTTAGTGGCAGCCCGTAGTCCTAAACTAGCATCTTGCTACACCAAGCCACTTTTGCAATAGCAGAAGGCAGGAGTTTCTGTCCGTTTGAATTTCCTGGAGTGTACTGGGCTGTGTCACAATCTCGATGCTGTCTGGCGGCAGTTTGTTCTCTCTAATCCCTGGAATAGAAAGGCAAGACTGCAGTAGAAGAGCAGGTTCGCAGGTGATGCTCAACAGGGTGTTTGGGGATGGGCTGGACCTGTGGGGGCTGGGATCCCACCAACACATTAACCTGACGAATCCTCGAAATGTTCTGGGGAGCTAATCACAGGGTCTGGCGGGGTCCTCAGTTCAGGCTGACGAGTGGCCATACCTTTTAAGCCAAGTCTACAGAGCACACAGTGAAAGGGAATTGGGAAATAATCTGATTAATATATACAAGGTATGTAGCCAATCAGGATGATTTTGGATGAAAAGTGCCATTTGTCTTTGAAATATTCAGTGTGAGAATTACTCTGATCCATCAGAAGCCAATCCACTCACCTCCCGGAGTTTAGCATCGTGTCCAGAGCTTTCTTTATCTTCCTCTGATCTTGAGCAAGGATTCCTAACGCTTATCACACTGTGTTTTAATTGTTTGTTTACATGGCTTTCCCCACCTGACTGAGCTTGAAAGCAAGGACTGTCATCTATCACAGACCTTGACACCTAGAAGGAGCTCTTTAGGTACATAGTAGTTGAATTAACCAGTTAGTTAATGAATATAATAAGATAATTTGAGGAAAAAAATAAACCCCCACAAAACTGTATGTGTTAAGGGTAGCACTTTGGGGTTCCCAAGAACCCCTGTAAGAACCAGATTATCTGCATGCCTGTGAACCACACTCCAAATCAAAGGATTTCTTTCAGCTCAATGCAGTTTCTCCCAGATGCTTCAGAAAGAAATCAGCTTCACCTGCACTTCCGGCTCTAGCACTGAGGAGCGTGGCCATTCAGCTACTGAGCTGTCTGTGTTTCTCCAGCTAGACTTGGTTTTAACTAAGGATCAAATGACTTCCAGAAAGACTGCTGAAGGGGTGGAAAGATGCAAGTGTAACTAGATATTCCAATGGATGGTAAAGGATATTTAAGCAAGTTATTTTTATCTGATATTTACTTTCTTTCATTGGTTCACTTCATTTTAGAAACATTGTATTGCCTTGTGTTGCACTGTATTGCATTGTATCATATGGTAACTTTATTTCCATGTGTTGCCTCCTCCACTAGACTGTGAGTTCCTTAAAGGCAAGGAGGGGCCTTGAGTTTTTACCTACCACAGTGCTTGGCACATAGTAGTTACTCAATATTTGCAGAATAAATAAGTGAGAATCATTTAAGGATCTAAGATCTACCTATCACTTATAGTTCACTTTGTCTCCTTTTGACATGGATGATGCTGCTTTTTATTATTTTTAATGATGGACATGTTAATTTAGACATAGAGGAAAACCATAAACCTTAAATGCCTTGTGTGGGTTTTTTGTGTATATTTGTTTTGGAGTTTTGCTTTCTTTTTTAAGCTTGTATACGTGAAATGAACACCAACTAGTCCAAACTGCACAAACTGCCTTCCACAAATGGTGGCTTGCCCAGAGCCCAAGGAAGTCTTAAAAATAAAAGGAAAGCCTACAGTGAAGAATGTGAGGCAAGGAAGAGAGGAAGGGAATCAAGGAATGGAACCCATCAGGGAAAAGACAAAATGAACAAGAGCAAAGATGTGTATTACCACATTCCCTTCAGATCACCTCCATAGTGCTAGATCTGAAATAAAGCTGCAAGTCCTCCCGAAAATTGAGATGTCCCTTTTAAAAATGATCTCTCCAGTTATCATTGGGGCAGCTTGCTCCTCGAGGGGAGGGTCGTTAACCTTCTGCCCTCCCTCCCTAACCCTGGGGCCCCGAGGGGTATCTGTCTAAAAGACTAGTTTCCAGAGGGGGGTCAGTATTCCTCTCTTAAGAGCCCCCAGAGCAAATGACTGAACAGATTAGGACGGATTAGACAGATAACAACCCAGACCTTTTTACAAGCACATTTTTCACTCGACACTCAAATTCCCTTCTGTGCCCCACAGTCTCACACAACCCGACGACTGGATAGTATTACTGAAATATCTTTGCGCCAGCCGAGTGCGTGGAACTGTGCAAAGCCAGATGTTCTTGTAACCCTGTTTTACTGAGTTATTTATATCCATATAATATTTGACATTTCCTGTGTTGTTAAAGAGTTGGGGGCCTTGACGTATTTTTAAGAGAACAGTGCCGACTTTTCATTTTTTTTTCTTTGATGCCCAGGACCAGAAATAAGTATTATAAAGAAGGGCTGTATTAAACACATGCCTAGATACCTAAAATATACCTTATTTTTATGCCTTTCATCTTAAGTGATCTTCATGAGCAGAAAGATGCTAGAGCCATCTAGAAGGAGCATATGTAAGCCCACCCTGCAATAAAAACATGTGCCCGTGGGTCTAAAATAAATCAGCCAATAGACAAAAATATTTAATAAGTATTGGAAATATAATCCACATTTTTAGTACTAAACTTTATGGAGTCTTAATACATGAACTATATCATCTCTTTGAACTTGATAGATATAGAAAGGCCTGGTTAAAGTATTTTCAGACTTAATAAAATATTAGCCGGCATATTTCTCTGGCTAAATGAAATAATGGAAACTTTATAGAGTTGAAAGTATTCGGTTGATCCCAAGTGGTAGTAATATTTAAACTGTACGTGAAAGTTGATATCCTAAGGTAATCATTCTGTTTTCTTTGTTTATTGTAAGGATCCATTCACAAAATATTATTTTTGTTTTTGAGAGTTCCACATTTTAAAAAAGCTTTCCCCTTCATAGGATGTGACAAAAGGGCATGGGTCCCGGTTTACAGCCAATTCTTGGCATTTCTGGTTGCTCAACACTGAACACAAGGGCCACTGAAAACAGGGGAAGTAGGATGGGAATTGTTAGGGCCTCTTTCTTTTTCAGAGTTGCTTTATAAGCTTGTCCAAAACTACCTATGTTAGAGGGGGAAAAAAATCAGCTTTCTTTCCTACAAGCCGAGGAAGGGTGCATATGTTACTGTGCAGAGAAATTTCCAAAATAGATTCTTTCTTCCACTTTCTGTCTTATTCCTGCACACCACTCCTCGGCCCGACTCCCCGCCAACACTACGCAACACACGCACACACATTCTCTACCCCTCCTCAGTCTCTGAAGCTGAGGGCCCTCCTGACAAATCAAACACCCCTCCCCTAGTTTAAGAAAACAAGATGCCACAACCTGCAGGGGCCCATCTGAGCGCAGCGAGCCTGCCCACTCCAAAGCAGCAATCAAATCCCTTGTAAATCCTCTAAGCTGTGATAAGTCTCTAGTGTTCACATAACAGGTCAGATCCTCTTGCGGCAGATAGGCAGGACAGCCCTCCAGGGAGCAGGCTTGCTCATCTGTGTGGCCAAGTCCCCAGCCCTTACCACCGGCCATATCAGATTCTGCACTCACTGATTCCAGGGCTGTCCCGCTGCAGTGGTTGAAGTGGGGGAGGCAATGGGGAAGGCCAGCATACTCTGAACGACTGATGGGTTTTATTCTGGGTCTGCGGCTCTCACACTCTTCTAGACACTCGCTAGGCTGCTGGTCTCTGGCTCTCAAGTCAAGATCTTGCCCCATCTCCTGAATGTTTCATTACTTTTTCCTTCCACTCATGTTTACTTACCATTCTTTTCATTGAAAGACTCTCAGGCCTTTTTCCCCCACCATGTATGTCTTCCATCTTTTCTTCTTTCCTATTTACTTCAGAGTCTTTTCCTAACTGCCACTGACAACCTCTGTGGAACTCCATTGGGGCCGCCTGTGATTCACTGGGAGAACAGGCAAACATACCAGGAACCTGTTCACAATAAATGGATCCTGGGATGCTGGTCACAGTGTTGGCAAAGAGGTAGAATTCTGTTCACAGTCTTCTTCCATCAGCTTTCAAATCCACACCTGCAGCATCCTCTCACAGCGGCATTTCATTTTCTGAAGTATGAATTTTCAGTACCAAATGCAACCCTCTATTTCACTCAGCTGCCTTTGATGAAACAAAGACTCAAGTTCAAGAGCTATTTTCTCCAGAAAATCTAACCTTTTTTTCCAAAGACATCAATTGTCTCACCTAGTTGGAGCTTATGAAACAAAGGTTCCAAGATATGACACTGGGGTGGGAAAGTTCATTTTTCATGAAGGCTTTCACAGTCACAAGTAATACCATTAGCCTAGCAGCTTTTCTGAGAAAAATGGGTTACTGGACGTGGATGACTTAAGACAATTGATCAATACCATGCAGAAAACAAGCAATCAAAAAATATATAACCCTGGCACTGGTAACAGTAAAACTCCTGAATGTGAGAACAGAATGTTTAAGTCTAAAGCATGACACCCACAGTGATAATATAAAAAAAAATGGCATTCATTTTAGAAGAGTTAGGGGATATCTCTTCAGAACATCACAGGTTCTCGCACATGATGGCTGAATGTAAATAAGGAAACACGTGCCCAGAGCCTGCAGTGCCTGTTATCTAATAAGCACCTTATAACTTACAGCAAAATCATTATGATTATTACATCAGGAATAGGTGGAGTCTCATCTTCAAATAAATAAATGGAGGCACAGAAAGGAAAGAGTGCCTGCTGCCAGGCGAAACCACCTCTCCTCACTCTACCCCTAATCCTTGTTCTCAGAACCAATGCTGTCTCATAGAGCGGCCAGAGCAACCACCTTTCAACTCCCAATTCCCATCTCATCAGCATAACAGTCAGGCATGCTTAAAAAACAAACATCTAGTCACCAGATGTCCCTCACATCTGGCTAAACCCATAAAACTATCCTCTACCACCACTACCTCCTTTCTAACTCCAAAGTATATGGGGGGAGGAAACTTATGAAATCTCTGATGTCGTGAAATAAGATCTTGACATATCCATCTTTTTTCTTTCTTCTTTCTTTGTTTTATGTCCTGATTCTTTCCCCAACATTCAGAGGCATCCACATGGCCATAAGGAGAATTTTGATGTCTATAACAAGAGGATAAAAAGAACATATATTTTAATATTCCATATACTAAATTCTAAATACTAAATTCTTTTTAGTATTTAATATTCCTTTCATCTAAGCACGTGGGAATCAAAAGGAAAGGTCCAAAGTGTACAATGGCATAAAATGTGTGCCAGAACACAGGGGGAGACAGAATTAGAAGACAGGAAAGTAATCATACCTCCTATCCTAAAGAAACTTGATGATGGCAACCTGGGTTGGTTAGAGGAACAAAGGTGCTGAGGCCAGGACCTTGGAATGTATCAGTGGCCAACACCATAGAATTAAATCTTGGGGAACGGTATGAGAGGGAGGAGCCCTCCTAGAAATAGTCAAGCCCCATCAGCAGCCAGTGCACTAGGGACCTTGGTAGAAACAGAATGGAGAAGACCATGCCATTCTATTCAAGAGACGCAGATCAGCGGACCTCAGCTCTGTCAGGTAAGAGCCTTCTATCAACAGCTTCCTGGAAGAGGCCTCTGTCTCCTGCAATAGGAGCATGCCTTGCTGGGCTCCAAGGCTTTGCTGAGCCCACAGCACGGACATCAATTCATGAACATCCCAGGACACACATCTGACCATAGATCAGGAAGTGTTGCCTTACTCTTAACCAAGCAGAGATGACATAGAAAGAAAAGTTCAGCGCTGGTCCTTGGATGTGTCTAGAGCAGGGTTTCTCAACCTCAGCACTATTGACACTTGGGGCGGGGTAATTCTTGTCCTGCACATTGGAGGATGTTTAGTAGCATCCCTGGTCTTCACCCACTGGATGCCAATAGCATGCCACCGCCTCCTAGTTGTGACCATCAAAACGTGGAGGGGCACAACTGTCCCAGTTGAGAACAGTTATGTAGACAGTTAGGAGACCTTTCCGTATGACACTGAATCTGTACCTACCTTCAGTACCCCAGGGCAAGTTGTTAGATCCCTTGGCAGCTGCCTTTATGACCAGCAAGACACTGTTGCAGACACTATCTCAGTAAGTGCCTCTGTTTTAACAGTTTCAAAATATCTAAAACACTCACTATTTTCATCAATGCTATAACACACACACACACACACACTTACAGTTGTGTGTAAACCAACACCAGCCCAAGGTATTTCTTTTCCTAGTACGGTAATAAATATAGTAGTTAATTGTAAAGGGGAAATTTGTATTAGTTGAAGGAGTTAAGGAGCCATAAGAGGAATCTAGATAATGAAGAAATGAATAGTAAAAACCTAAAAATGGGAGAAAGCCTAATATAGAATTAGAGACTGGTGGTGATGTTTGTGGAATTGACAATTTCTTGAGCATACGCTTAGGCAAGGATTAGGTTGGTGCAAAAGTAATGGCAGTTTCTGCCATTACTTTTAATGAAAAAAAAAAAAAGAAACAAAAACGCAATTGCTTTTGCAACAACCTAATATCACCATCGTCAAATATTTATTAAAATTTATTAGTAAACTCTACCACTTACAAGCTGTATTACATTGAAAAAGTGTATTAATTTTTCTAATGCTTTTTCTTTATCTGCAAAATGGGGACATAATAACCTACTTTATAGGATTGCAATGCAGGTGAAGTGAGCTAAGCCATTCAAGCACTTAGCTCAGGGCCTAACAAATCATAACCCTCGATAAAGTTAGCCACTATTGCTATTTTCATTATGATGGATTCATGGATTGAAGCGACATATGATGGCTATCATGATAATATTTTACACAGCATGTTTTGAAGCTTTGACATATCCCATATTCACTCAGCCTTGTGACATAACACAGAGATCAATACACTCCTTTAACTGAGGAATCAACTGCCAAAGGTGGACCAGGCTTGCTCCAGACACATACTTAGTACCTAGAACTCTAGGCCAGGTCCTCAGATTCCTACTGGAGTTCTCTTTCACTAGGTCACTTTACACTATGCTGAGTCTAAACCCCTAACTCAGTTGGGATGATTCAAGCTGACGCAGATGGCTTAAACAAAAAGTTTCATTTGCTCGTATAACTGAGCATCCAGAGACTGGGCAGATTCTAACACCATGAAATCAGGACTCTCCCTGCATTTTGCTGAGATTTTCTCTATCTGCCTTCCTCCAAGTATCAGCTTTGTTCTCAGAGTAGCTTTCCTCATGGTCATAAGGCAGCCACAGGTAGAAAGTGAGGTAGAGAAGGGGAAAATGGTTACTTATGGCTCCTCTTAAAAGTGAGAAAGAACATTTGCAGAAGCCTCTGCAATCTTTCCCTCAAATACAGTGAGGGCAAATGACCACTCCTGAACCACATATTTTCAAGGACAAATGTGCTCTGGTTTTTGTAGCCAAACCTTAGCCCATGCTCGAGGAGCCCAGGCTCCTCTCTGCCTGAGAAACTCAGGCAGTGTTGGGAAGAGATGCGCCCCATGACAGGGTTCCCTCAGGAAGAGAAGAAGAGGGACTGGAAGCCAGGTAGGCCTCCAAACCCTTTAGGTGTTCAGAACTAAAAGTCTTCTTATCGGGGACGTTGTCTAGCTTCTACATTCTTTGGGGCGATCATCCAAAAACGGGAGTTTGAGATGAGTCTGATAAAGCCCTCAGTAAGGAAGTGAGATTTGAAGGTAGAGGAGGTCCGAGAGAATTGAGGGAATTGTATACCCCAGAAGAGATCCTGGAGAACTAGATCAAAAACAGGAGAAGTCGCAGATCTGAATGTAGAAAAGCTGAATACACAAAATCCTCAGAAAGATGAAAATTCCTCAGAGATGAATTCCAAAGTCTTGACCATCCCACCAACTGCTTCATGGTCTTTCCTGTCATTTAATTTGCTCCAAGTAACAAAAAGCAGCTCTGTACCCTCTGTTATTTAACACATTGCAGGGAACTTAGCTCTTCAGCTTTTTATGAACGATTTCTTCTCTGAAACATCATATATCTGTAGGAGGTCTTTAAGTGTTAGATTTACTTTTTGTTTTCAAGGTTTAGCAGCAGCTCATCCACAGATGCTACCTTGTAATGGCCTAAAGACATCCCCTGAGAACAGAGATGAAGAGCTGAGAAAACCTTTCCTTACATGCCTAAGAAAAATGACTACAGGGAAATGCTTTCCTCCTGGGTTCAATTCTGTCCTGAAAGCCACTTCTTTGCATGTCCTCGCAGAAGGTGGAGAGGGGAAATAGCATCCTTCCAGGTCAAAGAACAAAAGAGAAGGAGAGAAAGCCATGGAATGAATGAGTGGGATTTTGCTGCTACACCATTTCCTGAGTACACTCAACTGCCTGCCCAGACCCCACACCAAAAGGTAGGAGGGGACAGCTACAAGAGCCGTGTGAACCTTCCAGGTCCCTGTGGGACACCAGGACTGCAGTCCTGCATGCATCCAGCCTCTGGGCTCCATCCATCCTCCCTGCATTCCAACACAAGGCCCCAGGTTCTCACCCCACTGGTAGGTGAATGCTAAAAAAGATGATCACCAAGAGGAAGGGACAGAAGCCTGAGAAGCTGACCATGTAGTTCAAATGTGTCAGCCCCATGAAGTTCTACCCAAACTCTCCCAGATGACTCACTGCCACTACCCCCTCGGACACACCCACTCTTTCCATCACTGAGTGCAGAAGAGTTCAACCAGCTTGTCTGTAGCCATAGCCCCTAGAAACTTGGGCACTGACTCAAATCTCCATGAACAAATTCTACAGTTGGGAAATGGGGGAAAAAAACAAACCAAACAAAAAGAAGAGGCCACTTGTTTGTGAGATTTTTCCCAGGCTCACTATTTCGTGCGTGTGAGGACCTGTGCTGGGGGTCTGGGGTCTTCGCCTAGTGAGAGGCCTCAGGTCGGTTGGCCAACAGGAGACGTTGTTGGACAGTCCAAGCAGAGGTTCCTCCTTTGTCCACACATGTGCTCACTGTTAATATGAGCTCCAGCTTTCTGTTTCTGTTTATTTGTCTGGAATTGTGTTGTTTTAATAACCAGAAACTTGAAAAGGAGGCTGTCTTTGTTGTGTTGCCATTTGGCAGAAGACTAGAGGTTACAGTAGCAAGTGGAGCCTAAACATTTTTTTTTTAATCTCGATGAAAGTTGCTTCCAGATAGAAAAACTATATCCAATTCTCTGTCTCCCATTGAACCTCTGAAAGACTTCCCACACCTTACCTTCAAATAACAGAACCTCAGCCAACGAAAATGGAAAAACATAAATTTTTGCACGTAAAATGAAAAATCAGGGAGTGCAGACAGGCCTGTGTCAACAGGATATTTTTAGCCATCAGTAAATTTTTTAAATGAAGTTTTAAGACATTTAAAAATGTCCTCTGCACATGGGCTGGGATGTGCTTTTTAGTATCTTTGCTACCCTTAGCTATCTGACCTCATTTTCAGCAGTGCATCAGATCCCCATTTAAAAGACTAGGACCTAGTGTGGTGGCCCACCTCTGTAATCCCAGCAATTCGAGAGGCTGAGGAGGGAGGATTCCTTGAGCCCAAGAGTTCGAGACCAGCCTGGGCAACATAGCAAGACCCATTCACTAAAAAGAAAAAAAAATTATAAATAAAAAAGACTAGGAACACAGAGGCCAAGATGGAGGAGAATGATGTACATAAGCTCTTAGTAATTGGAAAGCAGAGGTGAATATCTAGATGCAACAACTCATAACCATACCTCTTAGGGCAAAGTCTTTATCATCATTCCTGATTTCATCTCTCAATAGTCATTCATTGGCTCTCTTCCTAGAACTTAACCACCATCCCTTTATTGTGCATTTCTTTTGTCTTTCTCATCACAGCCTGAGTTCCTTGTCTCTATGCTTAAAGAAAAAAAGAAATTAAGTGCAGAAAGAGTCCTCCTGCAAGGTTCTCAGAAACTCTGTCCCTGGATCCCAGCAGAATGGCTTTAAAACAGAGGGTGACCGTGATTGACGGGCTCTGACGTGGCTCACTTGTCTCCAGTCCTGGCCCTTGTGTCAGGAGAGGAGATGAGTGCAGCAACTCAACCTTTCTTCTATTTCCCCCAACAGTCACGGGTGGCTAAGTCCCAACAATCAAGCTGTGGCAGTTAGAGGCAGGAAATGGAATCAGAGAAGAGAGACTCAAACTTACCCACCATGGAGAACCCAGTGTGCCTCCAGTTCTTCCAGGTCCCAAAGCCCTGGCCAGGTTTGCACCCGAACAAATCCTCTAGGGCTCAGATGGCCTGTTGCCTTTCTTAAACTCCTTTGAGCCTGTGTCTGGATCCCCACTAGCTAGAGCTGCTTAGATACCTTCCAAGATGCTGTCCTGAGCTTCCTGCGTGCAGAACTGACACCACAGGATTAAGTTGTGCACAAAATTCTGGCCTGAGAGTCAGGCCATGTGGTCCCAGCCTTTCTCCTGACCGCATGAAAAACTCAGAAGACAAATTGCTTCACTTTGGTTCTCAGTTTTCACCAACTCTGACATATGATGGCTCTGAAAGTAGAAAGACAGAGTCCTATGGATCCAGTAATAGATGCCTTTTGCCAGCACCTAATATTCAAGAGTTCTTTTCTGTGGCTAGTGCTGCCTTTAATCAAATAGAACATGTGTATGGAAGCTGTAGAGATGACACTAATAGTAACACCTACATGCTGAAGACTAGGGGCTCAAGAGAGGCAACTTTTCCTACGCTAATACAGGAGGAAGAAGGGAGTGAAAGACATTTTTAAGTAGCTAAAGAGGATTGTTTATAAACTGGGCTAGATTAACTCCTAAGGCCAAACACAATTCACTTTTCAACACACCACAATGTGTGTGTGCATGCATGCCTATAAGCTGAAAGCTTTCTTGCATTAATAAATAGTTCAAGAATACTATTGGGTTATCATGTAGCCTAGCTTGGTTTAAAAGTGAGTCAGCAATCAATCACTTATACTTTCTGTTTTTCTGATAAGTGGTAATTTATGAATACTTCCCTATATGGAGACTGATTTCAATGCAAATAGTTTAGCAATTTTTTATTAGACGTTTTCCTGGTGATGTTACTACTTTTCAGAATAAGTAGACTTTGGCAACTACAGCTACTAAAAGCTGTAGAATTTAGTATAATCGTATTTCATCAATTAAGTAAAAGAGGACATTTAAGGCAAAAATATACTTATTAATAGAGCTAATATTAATTAAGAATTAAGTTCCAGATATATGCTAAGTGCTTTAGTGCAGAACATAATTTAGTCTTTATTAGAAACCTTCAAGATGGTTGCTATTACCTATTCTTATTTCAATGGTGAGAAAAATACAGCTTGCAAACATTAGGTAAGAGTCCAGGGTAACAGAGCTCATAAGGAGCAGAACCCTTACAGAAGCCTAGGTCTGTCTGGCCCAAAGCTGGAATCTTCACCACCACACCATATTGCCTCACAAAACAGTAATGTTGGTTCAGTGGTAATTACTGAATCATTCTTTACAGCACTATTAGCCAATCAAGTTTTTGACTCCTTAATATATGTTCAACTTCCTATAGATCTTTCTTTTTCAAGGAGTCTTCTAGTGAGAAAAAAGGAATGACTAACTTTTTAATTGCAAAAGTAATTGAAATATCGACACAAATAAGTCTCTGTATGTACAGCATTACACGATTTTTCACATCTCACTTTGGAGACATAGTACCCTTAATTTCTTAATAATCCAGAGGAAATTTATGTTACTTTGTACCTCAATACTGAACCATTTATGTTACATTAAATATTGATATTTGCAGCTCATTTTAGCCATTTGTGACAAAGTTGAGCAAAATATCATGACATGATGCATTAATAAATAACAATGTTGTACATATAACTTCCTTGAAAGATGCACTCAAATGTTAATGTTTTTAAATATTATTGAGGTGTCAGTTTTTCTCAGTTTTATCTACAGATTCAACACAGTTCCAATCATAAGCCCAGCAGGTTTTTTGAGATATCGACAAGGCAATTCTAAAATTTACATGGAAAGGCAAAAGTACTAGAGTAGTTAAAACAATTTTGCAAAAGAACAAAGTCAGAGAGCTCACGCTATCCATTCACACTATGGCTTTGAGACATACTATGAAGTTACCATAATCAAGCACTGTGTTGCTTTTTGAAAAAGGATAAGCATATGGATCAATGCAACAGAGTAGACAATCTATAAGCAGACCCACACAAATGTGGTCAATTGATTTTTGACAAAGTACAAATGCCACTCAATGGAAAAAAAATAGTGTTTTTAACAAATCATACTAGAACACTTAGATGTCTGTATGCAAAATAAGCTAAGTAATTAACTAATAAACCACTACATATGCCTCACACCTTATGCAAAATCTAATTTAAAACAGATCATAGGTTTAAATATAAAACTTAAAACTAGGCTGGGTGCGGTGGCTCACACCTGTAATCCCAGCACTGAGGCAGGAGGATTTCTTGAGCCCAGGAGTTTAAGACTAGCCTGGGTATCAGGGTGAAACCCTGTCTCTTAGAAAAATAAAATTAAAACATTAAAACTATCAAACTTCTAGAAGAAAACATAAGAGTATAGCTGCGTGGCCTTGAGTATGGCAAAGCATTTTTAGATATGACAGCAAAAGCAAGATTCATAAAATAAAGAAATATAAATTGTACTTTATCAAAATTTAAAACCTTTGTTCTGAGAAACACACTGTTAAGAAAAGCAGAAGATAAGCCATAAATGATGAAAATATTAGCAAACATAAATCTGATAAAGGATTTGTTTTCAGAGCATATATTTTTATAGAACCCTCAAAACTGAACAATATGAAAAATAAAATACTGGACAAAAGGTCCGAACAAGAGAAGATACATGAATGACAAGTATACCTGTTAAAAGATGTTCAGCATCATTAGTCATTTAAGGAAATTCTAATTAACACCAAGCATTGGTAAATATTAAGATTAAGAGCAACTCTGAAATCTGCAGGTGGGAATGCCAAACAGTACAGCCACTTCAGAAAACAGTATGGCATTTTTTGGTAAAGCTAGACATTCACTTGTCATAAAACTCGAAAATTCTACTCCTAGAATTTCCTAGATAAAAATTCTACTCCTAGAATTTCCTAGATAAAAATTCAAAATTTTTATCTTATCAAAAACCTGTACCCCCAATAGCAAATGTTCACCAATTTGGTAAGAAATTGGACAAACAAAATTTGGATAAACAAAATATGATACATCCATGCAGTGGAATACTACTCAGCAATGAAAAGGAGCAAGTTATTAATCCAAAGGAACAAGTTATTAACATTAGTGAATAGTAAATGCATTTTGCTAAGTGAAAGAAACCAGATCCCAAAGGCTACATATTGTGTGATTCCATTTACATGACTTTATGAAGTAGGTAAAACTACAGGAGCGGAAAACAAAACAGTAGTTACCGGGGTTGGGGGTGGAGAAAGAGGCAGCACAAAAGAATCTGGGGGATGATGGGGCTGTTGTACAAGGTGGTGATGCTACACATTTTTCAAAACCTGTAGAACTGTACACCACAAAAAGTAAATTTTATGATATGTAAATATTAAAAATCAACCTCAATTTCAAGAGAATACAAGATGAAATAAAGACTACAACAACTGAATCTAACTGTATTATAGATATCAAACATTTTGAAGGTTGATAAAGAAAAGAGATGACCTAAATAACTTTGGAAAACAGGTGTTTTGATCAGATGCTGTAAGGCTGAAAACAAAAAGAACTATGCACAAACATTTGCATTTCTTTCTCCCAGGAGTATGAATTAGCAATTTTGAAACTACAGGTATGAAATGGTTGAACAAATAAGTAAATGTATTGTTGATAGTGAGTGCCAGATTTCTCACTGTTGGGGAAATAGATTACAGATAATCAAAGAGGAAATTCTAGAATGAATACTGTGTTATTGGGCTGGCATTGGAGGTGTCAGCATTAATCCATTTTTAACATGTATACAAATTGGTATGTACTCAATTGCATCATCACAAAATTTATAGGTTGAAGGCCTAGTCCCCAGTGTGACTGTATATTTGGAGTTAGGGCCTTTAAGGAGGTAATTAAGGTTAAATGAGATCTTTAGGGTGGACCTTAATCCAATATGACTCATGTCCTTACAAGGAGAGGAAGTAACCAAGAAGGCAAGTGCACACAACAAAGGCCAAGTGAGGACACAAGGGGAAGGCAGCCATTTGAAAGCCAAGGAGAAAGTTTGAAGAGGAACCAAACCAGTCAATGCCTTGATCTTGGACATCTGGCCTCCAGAACTGTGAGAAATAAATTTATCTTGTTTAACATGCCCAATCTGGCATTCCGTTATGGCAATCATGGCCAACCAAGATACAAACAAACAGAAAGATATAGAAACATTCATGTATATATTTAGGTTAGCATACACACATACATTTCCTTGTGGGTCTGCTGAGGGACCTTAGAAGCAGTGGCACCAATTTAGCAATGAGCACACCCAACTCCCAAATCTTGGTTCTTAAGTACCATTCTCCAATGAAAGAAACCAGAGATTTTTGGAAAAGCAATTGATTCCAGGACTGGGCAGGGAAAATAAAAGAGGATCCTAGAGCATCTTAAGGCATACCAGGGGATGCCCGAGCATCTTAAGTAAGGATCCTAGAGCATCTTAAGTAAGGAAGTGCTAAAGAAAAAATTGAAAAAGATAGGACACATCAAATGGAAGCAGAAGTCAACCTGGAAGAGCTATCAAAGAGCAAAGTTGGAACATATCAGCAACAAAATATATTATGAGAAGAATGGATTTCAATTTGAGAATAAAACAAATATCCATGAGTGAGTCCATACTGATGTTAATAGATTATTAAATAAATAAATAAATGAGGGTGAAGGAACAACTCTTCCTTACAAGTGAATTCCATCACTGAATATAAAAGGAAGGAGTGCAAGCACCCATAGACCACCACAGTAATTATTGCTTAAGGTAAAATCCACCAATGGTAAAATCCACCAATGGACGTTAAAACCAATGAGCAAAAGAGTAAGAAGAAACAGGATATTTGTGTAGCTTCCAAGTATCTCCCCTCAAAATGCCTGTTAATTGCAAAATATCTTTTCCCAAATTCTTGTTAATCACAAAGGGAAAAATAGCAACTTTACAATGGCCCCTGGCCTGCAGCACTTTGATGAAGTGATCAGGGTTAACATCATAATACTAAGACAGACCAATGTCATGTACCCTGATATGGTTTGGCTGTGTCCGCACCCAAATCTCATCTTGAATTGTAGCTCCCATAGTTCCCATGTGTCATGGGAGAGACTTGGTGGGAGGTAATTGAATTTTTGGGGCAGGGTCTTTCCTATGCTGTTCTCATGATAGTGAATAAGTCTCATAAGATCTGATGGTTTTATAAAGGGATTTCCTTGCACAAATTATCTTGTCTGCCACCATGTATGACGTGTCTTTTGCCTTCCACCATGGTTGTGAGGCCTCCCCAGCCATGTGGAACTGTGAAGCCATTAAACCCCTTTTTCTTTATAAATTACCCAGTCTTGGGTATGTCTTTATCAGCAACATGAAAATGTACTAATACATACCCCCTAGCATGAGTACTACACATCACCTCTGTGCTGTTCTTCTGCAAAATACATAACTTTAATCATGAGAAAACACCAAACAAACCCAAATACCCTATAAGATATTATCTGGCCAATGCTCTTCAAAAATGTCAAGGTCTTGAAAGAGAAGAAACAACTGAGGAACTATCATAGACTGAGGAGACTGAGGACACCTGACAATTAAATGCAGGGATTGGACATTGGACCAGAATGAAAATCAGTGTAGAAAAACCAGTGAAATCTGAGTATTTTTTAGTTAAATGCATTGTACAGATACTAAATTTTGATCATGGTGCCATGGTTATAAAATATGGTAACATTAAGGGAAGCTGGGTGAAGGGCATGCCTGAACTATCTGTCCCATCTTTGCAACTCTTCCTCCTAAGATGAAAGGAACAGAAATAAAAGGCAAAACTGAATCTTTTGAACTTGGAAAGAAGGAAGAGAGTTATGGAAATCAGTGAATTGGTATTATTAGTGAAAAACACTCACTACCACCTAAAGTGAATGGAAAATGAGTCTATTTCATACGACATGTTGATAGAAACTCAACCAGCAAACATGAGATTAGAAGTTAAACAGTGCAAGTGAGCTCTAGCCCGGCCCTGTGGCTCTCCCTGCAAAGTCTGATCAATTACTTAATGTTGCTGGGACTCCGCTTTTTCATATGAGGCTCAGCTTTCACCAAATTAAAGATGGTGATAACACTAATGATGTCCCTTAAGGAAACAATGAATTTAAACTGTGCCATCGAAAAAGAGGTAATTTCTGTTTGGGAATCTGTTTCTTCACCTGGAAATTGAGCACAGATTTCTCTCAGGTCCTGTCTAGTTACATGTGCCTCTAAGTGCTCCATAAAATATATTATATAAATGTTGTAAACCTAGATGACGGGTTGATAGGTGCAGCAAACCACTGCAGCACATGTATACCTAGGTAACAAACCTGCACGTTCTGCACATGTGTCCCAGAACTTAAAGTAAAATAAAAAATAAATAAATAAATGTTGTCATAGAAGAACAAGATCAGATTTTCTATATTCACTCATATCTTTCTTTGACAAAAGTAAAATGTGAGCTTTTTTATGTCCATGGGTGGCTTTTCAGTAGCACATGTATTAAAACTTAAGTAAAATTTACTCTAAAGATAAATATGAGAAATGGAAGGGGACAATTCCCTTTACAAAAGCATTCTTGATTTATACAGTTTTTAAAATGCTAAACCATGGAATTTATATAACTGTTTTCCAAAAGCAAAAAATATAATTTAATTGTAATATAACCAATTATTAATTGATGCAACTGATATACTTGATATCAGTGGCATCGCTAATGTCAGCTGTGTGCCCATGGAACACACATATGGTAAATCTGTATATGTACATCTGTGTGTGTGTATTCAAACAAGTAACTGTGGGATGGGGGTTATTTTCTACAGTATAATAGAATACCATATAAGAAATGTGCCTGGAAAATAACCCGCTCCTTAGCTCCGACTCACATCATGGTTGATCTTCGTGGGTGACACTGTCCTACACAACAGTTGCAAGGGAGCTGAAGTGAGAGAGCCTAAACACCAGTGATGTGTTGCCTTCATTCCTGTCCCCACTGGGGCAGGCAGGAAATGCCAGCCTCCTCACAGGAAAGCCTGTTGTGGTGAGATTTCCCGATTTACTTTATAAATGCGAGAAAGCCAGATACAGGAGGAGATAAGTGCTCAAGGTTGCGAGTGCTTATCATCTCATGGGGTTCTGGGCCCCACAGTCGTGGCCAGTTTCTCTTGTAGGGATGCAGGCCAAAATTCAGTTTAGTTCCAAGTAGAAAGGACTGTGCAACTGAAATATGCCAGTCATCAGAAGAAAACCATGCTGAACAGCTTGCTGGCTATTCACCCTGAGTGACGTTCTTTCTTTAGCAAATCACTTTTCACCTTGACTGCACATTGGGCTTACCTGCGGCTGGGGTTGTAAAAAAAGATTGGGGCGTCTGGTTCCCTAAGCTAATAGCTGACGTCATGATACCCACTTGACTCTTGCCTCTGTTGACCTGTGATATTATCAGTAGGAACACTCCTCCCTGGCTCTGATGTTTTACTGCTGATGACACTCAATTAAAACATTTAGTGGAATGAAAAGGATAGGGACCTCAAAAGAACAGGACAGTCAAGCGAGTGGCAAGCTGAGAGAATGAAGGACATGTTGAATTAGCTCAATTTGTAATCAAGCTCGCTCTGGGAGCTACCCAGGCCAACTCACTGTCTGGTCAGAGCTTGGGGAGGGGAGTAGTGGGGGTTGGTGAAGGAGAACACTATTTCTTCAGGGTCCATGTCACTCTACCCCTCCTCTTCCAGTTGTAAAATAGAACCCCTGATAATTATCACCTAAAGAAGCAGCATCCGGATGTGTATAGACAGGGAAATATAATTTCCTACTCTTTCTATCTCCACGTTGCCAATCACTTTGAAGCAATAAAAATTTCAGAGTCAAATACTCAGCTCGTCTGGGTGTCTAATCTTTTAAAAAGAGAAAATAGGATTTGGATAAATATCTGTTTTCCTCTTTCCCTCCACCAAAAATCTAGGAGAAACTTTAGTTCACAAAATCTGATTTTAAAACACACTAAGAAAATAAAAACATGCCGTTTACGTTTGATCTCTTATCTAGGGAAGCCAGGTTCCCTCAGAGGGACTCTCGAGGCTGTGAGTCCGCAGTGTTTATTGTGTTTAGTGGGCCACGTTGTTTTGTGTTCAGCTGTGAAATGCATTGAAGTAATACTGAGTGCTCATGCTCCCTCTCTGGGGCCCCACTGTCCCCTGTCTGTCAAAGTTGAAGGTAATAATAATAATAAAACATCAGACATCAGACCAGTATTTAATCAGACAAGTATTTATGTAGCATCTTTTCTCTCTGGAAGTTAGAAGCACTTGGCCAAACACATCTCAGTTGTCCAAAGACTGTCCTTAAGCACTAGTGCACTAGCATTAGGGATATCATGTATACCTTCTCATTCAACT
>NW_012107853.1:666531-669212 GCF_000951045.1 Mandrillus leucophaeus | reverse complement strand
TAGGGCACATTACAGATGCTTGATTTATGAATGGGAGGAGGGTAAATCTGTTTGCTTGGGGGAGACTCTTCTGCTGTACCAGTGTGAATGGCAGAGCCGTCGCCCCAGCAGCCCCTCTTTTGCCCTTCCTCCTACCCATCCAAGGATTTTCTTCTACACCTGGGATATGTATGAGAGTGTGTGTGTGTGTGTGTGTGTGTGTGTGTGTGTGTGTTGGTACATGATGGGAATCGAAGGTCACACACATCCTGGAATCCAAAGCGACCCCTGTCTGATCATTCTTTCCATGGTCCTTGCTCTAGTCACTGCCTCTATTTCCTGAACTTATCTCGCTCTCTAGATTTCCCACCCCTTCTCTCTCCCTGAAATGCCCGGGAGCTCAATCTAGGTTTGCAGCCTGTCAAGGGCTACAAGAGGACGCAGATAATGAGAGATAAGGAGGGTGACTCCCTGTTGGCTACCCTTTAAAATCTGAAATTGCTTGTTTGAAGCACAGGAAGTGGCTTTCTTCCTTCACCATCATTAAAAGCAAAAAGAATAGAAAATCCACAAAGGAGGCAGAAACTCAGGGTGGCTTTGGACTTTATGTGGAGTGGAAAGAACCATAAAGATAGGAACATCGCTTTGCTTTATACACAAAGCCACACATGGCAAAGCAAAACAAACCAAACACAACACGTTGTGGGTTCATAATAGATACTGATCATCAGAGTAGGTTCTAGAAGGGTTGAGTGAAATGAGTCACCATTGTTTATTCCCTTTTACTTACTTGGAGAAACCAAATCATGGCAAAATATTATTCCTCAGTTGCATTGGTTTACTAGAGCTGCTGTGCAGAGTACCACAGATTTAGTGGCTGGAGCATCAGAAATTGATTTCCTCGCAGTTCTGGAGGCTAAAAGTCCATGATCAAGTTATCAGCAAGTTGGTGTCTTCTGAGGTCTCCCTTTTTGGCTAGTCAGTGGCTGCCTTTGCACCATGTGCTCACATGGGATTTCCTCTGTTATCGCACATGTCTGTGACCTAATCTCCTCTTCTTATAAGGACACCAGTCATTGGATAAGGGCCCACCCTATGATGTCATCTTACCTTGTTCACTTCTTTTAAGGCCCTGTCTCCCATCACCATCACATTCTGAAGTAGTGGAGGTTAGGGCTTCAACTTGTGAATCTGGAGAGGATACAATTCAGCCCACAGTGCCAGTCATCAGGAGCAGAACCAAGACTGGAACCCAAAGTTCCTAATCCTAGAACATTAATTTGCCTTTTGCTCATATCTTTTCACCAGGCTAAATAATCTTACAGAAGTATAGCATGTTCAAATCTGTAAGTATCTCATGATGATATAATGTAGCCCTCTCATTTGCCAAATAAGGAAGCTAAGTCCTAATTGTCTTGCTCAGAATGATGGAGTGCGTGGATGATCCAGAGGGGCACTGCCCAAATACCTTCCCCTGCTCTCCTACTGAAGTGCCCTTCTTGGATTCCAATCTCTTGCTGCTGTAACCTCCACACCAGAGTCTCTTGCTACCCAGGCTCTGCATTGCAAATCTACGGCCCAGGGAAGCAGCTTGGTATAGGCTGGCGAGGGAAAAAAACTGTGGAGCAAGAACCCCCTCCCCACCCCATTCTCCCTTTGGAGGGGTAAGCTGGCTTTAATGAGTCCTCCCTGACTCCAGCTGCCTCTCTCTTGCTCCTGCTTCATGGCAGCTGTTACCAATTTCAGCAATTTTCTTCTGGTGAATTGAAGGCTCCAGGTGACAAAGGGAGTTGGCCATATCCTCCTGAAAAATAAGACAGCCTGGGTCCTACTCCTACCCCAAACCTAACCCTGGACTGGGTGGCTAGGGCTCACTTTCCCAGTGGGTGTGTCACAGCCCTTCCCATCACCACCCCCTGCCACATACACACACACAGTAGGCTTCCAGGTGTATGTCCATTTTTTACACCCTATTTGAAATGGACTTCAGATTATTCCTCAGTTCGTTCTCATCTCACCTGTTTAACTAAGATCACCACGAGTTTGATCATTTGCCTAACCCTTGGAATGAGTACCCATTCTGGCTTCTGAAGTCACAGGAAGAATGGGAAATAGGACACACACACGCACACAGGAGTTTCGTACAAAACCTAGGACACTGGACCCTCCATCTGTGACCATCCCCCAGGGTGCTTGGAAGGGACATGATCTCTCTGGTTAAACCATTTATGCACAAATGAAGCATACCCATGAACACTGATTTTATGTAACCCTCCCTGCAAAGCAGAAAATGAATCAGTATTATTCAGGTAAAACTTTCCTGTCAGTTTTTCCTTAATAACAATGTGACGCTTTTGTTTTGTTTGTTTTATACTTCTCTTATGAGTTATTGGTTAGACGGAAGGGAAGTAGCTTAATAGTTGTTCCACTTCTCTGCCTAAGAATATCAGTGTGGACATTAGGTGTCTAACTGTGAACAAAACAAGCTCAACTTTTGCTTTCAGGGAGCTTACAAGGTATTGGGAGAAGACAAACATTGAACAGATACATCTACAAATAAGGATGTAATAACAACTCTGAAAATGTGAAGAAGGAAGAGCTTCAAATCTAGAGGGATGTACCCAAGTGATCTCTTAGAAATCTCTTGGAAGGAAGGAAGGAAGGAAGGAAGGAAGGAAGGAAGGAAGGAAGGAAGGAAGGAA
>NW_012107853.1:663111-664017 GCF_000951045.1 Mandrillus leucophaeus | reverse complement strand
CTTTCTTTCTCCTTTCTTTCTTCTTTCTCTCTCTCTCTCTGTTTAAAATTAAGGTCAGAAAGAAAGGAAGAGGACAAAGATAATGGCATCTATGCTCTGGTTGACACTGTTCTCTATTAACCTCAGGGCTACAGTATGTTTTGTATTTCTGTGGCACTTTTCTTAATGGTGTCCCAAAGGATTTGGGGTTTTTTCCAACTAACACAATCATCTTCTACCTCAAAGTCTCAATGGATGGACCAGTTGTCCCACTTATGCAATTATGTTTTGGATCTTTTAAAGTTGCTGATTCATTTCCCATCAAACTGTAGTGTCATACTTTTTCTACAAGGGGTCCCGAACTTTATGCTTTCTTTTAATTCTGTTCTCTTTCCTCCTTTTCAGGGTTGAGTAAGGCCAGATTGATAAAGCAAAGATAACAATCTTTGCAAACCTTTGCCTTCTCATCAATAGCAAAGTGATATTACTCAGGTCCTTTTTACTCCCCTTTCCCCAGGACACATGAATGAATGAATGAATGATTCAATCAGATAAAGCATTCCACTCTTTAGAATCATACTGAAATTATTGCAAGGGATTAATTCCATAGTTTTTAAACAGGAGCAGCAATGGAGAATGTTTCCCAATAACCTGAAAAACTATATAACCATAGATGAAACTAGTAATATGCTCCTTAGAATTATGTAAATTTAAGCTACAATAGGCCTCAGAGATTATGTAATAAAATATAATATATTAATTGATGTTTATGAAGAGATGAACTTGAGAAGAAAAATTTGCTAAGAGAGTTAGAGGGATGAATATACAGTACATAAAAGCTTTGGTCTTAGAACTCCTCTATGCCTTAATGCATAATCTTATTTGTCCTCCAATAACCTGACTTCTGCATCCTCAATCCTAGGGCAC
>NW_012107853.1:649455-660536 GCF_000951045.1 Mandrillus leucophaeus | reverse complement strand
GAAGGAAGGAAGGAAGGAAGGAAGGAAGGAAGGAAGGAAGGAAGGAAAGAAGGAGGGAGGGAGGGAGGGAGGGAAGGAGAAAGAGAGGGAAGAAGTGGAAAAACTGAGGATGGTGAGATATTCGACAATTTGTTTAGTTCCCACTTTCTCTAACACAGCTGAAGCCTTCATTTTCAAATCTCCAGCTTTCCTAAAGAGAATCTGTCTTTAAAATGCACGACATAGGATGCGCTATCTGATAAGAGGGCATCGACTGTTTTATTTGCAGTTGTTTGGAATAGTATGCTTGTTCTTTGGGAGGGAAGATGATCTCCCCAAAAATCCCAAGAACAAAAATCTGGGACAGCGGCTCTAGTCCTTCAGGCCCCCTCCTCTCCCCAGGCCCCCCATCTTGTTTTCCTAAGCAGTGGTCAGGAATGTGCAGGGCGGGGGCAGCCCAGCCCTCTGCGCCCAGCCCAGGCAGCCTCAGTCCCAGTCCCAGCCTGGCCTTTCACCTCATTGCTCTCCCGGCTGCTCTTATTAAGCAGCAAAATGTTTCAATATGTGGAACTCTGGGGGAGGGATGGGAGAGAAAAATCGGGATATTGTTGAGAAGGAAATAACGAATAACGCTGCCGCCAGCCCTCATACCCCCCACGTGGGGAGATTTGGGTGATAAGTGCGTTTTCTCCTGAAATGGAATCCCAGCAATTGCCTTTTGGTCAGAAATGTCCAGAGCCAGTTGGGCAGTTGGAGAAGGGGGTAGGGGGAGCAGGTACTAAATTTTCTCGAAGGTTCCAGAGCAAAGTAGTCAGGGATCTGGATACCCAAGAAGGAAGGAAGAGAACGCTTGAGAAACAGAAGCCAACTCAGAGAGGTGCAGGAAACTGAGTAGGTCAGTTTTTGCAAACTGACATAGTCCTATCTCCATCCTTGCCTGTCACCTCTCCACTGCCACCCTGCCCCCCGTCCTGCCCCCTGGTTAGAAACAACTGTGAACAATTCCCTTTTGCCAGAGATCCACCCACTCCAAAGCACAAGCAACTCAGCAATGCAGGTTCTATTTTGTGGGTAATGGCCCTGGGATTGGGCAGCAGAAAGGGCCCATTTGAGCGCTGACTCAGAAATCTGAGCTCCATTCAAGTGAAAGAATGAGCAACATTCCAAATTATAAGAAAACACAAATTTGACAACCCAGAAACAACTCCTTACCAAGAATGCTTTCAAATTGTTGGAGTTTTTTTTGTTTGTTTGTTTGTTTTTTAATTAAAACCTCAGAGTAGGGCTGTTTCTATGGCATGTGCAATCCACTTTGCTCTTATAGATACTACCTAGAAAAAGTGGATCAAAAAGAGGTGTATTCTTGGTGGTGGTTGGGAGGTCGGGCGCAATAGGACTCGATAAGGGGAGGAGTAACCTTAAGAAGGAAAACCTTAAAGGCTCAAAAAGTAAAAGAGAACTTCACCAATATCAAGTTTGAGGAATGATTACTTGCATATCGATAATCTAGAACTTTCAAAGAGTAAATAATCAGCTCAAAGAAGCGTGGGTCTGCATGTCTTCTTTTGGCTTTGCTTAGTTGTATGTCTATATTTATGATATGTGTGCATGATTTCTAGCATTCTTTAAAGTTTCCTAGTAACACACAGTGGTTTCTAAAAAAGCAGCTGGGGGCAAACGGGTGACTGTACTATTAAGAACAATTCATCAGACAGCAGTTGGAATATTGATAAGAAAACGGAAATCAAATTACAAGAAGGGGAAAGAGAAAGGAAGAGGGAGTGGGACCCAGAGAGCTGGCGGGAGGCAGCGAAGGGGAAAGCTGCAGTGCAGGCATAGCTCCTGCATAGTGGCTCCTGCAGCCCCCCAGGATGCGCCCGAGCTGAGGCTGCTTATCTGCAGGTCCTGGAGAGAGGCAAACTTTGACTCCAGGCAGGCAGCAGGTATAACTCCTCACTGCCAAGTTTCTGGGAGCTCTGGGCACACAGGACAGGCACCGAGAACTAATACATCCTGGAGCTACCCGGAGTTCCCCTCCTGCGGGCTTAGCGGGAAAGGGTGCCTAAGGTGAGTGCCCACTTGTGTCCGATCCTCTGCGGGCGATGCAGGCTCGGGGCGCCTCTGTGTGTCTCGCTGATTGTTCTGGTTGTAGTCGGGAATTGCAGGACTTTGGGGTCTCCTCCTTTCTCCCATTTTCTCGGGCTTTCTTTTTTCTCTTTCTTTCCTCTCTGTTTTCTTGTAAATTACACTTCGACTTTCCAAAAACAAATGCAGGGGACCGGCGGGATCGCTGGGGTTAGGGGAGAGGCTGAAGCGAAGGGAACCTCTGAGCCCGAGAAATGTACCTTGTCCCTGCACTCGTGTGTGTCTGTTGTGGCTTCAGGAGTAAAAAAAAAAAAAAAAAAAAAAAAAAAAAAAGCTGGAATTTGTTAGTGGGGAGAAAAGTGCTTTATCAGAAACACATTGGCTGCCAGAGAAGCTGTGAGTTGCCACGTTAAAGATGGTTAAGAGAAGGAAGGAAAGGAAGAGGAGAGATACGGCCGCCAGACTGGGCTAAGTCAGGGAGAGACCCACTCAGGCAGAGGCACCTGGCAACCTAGGGTGACTTTTGCGCCTTCCAGCCCAAATAATCAGACCTAAGTAAGACACCACCTCTCCTGCCTCTAAAACTGAGGACCTGACAGTCATTGTAGCTGTCTCTTCCCAAAAACTTATTTTCTTTTAAAAGAGAGGGGGCTCTGGGAAAGGGGCCTCCACAGACCTCCCTAACCTTGCGTTAGTCTTCCTCCGTCGCCTGGCCACCAGCAGAGAAGAGCACTGGATGCTGGCAAAGAAAGGGTGGTGAGGGAGTCAAGCACGTCTGTGCCCTGCGGGGCAGCGTTGGCAGCTCTGTAAGCTTCTGCTCCTCGGGCTGCAAGAAAGGGGAGTCCTGCCTCTACCCTGGTCGCGTTATCTCCTCAACACCAAGAACTAGAACATCCTGGAGTTTCCAGAACAAGCTGCGGGCATCCCCAGTTCGAAACCGCCCAGGCCCTGGGGGAGGCGACTGATTTCGGGCAGGGGAGAGTAAAAGGACTGTAGGGAGGAAACCCAATGGTGTGAGGTGGCTCTCAGTCCTCACCGTCCCCTGGCCTGAAGCCCGGGAACAGGACCGAGGCGTAGGGAGAATGGTCAAGATCCAACCACTCGGACCCTCCCTCGCCGGAATAGGCGGGTCTGAGCCTCCCAAACCCCTGCAGTCTTCTTCATCTGCATCCCCACTTCATCACCACCAGGCCACCATCCCACCGTCTCCCCCTCGCTCCACTCGCGGGTAACCGAGGCTTCTCCCTCCCAGGCTGGTTCTTGGGCGTTCCCGACCCTTCCTCAGCAACCCACGATGTTTCAGACAGTCCCCGACACGTCGTCTTACGTCAAGGTAAGACATGCCAGCATCTTTAAACAGGTAATGACCCCCAGCTTCTACCCCACCCGGACCTATGGTCCCTTTTCCCTTTCCCTGGGAAAAAGGGGTAGGGGTGGAAGTGGGCCCTCCTCTCGGTTCGTGGATCTCAAGCTAGGGCGCTCCGGGCCAGATGAGAGTGGCACAGACCCTCGGGAATCCTACGTTGAGAAGCAACGCTCCTGGCGGCTAGTGTTTGGGAAACTGGGAGCAGGAAAGCCTAGTGAAGCCTGTGCAGGAAGATCTAGCAGCTCGCAGCGTCAGATCCCAAAGGGTGGTGTGCTCTGAGCGGCTGGCGCACAGCGGGTTCCCTGCATTAAGCGCGTGCGCGCGCTTGTGTGTGAGCGCGTCTGCACATGTGTGCATGCGTGCGTCTGTCTGCATGTGGGCGTGTGTATGTGGGGTTGTGTGCGGATATGAGGGCGCCACGCGCTTCTCCTACAGGTTTGACACGCGCTCAGCCCTCAAGCCCACCTTCTTTGGCCCCGCCTGCCCCTCGGAAGCGCAGATTGCAATATTTGACAGCACATCGAAGGGTTTTTTGTTTTTGTTTTTGTTTTTGTTTTTTCTTTTCCACAACAGTTTCCAAGAATGTAAAAAATCGAGGCTGGGACACCTGGGTTACAAGTTTAATGAAAATCCGCTGGCTGGGTGGGGCGGGGAGTGCGCGCCGGGAGGCCCTGCCCACGGGAGAGGCGGCGACTAGGTCCCCTCACGCCACACAGCCGCGACCTGACGCCCTCCGAGTAGGGACCCAAAGCTCAGGACCATCTGAGTCAGTCCTAGAGCGGAGGAGGAAGGATCTCCGCGGTGCTACGAATACCCGCGTACTTTTCCCGGATCCCTGCCCAGCCCTCTCCATCCTGAAACCCCGCCTCCAAGTGCTCCCCAGACCTGTCCGTGAGGCCCAGCTGAGCTCCCTCAAATGTCGGGCGAATGCCATGACAGTGCCTGGGCCTGTGCGATGGGGTGCGGACTCTCACGTCTTGTCCAAGGATTCCCAATTAGGAGTCCAACCCTCCTCAGGTCTCTCCAAAGGAAAACTTGTCACACGGACGCATCTTCCCACTCACGCACCTGAGGTCTGAAGGAGCCACTCGGTCACTTCAGGAAAGGAAGGCCTAATCCTAGAGGCTTGGCCCAAAAAGGGGTGTTTCACTGATAATGCCTGAGTGAGTGGTGAGTGAATGAATGAATGAATGAAATGAGTGTGATTCATATAGCAATAACCAGTGAATGGATGGATAACAAATGGCTCCCAGGGGGTTACGGAGCGTCCTTTAAGGTTAGACTAAGGCGCTCACGGATTCGCTGTCCCCAGTTTTCCTGAGAAGTTTAGGAAGGCGTAACCCATCGCACTCCCACCACTCAGGGTACCGGAGCCCGGCAAGAGGAGCTCTCACTTCTAGCTCTGCACCGAGGACTGTAAATGGCCCCGGGGCGGCGAGGGGCAGTCTCTCTCCCACTCGTAGGAACCCTCGAGTCCACACACACCCTGGGACCCAGGACCTCAGGGATGAGGAGCCCTAGAGGGACGTGGGAGCCCCGGAGCCCCACCCAGGCCACGGGTCAGGGACAAAGCAAATCGGTCCAGGAGAGCGCAGCGGACCCGCCTGGGGGACGAGGAGACGGCAGTCTGGGAGCTGTGGGCCATCAGAGAAGCTGCTCGCCGCAGGAGCTCTTTTCAAGGGGGAAAAATGGATTTTTCAGCAGCCACAAAGTTTGTATTGTTGCACAAAGGGGTGCATTGATGGCGGCGAAAGGTCTGCGTGGCAGGGACAATCTTAGGTCTGTTCCGCCGGCTCCCTCCACCGAACTTTTGCCAGAGGGGCACAAACAGTCGCAGGCTGCCAAGCCCCTGCCGTTGCCTAGCAGGCACCCGGCTCAGGAGTTGTTGACAAACACCGCGGGCCCAGGGGCCCGGGCCCCATGAGGGAGGAGCCCAGCCGGCCCCGAAGGGCCAAGGGTGCCCACTCCACCGGGGTCACGATCTGGATAGTGGTCTGGGCTCTGAGGGGTCCCACAAAGAGGTAAAGGAGGTAATTGCCCACATAAGAGCGCTTTAGGTAGGAAAGGGGCAGGGAAGAACAAGGGAAAGGGAGAGAGGGAAGAGGGTGACTCTTGGAGACACTGACACGCAGTAGTTGATGGATAACAACGGCGACATTAATAGCTACCTCTCAGCTCTTACCTTCGCCAGCCGCTGCTCTAAGCGTTGTGTCTGTATTAGGTCATTTAATATTAACAACAATCTTAGGAGGTAGTCCATTCTGCAGGCGAGAAACTGAGGCGTTGTTTGGTTAATGTGATGTGAGGGGCAGAGCCAAGACACATATAGTAATGGCAAAGTTGTGCTGGCTGCCAGGCAAGTTCTAAAGGCTTATTTCGTCTTTACAACAGCCCTTTGAGATAAGTCCTGTTATAACGCCATTGTACAGATGAGGACAGGGGAGCACAGGGAGGTTAAGGAAGTGTTCAAGTCCTCAGAGCTGGTAAGTGTAGAGCTAGAATTCAAACCTAGGTGCACTGGTCCTCAAACTGGAACTTCCATTCCTAACATTTTGTTTAAGGATGGGGGTGTGGAGGGACCAGCAGACCCAGTGGAGTAACCCTGACCCGCACCTGCACGATGCCAGCAGAGTGCAAAGCACTTTCTCCTAGCGCGCAGAGCACATCTTTGAAAGCTTCTCGCCGTCCTCAGCTCAACACCCCCGAGGGACTGGCAGGGTCCTCCTTTTTTCTCTTTGTGTACCCCCCAGGTTCCTTGCTCTAACTCCTTCACCTACCAGCCTGAGGATTGGGCCCAGGCTGCATTCTGGGGGAGACGCCGTCTTCCGCCTGTCCCCCGGACGAAAGGAGGTTGCTAGCCCCAGAATGTTCACAGCGACGCACCCCTGAGGTGGTTCTGCCGGCGAAGCTGAGTTTCAAGGACATGGATCTGTTCTTAGAATGAATGCTGTTTGGGGAGGCTGGCAGGAGGGGGCTGATGGAGACTGGATAAACTGAACCCATCTTAGCCCCATCCCAACGGCCCCATCTTGGAGCCGCCACTGGGCGAGGGTCTGGACACCTGGCTGGTCTCCACCTCTTGTCAGCCTGCTCTCTCTGGTCAGTATTGGACTCCTCCGGGGTTTCCTCAGCGACGCCGCGTGGTCTGGGGGTTTGGAGACCCTCCTCCTCCCCAGCCTGCCCGCCCCCGGCCCTCCCCCGGCCCTCCCGTCGCCTCGGCCTCCCACGTAGCGTTTTGAACCAGCTCTGCGCTAAGGCAAGAACCAGCGTGGAGAGAGGGCAGGGCGAGCAGAGGTTCTAAATCTTCCTTCCCTCTGTGAGTAGATGGAGTCTGAGAAACAAATTCAAAGCAGGCGCGCCTGCAGAGGCTTCCTGCAGAAATATTCTCCGGCATTCAAGCGCATCCAGGGGCGGCTTGAGCTGCCTTGTTTGGCTAAGGTCAGACGAGACTCGAGTTCTCCAATAAAAATAAATCTCAAATTAATTATGGCCTCGAGCGAGAGGCCAGACACTTGAAGCTGCAGTTGTGCAGTCTGGAGTTTTGGCGCTTGCCCGCCCACCCCTCCCGTTTTCTCCCGCCCTCTCCTCCTCCCCCTTTGCCAGCTCGGATACCCGCTGCGGCCTCGCTGGACCAGAGGGGGGTGGGAGGGGAGGACTAAGGACGGAGGGAGAGGAGCCGCCCGAGACATTCTGCCAGGCCTGGCATCCTGCGGAGTTTCAAGTGACGGAGCCACCCTTGGGTCTGGTACCCCAGGGACCAGGCTCAGATCGTCAGGTCCGCCCACTCCAAACCCAGGCTGGGGCCGAAGAAGCCCGGGAAGCCCGTGTCTGGAAAGTCTTGACCGGGTCAAAAGGGCTGACATTGAGCGAGCCAAGACACGTTTCGACCCGCCGCTCCCCTCCCTGGGGAAGCAGGACTTCCGCATCTTTGAAAATACTGTCAAGTGCGAATGGTGCGAGGCAAGTCGTCTCACCAGCGTTCCAAATGAAAATGCTCCAAGTCCAAATATTTCCTGAGTATTCACGCCCATGTGCACGCTTTCTGTAAGTGACCCCAGACTTGGAAATATGTGGTGGGCTGTTTTGTTGTTGAGATACTTTTTTCTCCAGTTGGTAGCTTTTGTTTTAAACACTGGGAAGAGCTTCCTTGGCTGTGAGCTGCCTCTGACTTGAAAGCCAACCCTGAGCTGGTGGAATGTGAGCTGTCGCTGATGGCACTCATACCAGCTCCTGTTCAGCAGCTCTGCCCAGTCTGGGAACGGCTGAGGCCATTGGAGCCATGGTGAGCCAGGAAAGAGGGTGTGCACAAGTGTGTGGGCAGGGGCAACCTTCCCCAAGCTAGGCCCAGAGACTAAGGAAAGAGGAAAGAGAGAGGAGAGGAGGGAGAAGAGAGGGAAGGGGAGGTCTGCCCCGCTAACACAAGACAGTTTTCATTTGTAGCGGCCCTCACCGCAGGCTCTCTATCAATTTGTCTCAATGCAAACATTCAAAATATTCCCTTTGGCTGCTCGTGAAAACAATGTGAGCTGCCAGGATCAAACCATCTTTCCAGATGTCTGGTGGTAACCACATTAAACAGGGTAGACTTGTTTACTATTGTGCTTGGTTAGTGCGCTTCCCCCACCCCCTTTCAGGATTTAAAAAAACAGCAGCAGCAGTGGAGTTGAGCATCAGACCGCGAGTTACATAAGAGTGGGGCAAACTGACCCACCGGCATGCCAACACTGGATGGAGGAAATCTGAGAGTCCTGCAGAGATCTAGTCAGTTAGGTGGGGTCTTCTTTCTGGGTGGAGACCTCTGTGAATGGACAGGAGCTTCTCCAGGGGGCTGAAAATTGCCAACAACAGTGGCACCAGTGCCAGTCTATGAGTCACAAAGGGGAAGTCGTGCCTGTGTGTATACATCTAGTGGTGCCTATGCCAGCCTGTTCACTACCCCCTGCCCATCTCCAAAACTATGAAATTGCCATAGCTTTGGAGAAACAGAAAGTGCTATCAAGTTCCACAGTTAAAACTAAGGGGCAAGTCTTCCTTTTAATCTAGTTCCATATTGAACACTTCCAATGGGGGAGGCAGCTGGTGCTGAAAGGAATTGGGGGACAGTATAAGGATGTTCGGGTGACTACTGACTAATGTAGTGAAGATGATCTGTCGCTTGCCAGACCAACAGGAGTTGGAAAGAGAAACCTAGCCATGGTCTGTCACAGAGGTACCCTCTAAAGTGCTAGGAGGAGGGTGGGGGGCAGTCGCCACCTGTGGAATGCCATGAACAGCCTCTGCAACTGCCCAGCAGCAGGAAGGGGGCCTCCTGGTGGTGGAGTTGGAGTCCTTTCTGCCTGAAAGAGGAGCAGTGTGGCTGGGGTGTGCGGGTTTCTGGTGAGGTCCGGGTGGGAAGCCCTCTCCGCATTCTCCTGAAAGCTCTGTTGTAGTTTGAAGGTCGGTAGAGCCTGGGCTGAAAAGGAAACAATTTGGGGTTTGAAAGGATGTAATTCATTCTTCCTTTCCCGTTAACCTCTTTCCTCTCTGGAAAGCATGTGGAAACGCTGAAGGGAGGAGTGAGAGGGCAGGCAGCCTGCCGCGGGGAGGAAAGGGTTAAGCCTGATTTCTTTTAATTGAACTCCAGAACTGGTGGCCCCAGGCAAAGGGGGGGACTGACCCCGCTAGCGGTAACCAGATGTGGCGGTCCCAGGGGAGCCCCGGAGCAGACCCCTGGATTGAGAAGCAGACAGGAGCGGGGGGAGTCAGCCCGGCCCCCATCCCACCATCCACCCCACCCCCACCCCCAACACGCACACCGAGTCTCAATTGCTGGCAGGCTGCACCCGCCACTCCAGGTCTGGTCACGTTCAGACCCGTGTCTGTATTCGAACCCAAAATTGCAGCTGAATTGATGAGACTAATTTCTAGAGAGGGAGGGGGAGGGAGGGAGGCGAGTGAGCTCTCGGGCTCAATTGCTCCTGAAGAAATAAAGAATCAATAAGTCACCTTTTTCCGCCTCTGTGGACACCCTTTCGAAATTTTTTCTTCCAATTGACTTGGATCTCCTCTGGATTTTTTTTTCCCTCTTTCCCCCGTCGGACTCTTAAATAAAAGTGAGCAAGTCCAAAGCGTGGTCTGGAGAGCGTGGACAAGGTAACCTGTTTTGGATGTCCGGGAGAAGGGAGTCCGGCCAAAAGAGCCCAGCCCCCGAGGCTGCTCCAACTGGGGCGCGTGGCGACCCAGGAGGGAGGGAGGGAGGTCTCCGGGTGGGCCGGGGAACGCCGGCCTCCAGGCTGGGTAGGGAGGACGGTCCAGAGCGCGGGCCTCCGGGTCTCATCCCGGGAAAATTCTGGGTCTGCGCTGCGCTGTTGCGTGCTGCGCTCCTGGGACCTGCTGACTGTCGTAGAGGGAACGTCCGCCGTAGTGTCAGTTCCTTGGGGACCAGGAAGGGCGACTCTTGCCTGGGAGTCAGTGCTTGGGCCGTCGGGTCCGGGTAAGCGCCGGGGGTTTGGCTCGAAAGATGCGGATAGGTGGCCTAGGGCACCGCGGATCTCCGCCCTCTGCGGGCACCGGGAGCCCAGGGTCGAGGCGCGCCGCCCCGAGGGGCCCCTTCTCCTAACAATGCGCCCCGGAATGGAGTCCGCTCCCTGACAGCTCGGGTCAGCCCGAAACCGCCCAGAATCCGCTTCGATGAGTGGGTGAGCCGCTCTGGGAGTCTGCCGCGTCTCGGCAGCGGAGGGCCTGAGTGGAAAAATTCTTATTGGATGCACTTTTTAATGGTTGGTTTGCCTCGGTTTGCGTCCCCGGCAGTAGGCGCTGGGTTACCCGCAGCCCTAGTCAACTCTCCCTCCGTACCCGTCCCCCCCTCCACACACACACTACCCTCAAAACGTTTGTCTCCGGCTGGAAAAAGCATTAATGAACGTATCTGTGGGAAGAAACGGAAAGTGAATGAGTCAGGAGGGCCACCTTCGGCCAACCGCCTCAGGAAAAGCAAAGAAGCCAAAGGTCTTTGGCTTTGGATTTTGGGGGAAGGTGATGGGGGGGGGGGAGGTGCAGACTTCGGGAATCAGGGCGCGGACGCTGGGCGTGGACCCCGTCATTGTTCCCGGCTAGCTCTTATCTCCCAGGAGCAAGTATCCTGTGTGCGCAGCGCGTGAATGTGTCTGGGCATCTCCGCGTATATTTATATAGTGTGTGATGCGAAAAGCAGGACCAGCCGAGGGAAGGAAGAGGGGGTGTAGGGGGAGGGAAGAAGAGGGAGAGCAGAGGGGAGAGAAGAGAGAGGAGAGCTCGAGGCGAGAGAGAGAGAGAGAGAGAGAGAGAGAGAGAGAGAGAGAGATAGGACTTCCTCCCCGATTCGCAAAGTGAAGTCACTTCCCAAAATTAGCTGAAAAAAAAGTTTCATCCGGTTAACTGTCTCTTTCGCTCCGCTACAACAACAAACGTGCACAGGGGAGCGAGGGCAGGGCGCTCGCAGGGGGCACGCAGGGAGGGCCCAGGGCGCCAGGGAGGCCGCGCCGGGCTAATCCGAAGGGGCTGCGAGGTCAGGCTGTAACCGGGTCAATGTGTGGAATATTGGGGGGCTCGGCTGCAGACTTGGCCAAATGGACGGGACTATTAAGGTAAGCGGCGGGGCAGTGGGCGCGGGCGGCGGGGACAGGCCGGGTAG
>NW_012107853.1:621748-648575 GCF_000951045.1 Mandrillus leucophaeus | reverse complement strand
CCGCCGCCACGCCTGGGTCTAGGTTGCAAAGTGCAGCCCAGGAGGAAAGGTGAGGGTTTGGGTTCGCGTCTCACTTCAGAAAGGTTGACTACTGTCTCTCAAAGGGTTCGCCAAGTGGGGCCAGGAGCAGGGAGGAGGGAAACCCCCTAACGTGACGGACCTTAGAGGACCTAGGGAAATGAATGGGACCAGGGGTTAGCTTCTAGGCTGCCGCGCAACACCAAGCGGGAGTTTGTCTGGAGAAACTATTAGGCTGGCGAGGTGGGGACTGGCAGAGCCCGCCATTCCCCAGAACCCGAAGGAGTCCACTCCCTGCTCTGGGCTCGGTGAGAGGAGGCTAAGATGTTGGGCTCAGAGGATTCAAGAGATTTTTATCTTCTGGGTGGGGTCGTGGTTTTTATTTTCTAAGTTTTTTTTTTATGAAAGTTTGAAATATGCTGACTTAGGTAAAAGACACCAACCGAAGGAACTTGCAAATCTGGAGATGAGATAACTGATTGTAATGGGTTAAAGGGAGCTTATAAGAGCCTCTAAGGGCCTGGGTTCCTCAAACCCAAAGTGAGTAGGTGAGAAGTAGGTGAGAGGGGATTCCTGCCAACACCCAAGAGTGAGGGTCACTGGGCCATTTTATGCCTGTTTCTCTGCTTCCTGTTGATGTGTGCATGCAAGTGTCTCTGTATTTCTGGGTTTAGTAATGAGATGCTCCCCTCTAGAAAACTCCCTCCCCCCAATCAGGACAGTTACCACTTACTCTGAAGGCCTCTTCTGATCCAGAAGGGTGGTAAGATGGCCTCAGGGGCTTGATGTGGACACCCTAAGGAAAAGTGAAGAAATATCTCCACACTGCTTAAACTCTACGCACAGGCCCTGAGCAAAAGGAGGAAGCTGTGGTCTGTGTACCCAGGATGTGCTAACCTCTTTAGATACACACAGGGATTGGCATGGCAGGCCTCGAGAACAGGCTTAGAGCAGGAACCTGACACTCCAGGCCAAGGATGGGAGTGAAAGTCCTTTCTTTTCATGTGGGTGGTGGGATCCAGGAGCTCCTCCAAACCCTCCTTGTGAATAGGCTGTCATTCACCTGAGTTACCTGGCTAGGCTGAGTCCCCACAGAGCTATCTTTTCTGCAAGCATTCTGTAGGATTGAGCCTTTAGTGTATATTTTGGTGTTTAAGTTGTGTGAAAGCCAGTTTTCTGTTCGCATGTGACCTCTGGATCTTGGGGTTTCCAGATCCCATTCCTACAATAGTCCAAATACTGTGCTTGGAGAGGACAGTGGACCAGGAGAGAGGCCAGCATTCTTCTGCTGTCTTGGTGAGAATGCACCATCCATTAAGCCTGTTTGAGCCTCATCATCATCACAAAAATGAAACAGTGGAACTGGGTTGACTCTACAGTAGCATCTTCCCAATCTTCTCAATGCCTAAAATATCATGCTCATATGCGTTTACAAGAACACTTACCTGTATGTGCGCTAAATCCAGCCCTACACTGATCGAGGTTGAAGACACTACAGAGCGGGTCTAATTTGTGGACACAAATCCAGGATGTCCATTTCCAGTTTGAACTGCCTGATAAAATCAGGTTTGAGTAATTCTAGGATGTGATTTTATGCACCTGCATAGTTCTTCCTCAAATATAAGACATGTCTGTATTTCAGAATATCTGTGGGTCTCGGCACTCAGGTGATATTTGGTGCAGGAAGCCAGGGAAATCTGGATTTCTTCACAGAAGCCCTTTATTTTGTGCATAGTTTGCACAACTCTATGTGATTACAAAATCTCCATCTTGTTGCCCTCTTTATAAGTCCCTCCATATTATATTTTCTTCTCTTTTCCAAAAACAGCTCCTGGGAAGGCTCTGAGCATCACACTGGGAGAACCAATATTTGCTGGAGCCGTGCTACTCTTTTGTCACAGACAGGTTAACTTGAGATATTAAACAACACCCTACCCACGCCCCTGCTTCCCACACTGATATTATCAGTGTTAAAAAGCACATGATACTGTTTGCTGCTTTAAGAAATGACCTGGTTTCAAAAACTGCATCTTAGTTTCAGGCTGGCTTCAGTTGAATCCAGTTAATTTTATCTATGAATGCCTGACTCAATGTACGTGGTGCCATTACAGATGGAGAGACAGAGAAGACAGACATGGTGAATGAAGGTGGGAAATAGAGAATGAACGGTGGATTTGGGGTCAGAAAGCCTGGGTTCATTCTCAGCTCTGCTACCTAGTAGCTGTGTGCCTTATAGCAAGGCACTTCTTGAATCTATTTCCTTATCTAGAAAATGGGGCCAAAGCACCTCCTTGCCACAAGTCATAGGAAGAATTTTTAAAGTCTGCTACCTTAGCTGGATACACATTAATTGAACTTCGTGTGCCTTACAGCAAGGCACCTCTTGAATCTGTTTCCTTATCTAGAAAATGGGGCCAAAGCACCTCCTTGCCACAAGTCACAGGAATAATTTTTTACAGTCTGCCACCTTAGCTGCATACACATTAACTGAAGTTTCCTTTTGGGAATGGGCATACCAGGACAGATTGGTCAGAAAATTAGAACACAGGTCCAAGTTTACCATCATGCATATTTGATTAATTCAACAAATATTTATGATGCATCTATTATGTTGCAAGGCTCTGCCCTGTGTATTGAGGATAAAACAGGGATCAAAACCCTCCAGGAATGTAGACTCTAGTGGAGGCGGCTGACACATACAGGGAACAATCTCAGTTGAGTGGTGACATATCTTCTGAAAAGCAATAACGCAGGTTAGGGAATGGAAAGTAATGAAGCTATATAGCCAGGATGGTGAGGAAAAGCGTGTCTAACAAAGTCACAATTGGGCAGAGACACTCTCTCATCATCTACCTCAGAAGAGTGCAGCACCAGCCACACAGCCGGCCAACAATGGACAAGCACAGCAGGAAAGAAGGGTCAGGGTTACTGCTGGCTCTGCAAGGCCCTGGAGGGGCAGGTTGTCACTGGCAGGGCAGGGAAACATCTGGACAAGGTTTAGGAGAAGCAGCAGAGTGAGGAATACTTGGGAACAGAGGCTTGACTTCTGTCCTCAAGAAGGTATTGCTGCCTCCCTGTACCACACACACCTTTTAATCTCCAAGTCCCCTGGATTCACAAGAACTCCAGACAAGATGGCCTCTGTGTGTTGCTCTGTCCCCGTGACCACACAGAATTGCTCCCCTCAGGTAGTTACCAAGTGGAATCCTGTTTTGTGTGTGAATAATTTCCACCAAAAGGCTTCCTTCCAGTTCCACTGCTATCCAAATTTAAGTTTGTAGGTTGGCAACTTTAAAGCTTTAGAGAGTATTTAGCTTGACATTCTCACTTTATGCGTGGGGAAACTGAGATCTAGGGTGTTGTATGAATTGTCCAGGATCACACAGCAAACTACCAACAGAGTCATGGTGAAAGTTCAGGGCTCCGAACACTTAGGCCAGTGTTCTTTCCACTGTACCATGAAAATATCATTTGCTTTTGTTACATTTCTATGAATTATAGAACTGTGGAGGCAGTGTGTGTGCATTTGTGTGCGTGTGTGTGTATGCGTGTGTGAGAGAGAGAGACAGAGAGAGAGAGAAGTCTTTAAAAGAAAAATCATAAAGAATCTGGCACTTTACACTGAAGACACCTCTGGTATTTAATGACAAATATATACAAATGTATCACTACCATCTTGAATTATTTTTATCCTTAAAGAAAAAACAAATTCCAAATTTTTGGATAGAATTTTTACACAACTGTTTTCCAAAATAAATCCTTCTTTTACAGCAGACAAAGTAAACAGTCTCCATTACAAGGAGACAACCAAAAATATAGTAGTTTACTGAAATACCCCAGCCCCTCTACAGATCATGGGCAGGTAGACTGAACTCTTATTTCAACTCTTTTAATAATGGAATATTGGACTATTTAAATGAAATCTATTAGAAGGCGTCTTATGGATCCATCAGACTGTGTCATAAGTAGGTCTTGAATAACAACTGCATTAAAAAAGATTTAGGATTTTGATGTCTCTTTCTGTTTAGGGTTAAACAGTTAACTTGGCATTTGTTTAAAAAATAGTTGATTTAAACCAAGCCTCTTTCTAGATATATAGCATTAGTCTAATGCCAGTACTAAGTTACCCCCAGCCAAAAAAAAGAGTTGGGAAAATTTTTATATTGATAATTTTTTTGTTCTATACTTAAAACATTCCTTTTAAGTCTATATTTTGCTTATTTTGTAACAAATTAACTAGGCTAAAGAACATTGTCTGTTACATACACACAAACACGCACATACACACACAGTCTCATAAAACTTTCAACCAGCCACAATAGCTTTTTTTGTAATCTCAGAGTTATGCAGGTGTCTCTTCCTCTGCAGAAGACTCCACCCTGTTTCAATTTCTGTTGCTTTAATGATTTCATATCTATAGTGTTCTTCCCTTTACGCATTAATTGATCCATGGGATGGTATCATTAAGTGAGGTCACTCTTTGTGTATTACAGTTCTGCCACTGACCTCATAGACCCACCATCAGTAGCTTGTGCACTGAGATGTTTCCACAGAGGCTATGGATAGGCTTATATGTCCTTACACTATCACCTGCAGGGCCAATATAGTGCAAATTTGACAAAATTTAGGTAATCTATGGAATAACCCTTTCCTGTGCAAAGCTAGCTGGCCTTATGGGGATTGGTAATACCTCAGCCTCAGGGCACCATAAACTGACCAACCATACGAAGGTGATTGCATGTCTGTTAGGAAGGGACTAGACTATGTGACTACGTTCTGTGAAGATAGAACCCCAGTGGCAAAAGGGCTCTGCCAGGAGATCTAGTGAGAAGATAAGCCACGTCTGTGTGCCCTGCAGAATACAGCAAGTGTTACCATAGCCCTGAGAAAAGAAAGGACAATTTGAACTGGAGAGACAGAGAAAGACCTCATGATAATAGTTGTTTATGTAGTCCCTTTCATAAACCTCTTCACAGATCATACAGTCCCTTCACAGATCACTGGCCCATACACTCTTGCATCCCATTCTCACAGCAGCCCTATGGGAGATAATACCATGGCATCTCTACTTTATATGGAAGAAGTTAAAGTTCAGAGGAGTGAGGCAACTTGCCCAAGAGTATAACTAACAGGGGACAGAGTTGGGTTTCAAGCCCAGTGTTTCTCATTCCTGATTCCTGCTTTTTCTACACACACTGTCCACACTGCCTCTTGGCACAGGTGGATCTAAGCCTGGCCTTGAAAGATAGGTAGGGCTTGCACAGGAAACTATGGTAAAGGGCTTTCTAGGAGAGTGGAAGGGTACTTTGGGGAGGAAAGTGTACAGGTGATGGAGAGGATCGGAGTGGAAAGACTGAATGGAACTAGATTACAGAAGATCTTACATGCCATAACAAGGAATTTGGGGGGGAGTATGGCGGCTCATGCCTGTAATCCCAGTTCTTTGGGAGACGGAGACGGGTGGATCACTTGAGCCCAGGAGTTCAAGACCAGACTGGGCAACATGGAGAAACCCCATCTCTACAAAAAGTACAAAAATTAGCCAGGCATGATGGCACTCACCTGTAGTTCCAGCTACTAAGGAGGCTGAGGTGGGAGGATCACCTAAGCCCAGGGAGGTCAAGGCTGCAATCAGCCGTGACTGCCTCTGTACTCCTCTCTATACACGTTACAAGACCCAGGTTATTATTATTTTATATTATTTTATAATAATAATAATAACCTGGGTCTTGTAACGTGTATAGAAAGCAGGAATGAAAACTTGTGACTAGAGGGATGATCTACATAGCTGTACAAGTCTCTTAGAAACAAATCCTTCCTACCCTCTTCTCCTTAGGAAATGAAGATGGGAGTGTCTCCATCACTTATCAGAGGCCACACAAGAAGTGAGCAGCAGTCAGGATTAGACAACCAGAGATAGATTCAGCAACCAGCAGTGCTATCTGTTGTCTTCAAAGACACCTGTTGATTAAATATGGCATTGGGGGAGGGAGGAGAAACTCTGTTTCACCAGATGACATAAAACTGTGATTATCCTTCGCATCCCTTCCTTCCCAGGGTTCTCGGGATTTCTCCATGAGCAATCTTTTCAACTGGGCCTTCTATCCTGGGCTACAATTTTAGTTCCTTTTGAGAATGAGTCAGCAGATAGTGCTTGAGAGGAGACAAAAGAAAAAAAAATGTTTCTCTAAAACTCAAATCAAATTTCTGTGGGCCTTCAGACAGGTCTGACATTCTTCCACGAGTTGGCTGGGCCCATGGTCTCAGTCAGAAATAATGATACTTCACCCCAGCAAACCAAAAATTCAGAGACTCATCACTGTCATTCCAAGCAGGATCAGAGATTGAGTGTTCAGATGCATTTTCAGATAATTCAGATCAACTTTACAGTACCTTCAAAATTGCTCATCCCTACAAAAATGAACCAAACACTAATGTATTTAAGAGATTTGCCATCTTTGGGAAACAATGTGTCTGCCATTTAGTTTAAGATCAAAATCTCAGAGTATGAGAATTTTTCAAATCACCTCAAAGAGAAGGCAGACTTGAACACTGAAATGCTTTCCCAAGAGCAAGCCCCATTTACCCAGCCAGTGCTATGTGTCCAAGGCAATGAAAGATCTCATGTCACATCTCAGTGCACACATGCAAGAGGCCGGAATTACAGGTGCCATGGGAGCTTTAACCTCAAATTTCTAGACATTGTGTGGGTTTCACATGTCTACTGGAATCTAACACTCTAGTAGCAGAGTTGTTAGGTCTGAATATATGGGTATTCATTGATGTTATGGGAAAGGAATTGGAGAGTGAGAAATTTTGCAGCACCATTCATGTAGCAAAAATGTGAAAACAAACAGGTTAACATTAGAAAATTACTCTGTTCATGAGTTGCTTTAAGTTAACACTATTACAGTCTATGGAAAAGCATATGTTTCGATTGAAATTGTCACATCTACAGAGTCATTTTGTCTTTAGACACTGATGACTGAATTCATTCTCATCCATTTATTCATTCACCCAAATGTTGAATAATATTACCAGGCACTGTGCTCAACAGAGCATTCATGTAAATGAACAAGAGTAAGGTTTCTATGCTATTTCTTCCAGACTTTTAGAGAGTAGAGATTTCTCTTCTTTCTGATTTTCAGCTCTGAGTATTGGAAATTCCAAAAGAAGCAATACTCATTGGAGAAATCTTTATCTGTGGCTTATGATCATAAGGATGGTTAGACACATTTTCTTAAAGGTAACAACAAGTTTATATTCTCCATTGCCCCTTCACCCTTGGTGATATGAATCTACTGTAAGGACATTTTTGGAAAGCCAGGGCTTCAGCCGAGGATATTTATTCTTCTGATTCTCCCATTCTCAGCTTTAGTTCCTCTATTTATATATTAACATGGAGCCAGCATGGTGGCTCACACCTGTAATCCCAGCATTGTGGGAGGTCAAGGCAGGTGGATCACCTGAGGTCCAGGAGTTCGAGACCAGCCTGGCCAATATGGTGAAACCCTGTCTTTACTGAAAGTACAAAAATTAGCTGGTCATGCTGGTGCATGCTTGTAGTCCCAGCTACTTGGGAGGCTGAAGCAGAAGAATTGCTTGAACACAGGAGGTGGAGGTTGCAGTGAGCCAAGATCACGCCTCTGCACCCCAGCCTGGGCAAGGGGGGAGACTCTGTTTCAACAAGCAAACAAACAAACAAAAAAGCCATGGAGAAAAATACCATAGGGAAGGTGAAAAATAAATGAGAAACTGAGAAAGAATATTTATCATTCATAAAGCATAAATGTCTTATTATACAAAGACTACTTACAAATAACAGAAAATAGGCAAAAATGCTATGAATAGACAACACTAGAAAGAAAATACAAATGGGCAATAAATATATGAAAAGACTTTCAAGCACATGCATAAAGACATTCAAATGAAAATAATAAAATTCCAATGTTTATGACCTAGGAGGACAGCAGAGACGCAAACAGCTTAATGTCTCATGTTGGAAAGAGTGGAGGAAATGTCACTGTCTTATCCTCTTGTTAGGAGTATGACTTGGTATAATCTTTCCAGAGAGCAACATCTATTGAGAAGTTAAATATTTACACAAATTTGATAATGCTAATTCTACAGCCATGTTCACTCAGATATATGTACAAGATGTTTATTATAGCATTGTTTGTTACAGCAAAAGTTGGAAATAATCTAAATGTCCATTAGTAGGGTACTAGATAAAAAAAGGAGGAAAGATACATATAAGAAAATGCCATGCAACTACAAAATGGGATAAAATCAACTGTCGTATACACTGATTTAGAAAGTTCTCCAATGTATATTATTACATGGAAAACAACAAAAAGTTCCAAAATATTGGGCTGGGCGTGGTGGTTCACTCCTGTAATCCCAGCACTTTGGAAGGCCAAGGCGGTCAAATCATGAGGTCAAGAGATAGAGACCATCCCGGCCAATATGGTGAAACTCCACCTCTACTAAAAATACAAAAATTAGTTGGGTGTGGTGGCGCCTGCCTGTGTTCCCAGCTACTGGGGAGGCTGAGGCAGGAGAATCACTTGAACCCAGGAGGCAGAGGTCGAGATCGCAACACTACATTCCAGTCTGAGTGACACAGTGAGACTCTGTCTCAAAAAAAAAAAAAAGTAAAGAGGGACACAGAAACAGGCTTGTAAAAAGATGAATGGGCAACAAGATTTTATCCCAAATGTGCTGGTCCCGGTGACTTTAAGATTCTAAATCGAGGTAAATACGGGGAGAAACTGGCTGGTCTAGGATCTGGAGACCTGAGTTCCAGCCCCAGCTCTATCCCAAACTAGCTACGGAATGTTAGGCAGGTCACTTCACTTTCTCATCACTCATGTTAAAGATTTTCTCACATATAAAATGAAGGTATGATTTCAAAATTGCCTTTCAGCTCTCATGTTCACTTGACTCTGATCCTAGACAGGCTTTAAAACAGTTCTTATTTTGGGGTGTGGATGATAGAACCTCACGTAGATGTTCTATCTGGTCCTGTGTGGCTCTTCTCCCGTAATCTCAGGGCTGCATTTCATACTGTGGAGTGACCCTCAAGGCCAGGTGAAGGCAGAAGCTCTCAGCAGGTGCTTGGTGAGTTTCTCCGAGCTGGTTGTTTTTATTGCCAAGTGACACTGGAACTGTGCTAATCCCTTTTCGTTAATGCAAACTAAGAATAGGGCCTGACGCCACTCTGGGGTCTCAGATTCTTTTCCAAAATTTGGTCTCATTTAAAACCCAAAACACTCTTTGGCTCCAAGCGTCTTTCCCCTGGACTTTAAAAAAATCCTGTTTAATTGAAAGGAAATTGAATTTGTCTGGTTTTGATTCATTTACACTTAACTCTTCTAAAAACAATAATTTGATGTCCAAGAAGAATTTTGAGTCTCTTAATGGGTTTTCTGGAAGGCTTTTTTTCTTCTTGTTAAAACAGGAAGTGGTGTTCTATGGGCAAACACAGTCAACCCCAGAAGGCCCCAATTCAGTTTGAAACTGTATCACCCACCATTTTGCATGGGTCCTCATGACCCCAAGCTAAGGCCTTTCTTTCCCTAGTACTCACCTAAGAGAAAGAAACGCTCATCTTTTATCAGAGGAGGAATAAAAATAAGGAAGAACAATCATAGTTATAAAGAGAATAAGTTATCTATCCAGCTCAAGGTGCCAATATCTATTCAAACCTTTAAGACAAGCACTTGATCCCTGTGACAACCCTGTGATGTATGTAATATTTCCATTTTGAAGAGGTTGGGTAAGTTACTCATGGTCATACAGGTAGAAAATAGAAAAACAATGATTTGAACCTAATCCTGTTTACTTCCAAAGTCCACAAAGCTTAGCCACTGTGATACATCACCAGATGGATACATACATCTCCATATAGTTTCAGCTACAAGCCTATCTATGGGGACCATGTAGGTTTTGTTACTATTTGTTTTGTCCCTTGGTCTAAGTGACCATTATCCACAGTCTGCACCGGGCAGATTCATGAAACTGCTCAATTCTTCACCACTCTTTATTCAAGAAGGCCTATGTCCCGGGTAAGAAAGCCTGTCTGGCTTCGTTAGCAGGTGTACTGGTGTGAAATGACAGGTTCTGTTTTCACATAATGATCTAATGAGTTGATTTTTAAATGTTTTATAGCTCAGTAGAGAATGGCATATTCTTTGACCTGCTAAGGCTTCCTCCTCTACCCTTGGGCCTTCTTTCTTCCTTTCTTGTTCTAAATCTTGCTCTCTTCTTCATTCTATTCCACTCATATACACAAAAAACTATACACATTTTAAAAAAAAATAACAGATTCAGGAGGTTATATAAAACACAAAGAAGGGAATGTTTTGCAAGGTTAAAAGGAAATCATTGAGTAGGGCTGACTTCAGGCTCCAGTTTCTCTTGAATAGCCTTTCTTGTTATTTCAAGGCTGATTGACTTATAACTGCATCCAAAGCTGCCTCACACCAGTTCCTTTTATCAGACCAAGTGAGACTTCCTGTGGACTGGCCCAGCTTCCTGATATATTTCCTTTTTCCTTTGGCAGAACAAAGAAAACCATAGCTCCAAGGATCCTTGGGAGCAAACACAATTTAGCCTTGAAGAACCTATTATTTTAAAATTTTCATTCTCAATGCATAGGGCCAAGCGCCTGTCTTTGCTTTTTTTTTTCCACAGTGTTCTGTGTAACGTCCCGATTTACCCTATGTGCAATTACCAGGGGTCAATGAGCTACTTGAATTCATCCTAGTTGCAGTTTAATTTTATTCAAAGTGGGAAAATTAAGCCATTTTCAGTGCACGAGCACTCCCACCTCATACATGCATACACCTTCGAGAGGGACGTGGAACACCTCTCTACATAGAGTTTAACCTTTTGTTACCTGAGCTCAACACGGCAGGTGTGTAAGGAAACCCTCTTGTCTAGAGATTTCAACCTATCTGTTTTTGGAGTTCTGACTCTAGAAATGTGCATATAGGAGAAGAAGCTCCAGGGTGTCCAAGTATCCAAAGGATCATCAAAATCAGTTGAAGAAGAAATTCCAGAAATTGGGTTGAGATTGTTGCTTTTTTCTTTTGCCTGGAGTGTCTCCCATATCACTCCTTACAACGTGGCCTCACTATCCACTCTATACATTACTACTGAAAGACCTTTAGGCATGACCCAGGGTAACAAGAGAGCACTGTTAAGAGAGCTGCTTGTTTCTCTGTCATATCTCCCAAAGCACCCATCACACATTGCCAACTTAGGATAGCCTCCTCCCAAGTAGTCTCAGAAAGAAAGAGGCCATTGACGGAGAGATAACTGAGGCTACAAGATGTGGTGTATCAAAAGATGAGAACTAGGCAAGAGCTCCTGGAAGCAGAACTCAAGTATTCATGGCCCCAAACACCACGTTCTACAATGAGGGTGTTTTCTGGAGCAAAGACATCAAGGCTCTTTTAACCCACAGGGACTCATGCCTCTTTGTTCGTTGGTCCTATTTTCTGACCATTGTCATAATATTCCTGGGGGATTGAAGAGAACACTTTCCATAGGAACCACACGGGCAAGTGAGTAATCATGTAGCCACCCAAATTTTATTAAAGTAGGTTTTTCTCTTTCAAAGGATTGCTGATTTGGAAGAGGGTAAACAATAAAACAAATGTAGCTCTTCTGGCAAGAGGCATTTCTTAGGACTAATTCAACATGGTTAATTCATAATGATTTCTCCTAACCCAGTCCTCACTGTTAATCACGTCTAGTTGAAAATGGATTTAAAGAGAGTATTTGCAAAGAAGAAAATAACCCAGAATCTATGTGGCATGAGGAGACTGTGAAGGGGTTATGGGGCACAGTTGGTGTGCTCTGCTTCGTATAACCTGCTTGGGCAATAGCAAAGGCAAGGGGTTAAAATGACTGCCCCACACTATGAGCTTGGGATCTTTCTTTTCCCAGCACGGTACTCTGTCGATAGTCCTGTACCCAGGTTTATGACCAGTCAGGAATCCTGAAGAAAAGATTCATACATTATCTCAAGCAACTCCTCCCACCCTGATAACACTGCCTGTAGAGAACCATACTGACCTGCCTTTGGCCTTCTCCATAATAAGAACACATGGGTCAAAGGGCACAAGTCCTCTTTCTCAAATATGGTCTTTGGTGCAACAGAGGACTTCCCTAGAGGTCAGGGACTTAAGGGGCACCTGTGCTTTTTGCACTTTTCTAGAAAGGAGAGGGAGAAAGAGCAGGTGACTTTTCTAGACATGTCATTTCAGGAAACCAGCATGTGGAGACTTCCCAGGGTGCCTTGGGGAAGGTATCCGGCCCTGTGGCTGTGCTGCTCTGGGCTCCTAAGCCATTCCTTCTGGAGATTGTGGGTCTCTATAAATGTACTGAGTCCGAAGTGTGGTAAAGGAATTACCACATGGCTCCCCCTCCCTGCCTTCCTGGAGTTTACCCCCCGAGTTTTGTAAACAGGCCTTGACGGGGCAGTGGGACTGGGTTCAGAGCTCATCGGAATTATTTATTTCTTCCTATCAGTTTGGACACGGTGTGACCCAGACTCTTCTCTGCCCAGAGCACCCTTTTAAAAAATTTAAAACCCTGTGTGTATTTCATGGGAAATTTCACATGCCTGTTTCTGATTCACTTCCAATTAAAGGCTCAAAACACTGGTTTTGTAAGAGCTCTTTGATGATTCAGATTCTTGTTGGTTAATCTTTTTTTCTCTCCTAAATGTCCATAGAAGCTTAATAGATGTTATTTAGACATTTGCATGCTTAACTGTTGAAAATAATTGGAAACAGGAAAGAATGTTTTATTAGCGTGCACAGTACAAGCACACTTAAAAGGGAAGGGGAGACACAGCCTCAGTGAAGGGAAACTCCTGGGAAAACAGGGGTATCCCTGAAGGTGGGTGCCTTGGTTTCCCCATCACTGGGCATGGGGGAGGAGGCTTTCAGCTTAGAGCTACTGAAAAAGGGAGAAGAGCATTACATGAGACATAAGAGTCCTTCTTACTGTGGTCAGTCACCACCAACAAGCAGTCAGTTGAGTGGTCAGTCTCATCCAAGATGGAACAGCTGGACTGGCATTTTTCATATGCTAACACTACTTTTAACTCCCTTCTAATTGAAAGGAATTTGTTGTCTGCTATTAGAGCAAGCCTCATTCTTCATCTTCTTTAAAAAGCTTTGATGGTGAAGCTGTCTGGGTGCACCTGTGCATAGCTCCCCTGAGAGAGTTTTATATATCAGTCCCTCTAAAGTGCTAACGTGGGCACTGGCTTGGGTAGTCTGAGTTCTGTACCTGGTTTTGCCTTAGGCTGGCTTGGTGACATTGGGCAAGTTACTCTCTCTTTCTCAGGTGGTTCATTTACCCAAAAAGATTAAGGCTTCTTAATGATCCTCTTCTTCCATGGTTTGGTAAAAATCTGGAGTAGTGAGTTGCTTTGAGTTTCTTGAAGAAAAGCATTAATCACTACACTTTGACTAACTACTGGGTGGCTCATTAGATGGCTTTCTTGTTGCCAATTGTAAACCATGCAGCATTTCAGATTCTGAACCTTATTTGGACTTTTTACTAAAGAAAGAGCACCTGCTCTGTCTCTTTATTTGTCAGGCAAAGTTCAGTCAGCCAATATTCAGTTAGCCAAAGTTACCAAATGTGACTTCATGCCCACACGATGTAAATATAATGTGTGAATGCTGTGTGTGGTAAGGTGCTTCTTGCCTAAGAAAGGTGAGACAAAACCTTAGGAAGGCTTGGCAGTAAACTTCTGGAGTATTTTGCCAGATTACTGTGACAGTGGCAGAGTGATTTTGTGAAAGCCACATGCAGTGTGAAGTTTGAAAATCTAGGTTCAGACCCACTTATTAATTGTGTGGTCTTGGGTCAGATAATAACTCCTCTAATCTCCTTTCCTACCTGTAAAATAACAATAGTACTAGTAGTAATAATATGTAACATTAAGTTTTCTACCAATCTTACTAATTATAAGAATCAAAAGTAGTATGGGAGTAAAAGCACTTTGTAACTGTAAAGTGCTGTGCAAATACTAGTTGTTATTGTCTTAGTTATTATTCTCATTCAAGTCGATGCGTGAATATAACAGACAATAAACGTAACTTAAATCTGTTGGGTTGTTTTTCTCTGGACTTAATGATTTCAAAGACTTGCTTGCATGTCGTTAAATTCATCAATTAGTGACTTATTCATATCTCTTTGCCCATGTAGACACCATCCCCTACAAATGCACAAGTACAGATCAAACATCCCATATTCCTCCTTTCCCTCCCGCGTATCCGGCCATTGTTCTACTTGTGAAACTCCCATCCCAATCAATGGGGGGTTTACGTAAAAACCGATGGCAGGATATGAGTGTGGCTTCAGGAATTCCAGGCTTGTGCTGCTGATAAAGAGATTTGTGTCAAACAGAAAACACCAGAGAAACAAATTCTCCTGTCCAACCTATGCTACAGCACTCCCTTGTGAATAGTTTGAAAACATCCGTCTGGCTGACCAAATACCTATGGCTGCCTCCACCCACACATCTGTGCCACCTCTTCTATTATCTTCTCCATGTCCTTGTGGTAATACAACACAGAACCAGGCTAGAAGTTGGTGAATTCAGAGGGAGACACCATTTCAGTTCTTTTGTACTCTGTTTGACCATCCCTTCCAGAAAGACAGTAGCACTGAGCTCCCCTGATCAAGGGATGTGAATTTAATTGGGTCGTGACAGTCTGTATTAAGTGTAAATGCTAGTAATAGGTTTAATTGACTTTGGTGTGAGTGAAGGGACCACAGAACAAAAGAAGTAATTTGCCTTGAAGATGATCCTCTTTTAGTGCTGAAGTCACAAGAGATGGAGGCCCTTCTTTCACTCAACAAGACCAGGAAAGCTGGGTCAGTCTTTATTCTCATCACGCATCATCAATATTTTAGGAAACCTCATATTGTTGTCTTTCATGGTACACTGCACAACCAAGTATGATTATGTGACCAGAAGTGAAGGGAAGGAGAACATTTGCCCATATTCTCCCCACAATGAAGAAGCTCAAAAATGAAGAGTTGAAGAAAGGAAAATGGAGTTGACCATTTCCATTTAAGTGCTCATTCAGACATTTAGTAATAAAATGACGAACTTCTTTTGAAATTTTTTTATTGAACTCATTGAACTAGGTATTAGGGTTTTATTCTTGGCCAACAGAATTGGGATTTCAAAGTTCATGAGGCCGAACATTGAACTGCTCAGACACTAGTCTGTCGTTCCTAGGGACCACAATCTAGCTAAGACCAGCCCTACTGCTTTTTCTGCATGATAACAAATCGCCACCAAGATCTAGATGCTGTATTGAAGAAGCATGCTGTGTTTTTCCACACTAACACCACAGAGTGAAGGTAAAGAGATTAGAGAGTATCTCAAATTTATATTTCAAATTATGAAGAATATCTGACACAATGAAAGCAAATCCAGCCTTGCAGAAAATTTGTCTATCTTTGTGACGTTGGATTGTATAAAGGGTTTGGACAAACTCATTGTCCTGCCACCTTAACTATGTAAAAAACTATAATCTCTTCAGGTAGTAAGTTTCTGATTTTGCATTTGATTTGGGAGCAATAGTATTTTATTGGGCTACACATGGCTCCAGAATCTCTCTTTTGAAGGTATTCATGTATAGGAAACTTTGTAACAGATACAGCTCGTGCACAATTTTTTAGGAGAAGCGATTTGGGAAACTTTATCAGTTTTTCTCAACCTTTTTAATCCTGTCTTAAAGTCCAAGGAAAGTGAAAGATTAAGAAAACTTTCTTTATCAGGGCTGTCCAACAGAACTTTCTGCAAACATGGAAATGTACTGTTCTGCACTGTTCACTGTGGTAGCCACTGTACTCTCTATTTGAGTGGCTGTTGAGTATTTGAAATATGGCTAGAGGAAGGAAATTTAAAATTGTATTCTCTTTTCATTAAGTCAGTTAAATTTAATTAGTTGATTAATCTAATTAATTAAACATGATTAGAAGCCACCATAGTGGCCAGTGCAAGTCTGTATCATTCAAGTTAAAAATATCATCTTGAAATCTGAATTCAGTCAGAGGGGCATATTTACATGGATTATTTTTATCTGAGTCAGCAATGTGTTGTCCACATGGAGACTAACACTTCCATTTATTCTTATGACTAACATTAAAGCAAAACAAAATGAAAAGTGAATGTTCAGCATTATCATGTTGGCCTGGGGCTGGAGCTAAGCTTTCTATCCAGTCTCCTGGCTTCATCATTAATTCTCTGCTGACCTTTAAGAATGTAATACTTTATTTCCCTTCTATCAAATGAGGGCATTTGGAATTTATCAAAAGGATATTCACGAATCATGATTGAATGTTTATTGGGCTTATTGAAGAAAGGTATGGGCTTTGCCCTATACTTTTTCATTGAAAAATAATCTTGGCCAAAAAGAATCCCTATTATACAGAATGGCGATTTCAGTTTCTCCATTTGCAAAATACTGGCATTGTACTCGCTTATTTTTAAGGTCATTTTTAGCTCTAATGCTTTATGCCACCATGAAAATATGATTTCCTATTACGTAGAACTCCCTACTATTAACAGATGGTTTGCTTTTCTAGTTCCCAGATCCCTATAACCATTTGTAATATTTCTTCTTAAGTATAAATGTCAACAAAGCAACTTTAATTTAGCAAATAACCAGCTAAAGTGGTAGTCTTTGTCTTTCTTTTTTTAAAAAAAAATTATTTTAAAACTTACCAGTTAGCCTGGTAGTCTTTGAAACCCAATTTCTCTCCAACGAGTATTCCCTAGTTTTGTATTCAACACAGGTTGGTCGCTTGTCCTCTCCAAATCTCATGTTGAAGTGTGATGCTCAGTGTTAGAGGTGGGGCCTGGCAGGAGGTGGTTAGATCATGGGGGCAGATCCCTGGTGAAGGAATTAGTGTCTTCCCCTCGGTGAGAAGTTAGTTCTGACTTAGTTAGCTCACCTGAGATCTGGTAGTTAAAAGAGTCTGGGACCTCCTCCTTCTCCCTCTTGCTCCTGCCCTTGCTATGTGACACGCTGGCTCCCCTTTCACTTTCCACCACAATTGTATGCTTTCTGAGGCCTCGCCAGAAGCAGATGCTGGCACCATGCTTCCTGTACAGCCTGCAGAACCATGAGCACCATGAGCCAAATAAACTTCTTTTCTTTATAAATTACTTAGCCTCAGATATTCCGTTATAGCTACACAAAATGGATTAAGCCAGTGCTGTCCTATGGTGCACTGTATTAGTCTGTTTTCACATTGCTGATAAAGACACACCCGAGACGGGGCAATTTATAAAAGAAAGAAAGAGGTTTATTGGACTTACAGTTCCACATGGCTAGGAAGGTGTCACAATCATGGTGGAAGGCAAGGAGGAGCAAGTCACACCTTACGTGAATGGCAGCAGGCAAAAAGAGAGCTTGTTTAAAAACCATCAGATCTCATGAAACCCATTCACAATCATGAGAACAGCACAGGAAATACCCACCCCCACAATTCAATCATCTCCCACCAAGTCCCTCCTGCAACATGTGAGAGTTACGGGAGCTACAAGATGAGATTTGGGTGGGGACACAGAAAGTCCCTCCTGCAACATGTGAGAGTTACGGGAGCTACAAGATGAGATTTGGGTGGGGACACAGAACCAAAACATATCATACACTTTCCAAAGATCTATATCCTTGATATCCCTGAGACGTGAAGCAATTTTTCTCTACCCTTCCTACTTCTCACCCATGGATAATAGAAATATATGGCATGCTACACCTCTTGTGGTTTTAGAATTACCATGAGGAATAAATACCCCAGTTTTTCTCCTGGGGAGATCTGACCTCATTACTGAAGTCTTGCTAATGAGCAGAACTATAGCAGCTTTTTCTTTGGATGTCTTCAGGTACATATCATTGCGAAGGTCAATCCTGTGTCCGTCACTGAATGGCAAAAATTTGTTTAAAACAAAGATGGGCAGACTCCTCCAAGAAAATGAGGCCTGTTCCTTGAGGTCTAACTCTGTAATGGGGGGTGATGACGCACTGTAATCCTGCTTCTCACTCACACCTGCTCTCCAGAAAGGATAAAATTGTAAATGTCCAATTAGAGTCTTTATTAGTCTCTTCCTAACTACATAGAATTTATCACTAGTTTGACAGTTCTGCAGCTCATGCCTTTTCAGAAAAATCCCTATTCCATTTAAAACATTCCACGTTTGTTTTTTTTTGTTGTTGTTGTTGTTTCAAATTTCATTGGGAAGAAGGTAAGGAGTATGCATAGAATACAATTCTGTGAACAAAGTGAGTTAGTTGCTTGCTCCTTGAGGGCAGAAACTCTGGCCATTTGTCCTCAAGTCCTCAGTGCCTGACACATATCCATGTATTAATTGAGCAGCTTCTATGTGTCAGATGCTGGAGTACAGCAGTAAAACAGACAGGTATGGTTCCTCCTTGGACAGAGGTAATAGTCAAGGCAAAAAGAACAGGTATTGAGCTTGTTGTTACAAGTGCAAAGGGTTCTATGAAAGGGGAAGTATGGGGTGCCTCTGGAGGGCATAACACGGGGACCTAACCTAGTCTCAGAGGTCAAAGGCTTCCCTAAGGAAGTGACATTTAGGCCGAACCCTGAAAGATAAGCAGGAGTCAGTATGAAAGAAAACAGGACTTCAAAAAGTCTTTGCTGGATGAGTGAATGAATGAAATGGCCGCCCAGGGCATTGCTAAATTAAGTACCTTGAGCTTAGTCATCCTAACCATAGTCCCCCTCAGGCATTATCTGTGTGGCCATAAGTCATTTTCTTAGCCACTGTCTTCTTCAGTAAAGGCAAGCAGAGCGTAATGAAGACTATTGTGAGAGGACAATTACCTTAGAAGGCATTATCAGACTAATGTTTTACTGAGTGCATAGAGTACATATGTATAGGTTAATATGCCTTTACTATGCAATGCATCCAGAAATTTCAAAGGCAAAAAGATTCTAGGAAGCTGAATTCCACCTTTAGAAATCTCAGCCTATGAAAGCACTGGGTTTCAACTTGATATAACTCTTCACTGACCAAAAAAAAAAAAAAAAGTCAGCACTTTGGCAAATAGAGCTCTGGAAGATGCATCGGCTGGCGTTGACATAAACTGCTATCCTGATCTCCATCAAAGACGTGGGCCTTCTCATGCTTCAGTTTCCTCAACTGCAGAACAGGGAGATTCTTCCAATGATAATTTTACCTCGAAGTGATGTTGCAATAAAGATGGCGGTAAAAGCATTTTGCAAGATCAAAAAAAGAAACACCTACTAAACAGGCATGCTATCTATATCTGATGTTTGCTAGAATTTCTGAGGAAACCCTCTGATCTAAGATTCTAGAGAGTCTACAGAGGTTGAGAACTGGGATTGGCTTTCAAGATCTTTTCTGGAATGGCTGTGCCCTTTACCTCATTATTACTTTAAACAACTTTGGCAGGAGGTATCAGTAATGCCAATAACAATAATGATGATGATGATGATGGTTAATGAGTAGTTACTGATGAGCCCAGCACTGTGCTAAACATTTGAAAGATTTTTTTTTTTTTTTGACAGAGTCTTGCTCTGTCAGCAGGCTGGGGTGCAGTGGTGTAATCTCAGCTCATGGCAATCTCCACCTCCCAGGTTCAAGCAATTCTCCTGCCTCAGCCTCCCATGTAGCTGGACTACAGGCACGCACCACCACACCCAGCTAATTTTTGTATTTTTAGTAGAGATAGGGTTTCACCACGTTGGCCAGGATGATCTCGATCTCTTGGCCTCGTGAACCGCTAGCCTCGGCCTCTCAAAGTGCTGGGATGATAGGGGTGAGCTACCTCGCCCGGCCCTTGAAGGCATTTTAGCACTTGACTTCCACCACAGCCCCAAGGAATCCACCTATCATGACTTGCACTCACCCAGTGAGAAGAATCAAGACATATGAAACTTAAGTAACTTGCCAAAAGTTGTGCAGCTAGCAGGTTCTGTCTGATACCAAAGCCTTTACTCACTGCATATGTGAAATATTTTGAGCTTCTCAGAATAAGAGCTCAGGGTTGCTAAGTGATTAAACATATACAATTAATTATTCCTGCCCTGGAAGACAAGAGTGTTACCATTAGCAGAAGTTTATTTTTGCAATTCCTCTGGCCTTCTGGTGTTCCCACATGCCTCCACCCCTTTTCCTAACTGTATTGCTTGCCTGTTGTTTAAAGAAAACAAAAATTTATTTTCAAACTTGTCCAGATAGAAACAAATTGCATTAAAAATAGTGAAAGCCACGGTGAAGGACTGAAAAAGTTGAGGAGTCAATGACATTTGCAGAGCCCCTGCTATGCAAGTTCCATGGGACTACCAGGACTGAGGCTACGTTTTATTAATACGATCTCAATTTGTAAGGGTCATTTTATTATCTCCGTATCCCCCATCCCACCTCGTTTAGTTGGATGATCTAGAGAGAAAACAATATTTCTACCTTCTTGCAATGGAAACAATAGACTTTGCTTGTGCCACTTTTATTTTCCCACTGGGGAATCTGAGAGATGACCTGATTGAATTCCACTCGTAAAGGTCATGCTTTGAATTCAAGGCAGAGGAAAAAAAAGAAGAAAACATTTTGCAATGATACCCCACGAGTCCTGAGCATGCTGGGGCCTCTCCTGGTTGCACTGTGGTCTGCTGATAAGGATAACATTGATGACAAGCGGAACATTTCCAGGACAAAGGAAATTCCCTGTTGTATTGTTTAAAGGAAGCCACCATCCACTAAGGAGAGCAAGGTTTGTGATGTAGGCACAGATTTTCCTGCAGGAGAGGCAGGGAGAGCTGCCAAACTGCTTGTGAGTGTGTCTGTCCCTAATTTCATCTGGGGAGCATTTGTGTGGTTAGAAGTCAGTAAGGGGTCATGGCAGTTTATGGCATTGGTAGGGTTAGGAGTCAGACTGTTAGAAATGGAGGCACATTGGCTGGGGGAGTAAAAAGCCTGATTCATACAATGTGGCCCATTTAGGAATCGTAGCAAAAGCACCAGGAGATTTAGAGAAGTTGATCTGGTTTTGAGTTTAAATTCTGGACCTCCTTCTCTCCCCACCCCCTACAAGCCAAAATGTCAGAAAAGGGCCTGGTTTCCCTTTATGGAGTGCAAAATAAACAGATCCTCAGCAGCAGGAGAGGGGCCCAGTTCCCCAGCCCATAATGCCAGAGCTGGGGGTGGGGGTGCTGTGGGGAAAAGCAGTTATTCTTCTGTCTGGTTAGTATTTGGCATTGACTTTCATTTTCTCCAGCCTCTGTTTTCTAGAAGCCTGCCTGTACGGGAAGTACAGGAATAAAGAGAAGCTGATCGTGGGGCTTTGCTTGCCAGACTTCAAAGGAGATGGATTTTTGATTTTTGATAGTTTGGAGAGTTAGTTCCAAAAGTAAAAGCTGCTTTGGGGACTTGAACCTAGACACTGGGATCTTAGCTGTGTGCCTATCAGAGCCGATGCTCCGCTCCTGATGGAATGGAGTGCTCTGGGCTTCCCACTCTTCTCTCCCAGCCCAGGAGGGCTGGAGCTCTGGGCATCTCAGGGTCAGCTGCGGTGAGCCTGGCCACAGGGCTCTGCATTCCTTCTGGGCTTTGCTTGGTTTGAGTGGGTGTGACCGCGAGTTTACTCTGGAGAAAACTGAGACAAAGAGTCTAAATTGGGCAGGATCTTGAATCTAATGACTTGTTTACAGACCCTGTACTTTTTCCAGTGCAGGGAGGAGGAGGAAGGCAGGGCACCCTCGTCACTGCGGGCATGGGCACATCACTGTTTTTCATCCTAAGGAGGTAGGACAGCTTCGGAAAGCAGCAGGGCATCTGCCTGGCAGCCAGCAGGCAAAGTGGCATGCTGTGTAATTTTCCAAGGTAGGGAGGAAGCAGTGGCGGCTTCTGCTTGGTCCTACCGGCTTGGCTTCCGGGGCACACGCTGCTCTGGGGAGAATGCCTGACCCTGCCACATGAAAGGCCTTGCTTCCTCCCACTTCAGCGTCAAGCGATGGGGAGATTACCCTCCTCACCCCTGCTCCAAGTGCATCACAACCCAGAGCACCCAGCCAAGAATGCACACCTGTGATGGGACTAAGAAGGCCTCCCTGGAACTGTGTAAGGAGAGAGGAGATTCCCAGGAGGACCTCACTGATAGAAAAGCACACGCATGATGGTGTTGCTATTGTGTGACATTTATTTCATAATTGCTGCCTGTAAGAAATTCCTTGAAAACGAAATAGTATACTGCAAGATTGAAGGACTTGCCCTTCCAGATTCTGTAGGCCCTCCTGGAGCCCTGGGATGCTGTTTCTAAGGCGTGTGGGTGCTCAGGGTCTACCCCAAAGGGCAGTTTGGGGCTGCAGGGCAGGCAGGAAGAGCCTTTGTTTGTGTGCACGCCAGGTGGTTTATAAACATCCCCTCTAGTTCCTTTGCCAAGTCACAAGTATATATTGCAATTACCGCATTCTGATGAGGAAACTGAGGCTCAGAGAAGTTAAATCATTCACCGAAGGCCACACATCTGCTAAATGTGTCACGCTACATCCACTTTGCACCTAGTTTGAACAGGTTTACAAAGCAAGACAGTAACCCCCGCATGCCTGGGTGCCTGAAATTGAAAAGGGGTGGCTCTAAGATGCGGTCTGCTACCTTTCTTGGACTGTTGCAGTTGGGTGTGGCTGATTTGAAATTGTGCTTCAAAAGAATGAGTTCTAGTCCCTGAATAGAGGAGCTCACACCACAATGCACTATAGATCTTTGTGACGCAGAAGTCCTCCAGATGTTCCCATAAGAACCCCTAAGGTGGTGCTGGGGATGGTGTGTGTATAGGGAGTGTTCCCTGGGAGCCTCTGAGCCCTCCTGGCAGAGAAGCCTCGTAGATAATGGCATCCCCAGAAAACTCTACACTTGGAATGGGACCCAAATTAAATATAGCACCAGCGACACTAACTAAGTCACTACCTGGAATATGTTAAAATACAGCAACTAACACTTACTTTATGTTTGTCATTTGCAAACCCTATCATGTCTGTTAATCCACTCGAGTGCTGAGAGGTGGGCAGGGCAGCTATTATGATTCAAAGAAGAGGCCACATCTTTGTGGATTTGGGTTCTCATCCCAGCTCCCGCCATCACTAGATGTGTGTGGCCTGAGCAAATCCTTCCACTTCTCCTAGCCTCAGTTTCCTCATCCGCAACATGAGAAACTTGCTTTCCAAAGTGCCTCAAGCTATGGGAGTGGGGGTACGGGAATGAATCTCCCCAACATTCAGAGGCTTCCCCAAAGCTGGCAGCCCAAGGCACACCACTGAGTGCCACCACCTTCCCCTCCCCTTTGCTGGTCGGATACTGACCAATGGAGAAACCAGGACTGGGGCGGGAAGGAGTAGCTGGTAAGACTCTTTTTCACTTGTTTCCTGCACCTGGAGACAACAGCAAGACCAGTATTTGGATGAATTATTGTTTAGAGTTTTGTTTGTTTTGGTTTGGGTTTTTTTAGCTTTATGAAAAGAAACGCCTGTTTTTCAAATTTCAGTTGTTCCTTTCTGCTGCCTGTCCCAGCTCACTACTTTACTTTTCAAGTGGCCAATCCCTGGGTAAATCTTAGTGAACAGCAGCCGACTATGTTATTTATCTGTACCCAATGCTGGAGGTGCAGACTCGGTGAGACCAGCGGAGCAGCTGAGGTTAGACTCAGTGGAAAATCCAGAAGTGCAGATGTGGATCCAAATTGGGCTGAAAAAATCTCATGAGATCAGGCTTTCTTGGACTTCCTGCTTTTAGCCTAAGCACTATGTTCAACATAAACGAACTTTCGGTATTTTGAAACTTCCGTTTCTGATCTCAGAACCTGGAAGTAAAGAGCTGTTGTGAACATTTCCACAAATTTTGTCATGGTTATTCTGGAGGCAGAGTTGAACCCTGTAATTATGGAGCTTTGGGACTCACTACACCCACAGTGGCCTGCCTGGATTGCAGTATGGAAGTGGGGAAGGCATTCTGGTGAAGAGTCCAGGCTTTGGAGACAGGCAGGACCCTGTTCAAATTCTAGCTCTGCCACTTCCGGCCATGTGACTAGACCTGTCAGTCTCAGTTTCCTCATCGGTTAGATAAGGAAAATAAACCAGTTCGTAACGTTGTGAGGACAAAATGGTCTGCGTGTGTATGTACTCTTTCTCCCCTTTTTCCTCGTGTGTGTGTGTAAAATCTCTGTGTTATTTATTTACTTATAGCTTGAATAAGTTCCCCTGGGAGTCTCAGGCTCTGATAGATGTGACACTGGGAAGTTGCTGAAATGCACCTAATAAGCTGTCAAACAGTGCATTACACAAAGACAGCGAGAGCTCTGCATTCAGTGTAAGCTCTACAGGACTGGCACGATCTCTGGTGGACTCAAAGGACAAGGGAGACTTACAGCAGATTTTGGGAGCTGAATTACATTCATCCCATCTGCTCATGTTTCTGGGGCCTCCTTTGCTTTCCTGGGACAAACAAGGGCAAGACGCTGGGCAGGTCGGTGCTGTGAGAAAGCAGGGTGCTCCAGCGGCATGGGGTCACCGGGCAAAATGGACAAGAGCTATGCAGGGCAAGGAAAAAGGGAGGAGATGGCGTCAGGGCCAGGGGAGACAAGGGACATGGAAATCCTGCCCAAGGCTGCTGAGAAACAGCACTAAGTTAGTAAGCCCATCCTGCAGGTGCTACTACCTCTTTTCTGTTTCTTGGCTTACTTTTTTTAAAAACTCATTAAATGCGTCGTCTAAGTTTTTTAAAATAATGATTTCAAAAGTGGCACTTCATCCTTGTATAAAATTTAAAATGTATAGAAAATTACAAAATAAGAATGTAAAAGCACCCATAGACTCACTATACAGAAAACAGCCGATTCATATTTTGGTGCCCTTCCTTCTGGTCTTCATAATGCAAATATATAGACACACATGTATTTTTTTTTATCTAGCCAGAATCATATTGCTTCATAACCTCCTTCTATTCTCTTTATATTAAATGACGGCCATGTTTCTGTATCATTAAATATTACACTATATCACTACTTCTGATGGAAGTACAGCAAACCACCCAATACAGAAGTCAAGTCCTGGGCTCTGAAATAGTAGATATGACTTTAGTTATGCGCAGCTTCTGGACCTGAGATGGCATTTTGTAACAGAGACAGCCTTATCTCTTTTGAATTTTCATAAAATCTTCAGTATAGCTCTAAAAAGGAGCCCACATGAACTGCTGAAAAGACGATGTTTAAAAAGTCACAAAGTCCCCCTAGAATCATAAAACCAGAAACACTGGGGGGTGGGGAGGCCAAGCTGGGCCTTCGCTCACCTCCTTGTGCCTCTTAATGCAGCCCAGATGGAAGCCCGTCCAAGCCCGGATTGCAGGCAAGCCCAGGGCCCGATCTGATAGCACAAAGACACCCACAACTCTGAATTTCCTGCTACCAGGAGGCCTCTTTTTGCATAGGCTGTTTGATTTACACATACGTGGAAAGCAGCCACTAATAATAGAAGGGTTGCCTCTTTTCTTCCGTTGTCAGACTCCGTGGGCCCTGCTCAGCGACTCCCGCGTCTCCAAGCAGCTGTCTGCCACTCTTTCTGCCCCTCACAGCAACAGGGTCAGCCGGGCTCCTTGTAAGAAAGAGGCCAGGCCCTCTGCGCCTTCTCTGTGTGTGGCAGAGGTGGGGAAGGTGCTTTCTGAGGGTTCTTTGTCTGGCGAGCAAGCCGGACCTCTGTGCAACAGAAGCCCCCTCTGGCCACCCCTGGCCCTTCCCCCTACACCCAGTCAAGTTCTGCACAGCCAGTGTTTTCTCCTCCAGCCCCAGCTAACCTGAGCTTGCTCAACTAACCCAGAGAAGCTTCTGGAGAATCTGTCTTTGCCAACTAGGGGCTGGCAAGTTTGTGAGAGAGAATTAACCCTCTGTGAGCCCCTTAAGACTAGTAAGTATGTGGAGCTCACCCCTGCAGGATACCCCACAGAGAGCTGGAATGGTCAAGCCCTTCAGGAATGCCTTCTTCTGCTGCCTTGATTCACATGGTGCCATCCATTCAATCATTCATTCATTCCGCCAGCCTGTACTTGGGGCCTCCTATTCGCGGCATGGTATAGAATATAGGGATGGAATGGAAGCGAAGATAGACGAGCTCCCTGCTGTCATAGAAGAAACAAAGAATAAAAACAGAAGAAACTAGAATTGAAGAGTCTGTGGTGGGGATTGCAGGGGAGATGACTGTCAAGTTATAAAAGAGCACTAATGCTTTTTTGCTTTATGTTTGAAATTGGGACCCTGTTCTCAGCCTATCCCCAACCAGCCTCAAGCATGGTTCAGGCTCACACTCCAGCCGCTGAGCTGCAGAGAGACCATCTCTTTATACAAGATCAATTATGGGCGCAAGAGCATGCCTGGCTCAAGCACACAGACCCACAGACCCTTGTGGTCAGGGAGTTCCTACATGAACCCAAACCTTTGGGGGCTGGGATGTTTACTCTTGGCACGCTGGGATTTCCTGTTTCTAAGAAAATGGGCCTAGATGCTCAGCTACATTAACCAAACAACATGTTGACACAAATGAATCTGAAGCTTGCCAGCTCCAGGCTCTCTAGAAGGTCAGGTTTGGGAATGAAGGCATTTGGGTGACTTTCCAAACTCTGAATCCCAAGCCCAGTGACTCAGGCCAGGTGTTAATTGAAGGGATCTGCTTCCCTCCTCTTCCTGCCTAAGAAGGCCCCACTGAGTGGCTAGAGTCAGAGGCTCCCTGGTCATCC
>NW_012107853.1:546345-621266 GCF_000951045.1 Mandrillus leucophaeus | reverse complement strand
TGGTCTTAGATGGAGGCAGCCCAGGTAGTATGGTAGGATGCTCCAAAAGACCCAGCCCGCAGAAGCCTCCATCACGTGTCCATCTGCCTGAAATCCTCACCACGAGTTCACCCCTTTGAACTTCCAGGAGGCTCATGTAAAAATGTCAAAGTTACCCCCTGACATGACTTAACTGTATGACATTTGACACATGACTATATGACATTTACTGTATGAGCTGAGCCTAGCAAGGTCCTGGGAATATGGAAAACCTGCAAAATTTTGACAGGGTATCGAGGAGAGGGAGAAAGCAGAGGAAAAGCTGACAAGGTCAAGGGCTGCTTCTCGGAGAAGGGAGAAGGACAGGAGGAGGATGTTCAGGCAAGGAGCAGAGCAGCCCAGAGATGCCAGTTTGGTGATTATGGACACCTTGGCTGCTTAGCCAGAGGTGGCCCTCATAATGCCATTCCTGCTGTGCCCACCGCCCAGAGTGCCAGCAAACACTGCAGGATTTGCCTGCTCAGACTCCAGGCAATGCAGCTTTGTCTGCTGGGGAGAATCTTACCATTTTTAACCTATATTTGAACCAAGAGATTTGTGTGACTTCCACAGGTACCCTAAAACTTAAAGTATAGTTAAAAAAAAAAAAGAGAGAGAGAGAGAGAAAGAAAATATATTTGAACCTTACTTGCAATAAAAATCTCATAATATTAAAAAAAACTTCCAAAAATGTATAAATTATCAAAGATGTATTCTATAACAAAAATGACAGTCCTTGAGATGTGGCTGATTAATATCGCTAGATCAGGAGCTACTCAGATGAGGTAAAGTCCCCTTGGGAAAGCGCAGAGCCTGGGGAATGAGGGACGGAGGCCGGTGTGCAGAAAGGCCATGAGGAAACACCTCGTGCAGTCGTTCCCCTATCAAGCACTGGGCACCGCGGGGTGGGGGAGAATCCAAACAATCGGGAGGAAAAATATCCGTGTCCAAGCTGTTCAGGCTGCTGTAATGGAGTCCCATAAGTGGGTGGCTTATCAACAGTGAATGTTTATCTCTCACCGTTCTGGAGGCCAGGAGTCTGAGATCAGAGTGCCAGCATGATCGGGTTCTAGTGAGGGTTGTCTTCCAGGTTGCAGACTGCCGACTCCTCCCTGTGTATCTGTGTGGTAGAAACAGGACAAGCTAGCTCTCTTGGGTCCCTTTCATTAAGGGTACTAATCCCACTCTGAAGGCTCCACCTCCATGATCAAATCACCCCCTGAAGATCCCACCTCCTATACCATCACATTGTCCACTAGGATTTAATGTATGAGTCTGGGGAGGGACGCAAACACTCACTCCATAACAACATGACAGTTGGTACCATGGTACAATTAAAGAGAAGAGAGGAGCAAGTGGGGGCTCAGGCAGTGTAGGCGGGATGGAAGCTCCCTGTGGGCTTGGACTCATGTAGGAGGGCTTCATGGAGGAGGTACTTTGTGGTGCAGGAAGGCCCATCTCCATGGGTGTCTGCATCTCCAGGTGATGAGTCGATGTCTTTGCAAACATCAGAAACCCAAGAAGTATGGTGAGCAGGAACACTATGGGTAATCTTAGGAAATTTGTGCCAAAGAATGGAGACATTCCAGAGAATGAAACAAAAGAGATGCAGTCCTGGCGCCATATATGTGCTGAGCCCCACGAGGCAGTGATGTATGGGAAAGGAAGGGGAAGAAGGAGGATAGGTATAGGAAAACCCTGCTTGAGATTCCAGAAGTAGATCAATGGAATCCATTTGTTCTTTCATTGCTGTAATCATCCTTTATTGAATACCTACTATTCTAGACAGTGTGCAAAACTGAGAATGCAATTATGCATAAGACATGATCCCTGTCTTCGATGAATTTAAGATCTTCTGAAGGAAAGAGGTGTAAATGAACACTCACACTAAAAACAAGTGCTTTCATGGTGCTAGGTGCAAAACATCACAAAAACCCAACGGCAGGAGCAACCAACTCTACTGGAAAGACCCAAGAGTCAGGAACAGATTTATAGAGGAGGAACAACGGAGTCTATTTATTTATTATTATTATTTTTTGAGATGGAGTTTCACTCTTGTCGCTCAGGCTGGAGTGTAGTGGCGTGATCTCGGCTCACCGTAACCTCCGCCTCCCAAGTTCAACAATTCTCCTGCCTCAGCCTCCTGAGTAGCTGGGATTACAGGTGCCCACCACCACACTGGGCTAAGTTGTTTGTATTTTTAGTTGGGCAGGCTGGTCTCGAACTCCTGACCTCAGGTGATCCACCCGCCTTGGCCTCCCAAAGTGCTGGGACTACAGGTGGGAGCCACTGTGCCTGGCCTGGAGTTGATTTTGAACATGACTCAGAATTTACCAGAAAGGGGATTCCAGGGACAGGGACCAGCACGGAAAGGGTGTGAACATGGGATGGTGCCAGGCCAGTGAGAGTGCCACGGATATGGGGCAGCAGGTGAGGAGGCAGGATGCGGGTGAGCCCTGACCCCGGAAAGCCTATTGTGCCAGGCTATAGGGAATTTGGGTTTTCTGTTGTCAATGACAGGAAAATCAGTGCAGGTTTCCAGAAGAGGGTGTGACAACTAACATTTTGTTCAATTCAGTTAAATAAGCACTTACAGAGTGCCTGCCATATGCAGAACATTCACTGAGTATGGATGATACAAAGAAAAATTTATCCCAAGCTCTCCTGCTTACGCTGCCTGAGCCTCATGGGACCCCAGATAAGTTTGGTAAGGAATGAGCGGGGAGAAAGGGTGAGGAGAAACAAGAGCACACATCGTCTTGACATGGAATCAAAATGGGTGCATGGTTCTAGGAGAGGCACAAAGGTTTATGGAGGTAGAGATTCCCAAAGTCCCAGATTTGTTTCCGCACTCTCAGGTCAAAGCAGGCCTTGTTTAGGAGGCCTAGGCGTTCCTCATTTCCCTTCCTTGGTAATATCACTATGATTCTCTCTCCTCCCACAGGCAAAAAGTGTTTGATTAAGCCTGCAGAGAATGATGGGGTTCAGTAAGAATGCCAGCAAAGAGACGGCATAAAAGTCACCCAGAATAGGGCTGACAGCGTGGCCTCTGGAGGGTCCCCCATGCTCTGTCCAGGGGGAGGACGCTAGGCTGAGACTCTAGGTGTTCTCTTGGTTTAGAGAAAAACTATAATTGGCCACCACAAGTGCTAGTGGATGTGTGAGGGTGAGGGGAGAGCTGAAGATGAGTAGTTTGTTCTGATTTCAGTTTATTTTGGGCTCTTCTAGCCTCAAGTCTGTGTTCAGCTAAAGATATATGGCTGCATAGGCAAAGGGATCCATTAGGTAGGCCTGAATGTGATTCCCGCATAATTCTCAGAAACTCAATCAGGGTCTTCCTATATCTCCCGCTTCCTCCCCTTTCCCCTGCCTCCAACCTACACACATTGGTGCATCCACATGCACACACATTCAAGCAGGACATAGGTGGATGGCCGGTCCATGTCAGATCATAACCAAAAGTTTTGGGCCCTCACCACTCACCTGTCAGCCTCAAACAGCCAGGGACCCAGCATGGGAGACACACTTCATGAGAACTACCCTGACGCCCAAATGCCCACAAATGCCCACAAACCCTTAAGTGTGTCTAGGCATCTTTCACCAACAGAAGCCTGACTGTAAGCAAGGACATTTGGAATGTAATAAATGATTTCTAAAATGACATCTCATCATCCCTCTCTTTCATTCTCTCTCTCTCTCTGTGTCTCTGTATGTGTGTGTGTGTGTGTGTGTGTGCGTGTGTGTTTGTGTGTGTGTCTGAGTTGCCTCAGGGCTGGTGGTTTCAAAACTAGCAGCTGCAAACTTATGAAGGAAAAAAAAACCCAAACCACAAAACCCCGTCTTGTGAAAACTGTGTGCCAGTCTAAAAGTGGCAGTCCGTGCAGGAGAAAAAGCCTGTTAACGTTCAGGACACAAGCAGGCAGTGTGAGATCACAGCTGGCTCTTGACAGTGAGGAGGAATTCAAATGTGTCCTGGGCATGGGGAGAGTAGGGGACAAGGACAAGGCAGAAGAGAAGCCAGAGGGGACTGAGAGGTCCAAATCCTGGCTGGCCAGGGGAGGCCTCTCCAGAATGGCTCCCTGCTTCAGCTGAGCTCTCTGAACAATTCAGCTTCCCAGATGCAAATCAGACCAGCTGCTACTATCACATTACTGGAGTCTTCTTCCAGAACACTCGAGGTCCGGTCTCCCTTCTCCATCCACTCAGAAGCTTCTGAAGCATGACTGACAGACATAAATCTCCCCCAACCCCCAGCTCAGCCTCCCTGCCCTCCTCCCCAGCTGACACCCACCCATGCTCCCCTGTGTAGGCTCACCTTTCAGAACACTCCAGATTACACATTAAGATGCTGCCCCAACCCAGCCCCAGACTCCTACTCCATGGCTAGTTTCAACCTACAACTCAATCCAGGGGCACAGGGGGCTGGGGGGGCAACCGGGAAGCCCAAGGGAAGACCCGCTTGCAGAGAATGAGGTCCCTGCCTGGCCCCAAGACTGGACAGAGGAAATCCTCAGAGGTGTCATCAAAGCTGAAGGCTGGAGACGGAGAGTTCTTGGAGGAACACTAACCGGCCTGGCTATTTCTCCTGCCACCCCTACCCTGCCTAAGCTCCACACCAATGGCCTCTTTGGCCGGAACAAAGTGGATACTTGAGTCACTTGGCTAAAGAGTTGGGCAGTACCCTTTTTTAGATAGGAAGGGCAGGTTATCCATAGGCCCACAGACAGAGACAGAGGAGGCCAAGCCCCAGAGGCCACAGTGGAACAAGCGTCTTAGGGTGCTTTGCCCATAGGTGCAGCTTAATGAAGGACGGCCAGAGGACACGGTTGTAAAAACAGGGCAGCAGAAATCTAGTGTGAACATTATAAGTATTTGAGGAGAAGCAAAGTTAGTGATCAAAACTGAATGGGGTTAATGACAGAATGCTTCAAGGAGGAAGTTAAGTTCTGAGTAGAGTTTGAAGGAGGGGAGGGACAACGGCTGGGGCAGAGGGGGGAAGAGGAAGTGTGTTCGCAGGGGAGGGTGCTGTGTCTTTGGGAAGGGCACTACTGATTGCATGGTGGCCCTGGGAGCTGTGCCACTCTTGAAGGTCCTGTCTGGAGTTAATATTTGGATATATTTTCAAAGAGGGAGAATCCTCTTCTGTACTAATAATTGGCATGTCTGTAGTTGATAGAATGTAGATTTTGGAAGGAGCACACTCTGGAATCAGATCTGAGTTCAGATCTTAGCTCTGCCACTTATAAGCTGGGTAACCTCCCAAGCCTCACCTTCCTGAACTATAAAATGAGGAAATTATTTCATAAGGCTATGGTGAGAATGAAATGAGATAACTTACGCAAAGTCCTTAGTTCCGTACTTGGCAAACAGTAGCTCCTAAATCAATAATGGCTAGTATTATGTATATACTTTATAGCTGATGGATTAGAAAGGCAGCCACAGCAAGCCACTTTAAGTCCTCAAGAGGAAGCGTGTGAGGAGTTGGGTGGTCTAGATGCTGATCTCAGCAAGTCAGGTCCTGTTTCAACCTTTCCATGAGATGCAGGCGGCCAGGACCTGGACAGAGCCCAAGGGCCAGGTCTAGAGTAATGGTTGCAGAAAGGGTTGATGTATCAGCTTCAAAGGCTGACTTGCTGCAGCCTAAGACCTTGGTACATAGATTTGAGTCCCATCTGATTGAGAAGCAGGTACATTCAGTCACATGTGCTCATAAACACTTAACAACTGGCTCTCCAGGTTTGTGTAATTTGCACCGATTTCACGATGCCCAGCCTCAAGCTCCCACTGGGCATGCAGTTGGGAAGACACGCACGCAACTGTCTCTCAGGAACCTCACGAGCCAGTTCCAGCACACCGCTGCATCCAGCCACCCTGTCCCACAGCCACAGCCCATCTCAGAGCAAAAAAGGCACCTGTCCTCTATGTCTGGCCTAGCTCTGTCTAAGTGGAGAGGTAAGGAGTTGAACAGGAGAGAAGATCAGGCATTCCTGCTCTCTTCTCTGTCCCACACCGGCCAGAAGTAAAGCTTCCCTCCCTGACCCACTTCCCCTCAGGCCAGTTCCATATTGACTAGCAAGTTCATTTTCCTCACAAGCTGAAACAAAACAAAACACAAAACATGGCCCTCTGTCTTGGGCCTTCAGCAGAGCAGCTCTGCTTGAAGAGGAACCGCAAGGTGCAGCCCCTAATGCTGCGGAGTCTGACAGTGCGACAGGCCGGGGGCTAACACTGTCTCCATCCAGCTCAGCACGTGGGTGGAGCGGCCAGGACATGGGCATGCCTTGGCATAGACAGTGCACTTCCGGATTCCCTCTGGGAGGCAGCAGGGAGAGTCTGGCTTCATCCTTAATGAATTATCTGGCAGAGGTTGTCACAGAACCATGGGACGCTAGAGCCAAAAAGTGCGTAGTAATCACCCGTGTGTCCCTTTGTTGCACAATGAGGGTGCTGCGGCAGAGGCTGCACCTCTTAGCTGTGTCGCCTCTGGAGCTGGACCACCCTCTCTGGCCTGCTGCTGGTGGTGCGCCTGTGTGTTGACGCTTGGACACTTTTTGAATAACATTTCTTCCATAATTGCAGTGGCCCCTGTGAGTAAAAGCTCCCTCAGGCAGGTTCTCTGCCTTCTCTTTCTTGCCCATTTCCCTCGGGCACCCAGTACGCCTGAGCGTCCTTGGGACCAGAGCCACTCCTGTTTTGCAGTAAGGGAAGCCATCCAAGGAGCAGAGTCAAGGCAAACGTTCCAGTGCATTCTGTATTGGGATTCTTCCCTTCAGGAACAGAAATTCTCATTTGCACTCCCCATTTGCCCTGGTGGGCATCCCAGCTGTACCTGAATATCAGGTAAACCTGCCTTGGCTTCGTCAAGTCCAGGGCTGTGATGAACCATCTAGAACTAACCACATTCAATTAGTCCCCTAGCCAAGGGTGGGGTGAAGGAAATGAGAGGAACCTACAACTTTCTGCAACCTCTACTCCAACCACCAGAGACACACCCTTCTGCCTGATGTTCTTCGACTCAAGGAGTTGAGAACCACTTTGGGTCTCCACAGAGATGACACAGCTGCCCGTGTCTGCCTCGGTTTAGAAGGAGCTGGCTGAGTTCCTGCATGAATCCGAAAGCCAGGACAGTCATTTGAGTTTCAGCGGCAGGGAGTCTTCCACTAGGCACCTCCACTTTGTAACTGGGTGTGTACGAGGGCAATACAAAGGACTCCTAGCCCGGCTCTGCCCAGAGACTTCGTCATGCTCCGTGGTTCAAAGAAAAAAGGTAGGGGGAGAGATTAATGGAGTGAGAGCAGGTGAGCTTATTGTATTTATCAACCATGAGCCCAGGTTCGCATTTCAGGTGCCCTGATTTATCTCACAGGTGGGAGGGAAGAACTGCTGGCAACCCTTCTCTCAGAGCTCTGAGTTTTGGAACAGGATTTCCTCTGCAAGTTGTCAAAGATCAGATAAAAGACTTAATCTCAGGCACACACAGCCACAGGCTTTGGCCTCTGCCACTGTGTGCTCAGCTTTCAGTGATGAGACTGAACAATGGTTGGCGATGCTGTGCATTTGAAGAGGTGGGACAAGAAAAGGATCAGAGCGGAGGCCTGTGAGGCACATGGCACTGCCCATGGGAAATACGAGTGCAGCAAGTGGGCTCCAGAATGAACTCAGGACTCAGGACAACTGAGGTCCCCTTTTGCTCCTTTTGGTGTCCTCGTACCAGGTGTCATGTACACTAAATGAATGCACATACCTGTCACCTTTTTTAAAAGGATGGCAGCCAGATCATTCACCTCTGCTTCCCCATTCCAAGAGCCCGGTTCTTGGGAACCAGGCGGGAAGAGCGTGTCCCGGGTACTGGCTGGTGGAACTGTGGAGATGGGAAACATCTTGGCCTTGTTCTCCAGAATGCTTTTTGCTAAAGAGATGCTTATTTTTTCAAAATGCATTCTATAACTTTAATGCCTTTTCAGAATAGAAGAACTGCAAATTTTAGCCACCACGTTGATTAAGTGACACTGTGTTAGGGAGTGCTCTGAAGAAACTATGTTCACCTGGCACTTGACCTTGAACCATTTCTAATATCAGAATACAAAGTCCATTCACGTTGCCAGAGCCAGCCAACTGAGTTAGCACGGGAAGTTTCAGGAAACAGAAAAGTCAAAAATCTTGAAGTCTGGATTCTTTCTCCTCTCAAGTCCTCCTCTGATTTGTACGTTATTACCACTTTGACTACGCCTACCTTGTATTGTGCATTTGTTAAGTGTGTACTGTGTTAAAAACTTCACTTATACTCTCTCATTCCATCCTCACAACCCTATCATACAGAAGAGAAGTGGAATCTCAAAGAGGTTTCCTAATTGGCCAAGGCCACCCAGCCTGCATGTGTAGACCACGTGTTTACACTCACCTTTGTGGGCCAGCATCTCAGTAGCTGTGCTGCTCATCCTATTCATTTCCGTGCTTACTCAATAGGGGGAAGAGCTGGATATGGAGCAAATCGCTGTCACTTAAGTCAGGCCCGGTATCAAGAATATACATTCTAGTCTAGAATGCTGATGAATACACTGGCAGTCCCAGAAGGTCGCTTCCAAAGCAGTAAAGAAGTGCTCTGGAACAGAGACATGTTTTCATTTCTTTTTGAAGGCTTCCCTTTGAGAATAAAGGTGATCTGTGGTGCCGGGCCCTTCAAGCCCTGACACCCACTCCTTCTGTCTCTGCCTCTTGGGATCCTGGGGGAGCTACACCAAGGGCTGTGTGATGGATACACCGTGAAGGGATGTATTTATTTATTTGCCAGGGAAATGTATTAGGGAGAAGCAAACACTAATCAATGATGTTCAGGGGAAACTCAATCAATGGAATGAATGGTTTTCCCAGATGGGCTGTATTTAGAGACTCACAGAAATCCTGTATGTTTCCATTGCCATTTCCCATCCTTTTTTAGCCTTCACTGAATGTGTCCGGAAATCTTTTGCAAAAGAAAAGGCACCAGTCTGTTTGCCTTGAAAATGAAGAAACCAAAAGGTGTAACATCCTTCTTCCTTCTCAGGTGGAATGGTTAATTTTACAAGTGCCTCGGGAGGTCCTGAGGAAAAGGCACATGCCATCACGTCCTCTCTCAGTGAAAAAGTTCATAATAATCTGTGCAAAACAGCACCTTTGGATAAGTTCAGTGTGGCTATATATAGACGCTTGGCCGTTTCCTGTTGCTGTTGCAGCTTGCACAGGTTTGAAGGTAGGGTGAGGCTGTGACCATAAGCCACATGGTGACATGTACATTAGCCATGCCCTCTGCTTCCTGTGCTGCTTATGACCTGGGCTGGACGAACCCCAGCACTGCTCAGGGGCAGGGAGCCCTTAGGAACCTAAATGTGGGGGTTGGTGAGTTTGCTCTCATCTTTTCTGAGCACAGGTTGCCTGGCTGCAGATAGATGGTGCAAAACACACCAGCGAGCCAGTGTGCTTGTCTAACGGTCTGCTTGTGTAACTTTTGCACCACAAAATAAGAGGTCAAGTATGAAAGGGTGGTTAACAAATTGAGCAGAGTAGCCCTTTTTTTTTTTTTCCTGTTAAAGGGGCCGTGTCAGCAAAAAACAAAAAAACAAAAAGCAAACAAAAACAACAACAACAACAGCAAAACACCTTCCTGAGTGAACTGCATGAAAAATCATTTGGCAAAACCCAAAGTTCATAGCCACGTGCAGAAAAGCCATCATGCTAGAAACAGTCGTCATGATTTGACCTCAGAACTGTCTCTTATTTTAAGATTTCAAAATGCTTAAGTAGATTGGGCGCAGTGGCTCATGCCTATAATCCCAGCACTTTGGGAGGCAGAGGCGGGCAAATCACTTGAGGTCAGAAGTTCGAGATAAGCCTGGGCAACATGGCAAAACCTCGTCTCTAACAAAAATACAAAAATTAACTGAGCGTAGTGGTACACGCCTGTAATCCCAGCTACTTGGGAGGCTGAGGCAGGAGAATCGCTTCAAACCAGGAGGCGGATGTTGCGGTGAGCCGAGATTGTGCCATTGTGCTCCAGCCTGGTGGATAAAGCAAGACTCCATCTCAAAAAAAAAAAAGAAAAGAAAAGAAAGAAAGAAAGAAAAGAAAATTGCTTAACTAGACATCTCATGCAATTTTCAAGAGATGAGTGGCAAATGTGACTCCAGCTTTACTAAACAATGAAATAAATTAAGGCACCAAAATGTGCCGAGCCTTGTCTAAAAACCTATAGCAGGAGAAGAGACCAGAAAAAAATTCCACTGGTTCCCTTCTTTCTCCATCCATTCAGCCAATCACTACCAGATTATTCTCCAGCTCTCTTCCCCGTTTCTCGTCTGGGACATCTAAGGTAGAACCATGCATGTTAAAAAAGCTTTTCAGGAAATTCTGATGGGCAGACAGAACCAATGTGAGTCTATGTCATTTTGACTGTCATGTTCTATACGGGCTGCAAAATAAAAACTTGGAAAGTCTTTCATGTGACAAATAGTTTTGGAGTGCATACTCTCTGCCAGGCATTGTGCTAAGTCCTTGGGTACACAGGCGAACAAAACAGATGAAGACCCTGCCTCCACTGAGTGTAGTCCAACAGGAGAGCAACAGGAATCACACTTTTGCATAGGTGAATATCTAATTATAAATGTAGTACGTATTATGAAGAAAAACTAGAGTGTTCTGAGAAAGACGTTAAGGCTGGATAGATACAAGCCTGGGATTGGAGAAGTCAAGGAAAGCCCCAGTTTTTTACATGACATTTATACGAAAATGATTAAGACAGGAGGAATATGCTTCGTTGCTTCCAACACATAACCAAAGCAAGTTATGATTCTAAAAATCAACTAGTTACCAAAAAAGAAAGAAAAAAGTAAATGATCTCTTGGGCTTGGCATGCCGTTGTTTTGCCCAGAGAAGCACACTTCCTTTTTACAATTGTTTGGGAGGTTTGTGGCGGAGGAAGAGAGGAAAAATCAGATCTAGAGAAGCAGAGTCCTTCAGCGACTTGCAATAGTGGCTCTTACTAAAGCATCTCATTACTTCTCAAATGTATCCAAGGGATGCTCAAAGCTGCTTTCTCAAAATAGGATTCTGTGTTCAAATGAGTGTGGGAAATTAAAAGGAACTTAAACAAGTCTCTTTGCATCAGGACTTATCAGAGCCTTGAGTATGCTAATGGAGATCCTGAAGCTCCAAGGGAAGGTGTGGCACAATACAGTCTGCAGCATTTTCCAATCAAATTTGATGGCAAGAGATTTTTTTTTCACTGAGTACCTAACTCAGTGGCTCTGAAGCTTACATCTGCACAAAATTCCCTTGGGGAGTGTATAGAATGCTGATTCCTTGGTTCCAGCTGCAGAGATTCTAATTCATTGGATCTGGAATGGTCCCCGGGAATCTTCATTTTTAACAGCACTTCAAGTGATTTTGAGGCAGCAAGTCCAGGATCCATACTATGAAAAAAACTAGTGGGATCAGTGTCCTGCTAGTGTCCCAGAAGCATCTCAGTAGCTCTACACACTTCCGCCATTCAAGCTTTCTCGGCTTCCCCTCACTCTTTAGAACCTGGCTGATGCTGAGTGAACATGGTCAAGCTAGTGGGCCAGAGTAGATAAAAATAATGGAAATATGCAAAGTGAGTCACAGCAAATCCAACCATGGTCTAGAATTTGTTGGGTGTCACAGGTCAAGCTACAAAGACCACATTTGCCATTTGGACTCAGTTGGCAGGAACCTTATGCATGTGTGATGTAAGATGCTGTGCGCTGAAAGTCCCTGAAGCTGTGCAGATACTGGATCCAGCAGAAGTTTTCTCTGTTGTGCCCGTCTGCCTTTGTCTAATTAGCCAAGGGTTACTTTGGCTGCCTCCCTTCCTTTCACATGGAACAAAGGTACCCAGAGAGGTACATGTTGATGCATTCATATGCAGAGAAGTTCTTGTCTTTCTCTTTCTCTCTCTCTCTCAAGTCATTGCTCAGCGAGGAGTCAGCTCCCACATGCTCCTCCTATCTGGGCTGCAATCGGTGCAGTGAGGAGAGGAGTGACAGAGCACATGATTATGACGGGGCTTGCTGCTGAGCTGCAGGGGTTCAGATTACTGCTACCTGTGCAATGGCAGCTTCCCCGGAGCACCCAGGGGCTCCAAGGCCACAGACAGAAAATACCTTTGCTACCACATGCTGAAAAAAATCCCCAAAACCATTTGCCAAAGATTTGACTTGGTTAAAAGCGAGGTGGAGAGGGGTGCTTAAAGAGGGGAAGCTATAGAAAGGAAAATGCAAGAAAAAAGTGTTTTGCATATTAAACAGCCCTGCTTTGTCCTCCAGTTCAGCCAAAACGTTTAGAGGAGGCTGTGCTGTCCATGGCCACGCTGCTCTGAACGTGCCTCATCTGGTCTTGGAAGCTAAGCAGGATCAGGCTTAGTACTCAGATGGAAGAAGGCTATTCTTGTGCATGTGCAGAGACCAAGATCATAGGGAAAAGCATGTCTACGGTTGGGTTTTGTGTACAAATACTGCATAGGAACATATTCAACCCGTTTAAAAGAGGAGGATGATTGTGGCTGAAACCACGGTGAGAGGAAGGAACATGCTACATTTCTTCAAAGATAACTGCAGATCGAACGCGTTCATCCTTGTGACCCGCGCTGCCTGCACTGTGGTGTGTTTTGCTTGGTTTGCACCAATGCCCTGGCTGGCGGTCACTTGCTCTTGGTGGCCAGTTTCATTTCCTGGTTTTGAGAAAATGTCAGGGAGGCCTGTTGCTTGGGCATACTGTCACTGAGGGAAGTGTGCAGTTTTAAAATGTCAAAGCCAGCAGGCTCATGTCCAGTGCATGCCGTCAATCAGCAAATGTCCCTGGACCCCTAATGAGCCCACTGCAAGTTCAAACAGTAAGTAACGAACAGATAAAGATCTTGCCCTAAAATTGCCTACCATCTAACCAAAGGGGCAAGATCAAAAGGGAAAGAAAAATAGTATCGATATGGAAAAATAAATGTACTCATTGCTGTAGTGTTTGTGGGCAAAGAATGCAGCTGAGAAAGTGCGGCGTCGTGGAAAGGGCCCCATGGAAAGGAGTCCAGAGGGTTGGGCTCACACTCTTCCCCTTCCCACTTTGTGACCACAAATGTAGTCCTTGGCCTTCAGAACCTGTGTTTCTTCATCAGCAAAGTGGGGGAGGGGAATAATCCTGCCTTCTTAATTAAATAAGATTATAGATTATAAAATTAAATAAGTAATTAAATAAGATTATAGATGTGGGAAGGCTCAATGTCTTAACTATAAATGATCAATGTCTTAAACTATAAAATAATCTACAAATTTCACTTGTCATTATTATTACTTTTAACAACAATATGAGGGGAAATAAGTCTAGAAAATGCATCTTCTGCCAGTTCCATTAAAAAGAGAGAGAGGCAGAGATGGAGCTAAGTATAAGAATTCAACCAGCCCAGGACTTTGTTCTGGCACCTCAGTGTATATTTAAAGTCCTGTATAATAACATAGAAGTAATCATGGTTATCGTTTATTTGTATTGATGGATTTAAGGTGGACTTTTTATTTCTAAGGTTTGGATGCATCTAAGAACAAAGTATACTTCCTAATACACCATTTAGTTTTAATTTTCAGAGATTTGATCGCCAGTTTGGGAGAACTTTGCAACTGTATGTTTGGTATAATTCCTTGACAGATCAATTTGATGATGGAGAAATAATCCTCACATTATCCATATTATCAGATGTCTAGATAAGATAGGAAAGGTAACTTTATCACAGCTATGTGACCCATGACGGCCTAGGTAGCTGAGTGAACCAGGAGTCTGAATTTGGAAACTAAGTTGTGAGGTTCTTATGAACTTCCTAGGGCTTCCTGAGCCTCCCCCAACCTTTAGATGCCAAGTCCCTTGGCAAATTCATATCATTCCTGCAAACAGAAAATAGTATTAAGAATAATAAGATGTTTTTCAAATTTTCCTTCAAGGGTCCTATGAGCTGGCCTGAGAAATTGTTTAACTTTGAAGGGAACTTTGAACAAATAGGACAAGACAATTGAAACAAGTATCTAGAATTAGGACATTGTGGATCCCGAAGTTCTTAAACACTGAAACCTCCTTGTGGTATGCAGAAGCCAAACTGATCATCTTTAGGCAGAGATTCCTTGGGCATGATTGATAAGGCTGTCCATCCAGCATAACATTGAGACTTTCTTGTGTAAACCCCTCACGCCCACTAAACAGGAAATGCAAGCTACTAGAGCTGAACACTCAGCCACCCTCTAGGTCCCCACCCTCCACCCCCGCCCAGTATAAGAACATTATTCTTTGCTTTCCTTTCTGAGGAGCTGTAGACATTCATTCATATATGCAGAGCAATCAGACATCACTAGCCAAAGAACACCTGGTAATAATTCTTACATTTTGGAATCTTAAGAAACTTCCAAGGAAAGGGGTGATACGAGTTGGTAAGCCACAGCTTTTGGCGGTAGCATGAGCCCTCTGGCTTCTGAAACCATAGAGTTAAGATACACTCTTGTAGCAGGCTTGTCACACTTGAAATTCTAACTGGTAGCTTCATACCCTGAGTTGGTTTGTCACTTGAGAAACTTTGGTTGAGAATGTAGGAACTGGAAAGATTTCTTGAGACATGCTTGTTTTAGATACACCCAGAGACATGCCAGGTACAGATGACAATTTCCACCGTAGGTAAAACATCTCAAAGCAGAAGCCTAGGCTGACAGTGGACCAATAACTGCATTGTTTATTGGTTTCCCAAGGCAAATGTTCAGCAAATTCTGTATATATAATCAACAGAAAATTTTGTTCAGATTCTAGAAAAGGTAGATTGCTGTTTTGTCTATATGCGTACTTTCTGCTATAGTAGTATTTGCATAAGTTAAATATTTTCAGGGCAATTTTTATTAGTTTTCAAAATGCGCTTTTATGGGTATCTATATGTGTGCAGGTGTGTGGGGAGAACCATGAACAAGACAAAGACTCCTTGTCACTGAGGGCAGAGCCTGACTCAGCATCCCAATACAACCCCTGGTTTGCATTCGTCCCAAAGAAAGCACATTCTAACAACCAAACAACCATGCCAAGCCTCCGGCCACAAACCCAACCAAACATTTTCAAAAAGATGTACATATTTATGTGAAATAACATGGATATCTTTCAGTGCCCAAGAGACGGTTTTCTGCAGTAGATCTAACTCAAGTGGATAGGGACTTCTGAAAGTCCATTTTCAAACTGAGTTTGCTGAATCCAGCTAGCTACATGGAAGGGATGGCACAGGCTCAGTGGCAGCAGGACAGAGGAAGGGGAGGCCAGGGTGCAAGCTCATCTGCTCCCTCATCTGTACAATGGGTTCATTCCCTGACCACCTCACCGCACTATTGTCAGGTCTCCTTCGCTGGGAGCTGAAAAAGCCAAATGCTGAAGCAGAAAGTAGGGTTTTTATATACAAGGCTTGAATGACAGACACATATGGAGCATGCCTCCCCCACCACAACCCCACCACACCGGAACACAAGCTGTCTGCAAGATGGTCCTCCTCTCTAATGTCTATGAGTTCTAGAACTTGAATAAATCTTTGTCAAGAATGTAGTTCAGCCCTGTCTCCAAACCATGAACTCATCTGTGAACAAGACATTCCAATTTTCCTTTATCTTTTAAAATTGATTTTAAATAAAATAAATGGTGCACGAATATATTCTGCAGAAAACTTAAATAGAGATCGAGTAAAAGCCCTCTTGCCTCAGCGTACCCCACAATCTCACTTCCCATCCTAGAAATGGCCATCCAGGGCTTATTGAAGTGCCTAAGATAGCTCATGTGAATCATGTCACCTTTAGCCTTAGGAAACATTCTTTTGGGCTGAATTCCAGTTACTTTTGTTGTGAGGTTCTTGTGGAAGGTTCACTGTCTCTCTACCTGCAGACGAATGCTCGGAGCTTATGATACATAACATTGAGGGCTTGCTTGGCAGTCAGAAGTAGGATTGCTTAATCAAAACCTGTGTGGAAATAGCCTGTTATCTCTATGGACTTAAATGGCCATCAGCAGTTCCCCAAATTCAAGACTCCCACATCAATGTCATTGAGTTTTGAAGTTGGAAGGGATCAACATCACCAGGTTCTACCACTGTTTGAGCCTTAACAAGTCATGGCAAGGTTTTACCTTAATATTGTCATTATTACAGTATAATTTTAGAAGAATGACTGTATAGGGGAGCAAACATTCTCCAAGCTCCCCTTAACGTCGCCCTGCTCTCCTGACTTAAGTGCTATCCACCTTATTTTATAGAAGAAAATACTGAAACTCAAGACCCCCTACCTGGACAGGGGTGGAGCAGAGACCAGAACCCTGGACCTCTGACTCAGTGCTCTTTCTACTCTACACTCCATCTTCCACATCCGCTTTTTGCTAATATCCCATAAGTAAGACATAAGATAAAAACAATGCCTCAAAATACAAGACAACCAAGGCCTCACCTTTCTCTCATTACTCAAATGATGCAAAGCCCAAAGCCCTCTCCACCTGACTTCATCCACTACCGCCCGAGCTCTCCAAATGCTTCCAGGTGGGACACCCACATTCAAGGCCACTTCGATTCCCGGTTACCTTCTGGCTGCTGAGCCTCTGCATCATATAGAGTGAACAGAGCCCAGCTTTACAGCCAGAAAGATCTGGCTTTTACTCCTGGCACCCCACTTCAAGCTGTGTGACATTGGATAAATCCCATATCCTAGCTCAGGCGCCGTTTCTTTACCTGTGAACCATCTGTCCTACCTACCTTAAAGAGTTGCCATAAGGGCCAGATAATGCAATGACTAAGAGCGCTTTGGAAAGAAGAATGCTGGATGCAGACTGCCGTTGTTATCAGTGTCCAGCCCATCCTTTTCATGTGCAGCTCTGTGAAGACATCTTCCCTTGACGTCAGAACCAAAAAAGCCAAACAAAGCAAAGACCCAGGGCTACATTTCTGCTCTGGAGTCTCTTGTATGACAGTATCTATGTTGGGCTTTTCAGTGTGTAAACCGAAACAAAACCAAAAAGAAGAAAAATCAGCAGCAAATACTGCTTGGTTTTGCATTTTCCCTTCTGTTTTCTGATTAGAGTCTCTATGGCCTGTGAGTGCAGAGAGAACCTCAGAAGATTGTGTTTGCTGCGGATAAGCACCAAACTCGATGTTTATCAGCACTTATCTCCTGCAAACTCACTCTCTGGAGGCTTCAAAGGCTGAGGGAGATCTCTCAGCCTTGCTCTGAGGAGACAGGCAGGCAGGCACTCCTCCCTGGGCCTTCAGCTGCAGGTGGGGCCCAAGAGCACTTGCTCCATCCTTAGGAGCATAGTTCTCTTGCTCTTCCCCATGCAAAAAAAAGGAAGCAGCAGGTTTACTGAAGGTTTGGGGATGAGCTGTGGAGTAGAGGGAGCAGGAGAAGAAAAGAAGTGTTTTAAAACAAGCCCAGAATGGCTGAAAAAGTAGGTGGAGAGGAAAAGGGAAAGGGAAAGGCACACTGCTTACGCTCCTGCTGCCTCCACCCCTCAACCCCCTTCCCCACCGATCTCACTCTTTAGTCTGCCAAACAAGCCCATGAGCCTTCAAAAGGCGTTTTAATTCCCTTCATCTGCTCTCAGCTCACCTTCCCTACCTCCTTGGGGTCTGCCCACTACTCTCCATTCCCAGGGATTGTTGGCTGAGAGTGGGACGGTGGGAGGGAGGGAGTCAGTGGTGGGGGCAGGGGGAGCCAGCATTTTATTACGCTGTTGAATTTGATTTATTAGGGGGGAAAAATCCTTCGCTTGCTTGCCACACAGGTTATTCTCAAAGTGAAAACTCTATTTTACTTTGAAAAAAAATGGTGAAAGTGCCTACAGTTATGAATGGAGCTCTTTGTTACCTTCCAGATCGACAAGACAGACTGTTTGGTTCATGTCTGTGCACCAGCAAAGGAGTGTGGGGGCCTGGGAGACAGATGTGGCCTTAATTGCATGGAAATATTAGAAGATCGTTAAGCCATTTTGACAGGATTTTCCTCTAGCTGTGGGAGTAAAGGGCCATGTCTGAGCCGCATCAAGCCTGGCCAGAGCCACTGGCGGGGCCTCTCATCCTCACGTGTGAGGGACACATGGACCTTGGTTCATGTGCCCTAATATTGGTAGGGAATAGATGCCTCCTTGTCACCAACTTCCACCCCACGTCTCTGCCCCATAAGTGCAGAAAGCAATCTCCCAAGAAACCCTAAGGCCTGTAGTGGGAGTTGGAAGAGAAGCTACCCAGTGAAATAAATATTTGGGAACGTATATGCACATGTATGTGGACAGAGAGAGATCAGACCATCTCCAGCCTGAACGGTGCCCTCCATAAAGCTCTCCAGGGACCTACATGGGCCTGAAAGAGGAAATCTGTTATCATGACAAATAATGGCGTCTAAACACAAAACCTTTTCTATCTATTCACTTCTTCCCTTTCAAAGTAACATTTGTTGCTTACAGAAGTCGTGACCCATGAGAGTCCTGTAATTAAGTCAGAGAAATCCTCAAACAATGTTGGCTCATCAAAGAACAAGACCCCATAAATATGGTCAACCTCGTTTCTCCTAGGCTGGCCTAATCATGGTTCCAATATACTTTTAGCTCCCCACTTCTTCCCCCACTTGCCCTGGTTAATTTTCTGCATGCTCAGAGAATGCAAATATTTTCATATTAGCTTAAATTAAAAATAATTAGGAGGGTTAGTCTGCTGGGAGGGAGGGAGAAGCCCCACCCAAACTACAGTTCAGTAATCCCTTTGGGTTACGAGAGTAATGTTTTAGATAAGCTCTTCCTCACTTAGATCAGACAGTGTTGGCAGTCAGACTAGGAGTAGATTAGTATCACAGGGTCCTCCCTTCAGAGTGGTACACCCCTATAGCTCAGAGGCCACTTGTTAGAGTTGGGGTGGTAGGTGGTTGCTTAGATGATGTTTGGGCCTCAGCCTGGTGCCAATGGGGATGGGGACTAGGTGAACAGAAAGGAAGGCTGGTGGAGAGATGAGGAAGGAGAGAAGGTGCAGCCACAGAGATCCTGTTTTCATGCAAATGTTGTTGTTAACCCAAAGGGAAAAAGGGAAGAGCTCCCAGGCACGCTGGCAAGCCAGCATCCCCAGGCTGGGTTTGACATTTAAGGAGCACCAGCAACGGCAACGAGTTAAGGGGCTAAGGGCCCACAGTCTGCAAGCTCTGGTTTAAAACACAGTCACTCAGCCAGGCACGGTGGCTCATGCTTGTAATCCCAGCACTTTGGGAGGCTGAGGCGGGTGGATCACTTGAGATCAGGAGTTGGAGACCAGGCTGGCAAACATAACGAAACCCTGTCTCTACTCAAATACAAAAATTAACCAGGCGTGGTCATGGGCGCCTGTAATCCCAGCTACTCGAGAGGCTGAGGCAGGAAAATCACTTGAACCCGGGAGGCAGGGGTTGCACTGAGCTGAGATCATGCCACTGCACTCCAGCCTGGGTGGCAGAGCGAGACTCCATCTCAAAAATAATAAATAAATAAATAAATAAACAAACAAATAAATAAATAAATAAAAGAAGATACAGTCATTCTGCCTACTGTGACTCTTCAGGCCAGAGCCTCCAGCCAGTCCAGATGCAGGGGCATCTTATTGTGGACTCTTTCTTCCGCCTTTCCAGAGGACTCCAGATCTAAGCGGTGTTTCAGGATCCTGCAGTGAGAGCCACAACATTTGACTCAATGGAGAAAGTGCCAAAGTCAAGCCTTCGTGTCCCCCTCTCCTTCTTGCTGTGTGCTCTGCAGAAGAGGGGATAAAATGCTCATCTGAGGTCCTGGCTGGCTGTCTCTGACCAGAAAGTCCCTGAGCCAATGAAGTGTTAATGCCTTTGCCCCTCCTCCCCCCATTCCTGCTCAGTTCACAGCTTTCCTGTCCTCTAAATCCCTTCCTTGGTAGCCAATTGCACCGCCTCTTTACCTCAAGCTCTGCCACCTTCTCCTGAGGCAATGGCTCCCTTGCTTGGTTGGTTTCTGGGATGCTACGTGGGGGTGGCTGGGGAAGCTTGTGCCCGGACTGTCTCGGGAGCTCACAGTGACGTTGACAGTGCACTGCTTCCATTTGTAAATGCCATGTGCTTTCCAGAACGCTTTCGAGGACTTTATTCCTATTTCATCTAAGCTTGAAACATACCATCGTTCCCACCATATTGAATTCAGACTCTTCTCCCCTTTCCCGTTGTCACTTCCCCACCTGCGTGCACAGCCTGTGTTTACACGGCAGGTTTGCCACAGCTACTCACTTTTCCAGGGTTACCATGCATATTCCCAGAATAATCTGCATTTCACCTATTTAGTTCACTGCAGGGACTTAGCCAGTTCCATGGAGGAAAAGTCCCACAATTCTCCTAATCTCATAGTCATTAACAATACCATTAAAACGATGGCATCATTTTTCCATAGACATACTCCTGGCTTTTATCACAGTGCCTGGCACATAGAAGATATCCAATAAATATTTGCTAAATGAATGAATACATCAGTGAATGAGCGTTCTTTTGTGGGACAAATCTGTTTTAGGGCACCATTGTGAGACAAGACATGTTAAAGAAATATCCAGAGTGACCTTCGCATGTTTTGAGGAGCACATAGTCTGGTCACCAAACACAAGTGTCCACAGCCTGCCCTCTCCAAGACGGTAACCACTCATAACGTGACTTCTTAAATTCAAATGAATTACAGTTGACTAAAATTAAAAATTCAGTTCCTCAGTCACACCAGACACATTTCAAGTCCTCAACAACCTCACAAGGCGAGTTGTTTCTGCATTGCACGGTGCAGATTTTAGAACAGTGCCAGCATCACAGTCATCTCCCCTGGACCAAATCAGAGAATTCAACTTCTTTCTATGTAAATGAATAAGAAGTTTAGGTAAAGTTTTTGTTTCTTGATCCTGATTTTAAGATTGATGCTGACGAGTATGCATTTGTTGGTTTTATGTAGAACCGCCAACATGTTTTACAGGCCATTGAAACTGACGTCATACCTGAGAGCATTTTTGGTTCATGATAAAAGGAGCAAGAGGACCACAAGGTTCCCCGGGGACATTTTGCTCTCACAGTTTCCCAAGAGAGAAAGGTTTGAGAAGGTTGGCTCCACTGGCTTCATCGCCTTTGGGTTTCTCATGAACATCACCAACCCACAATGAACAAGGGAGATCTCAATCACACAGAAAACCAAGTGGAAGTCGCAGTGCAAGAACTTGGAGCCATCTGGACATGGTGGCTCATGCTTGTAATCCTATCACTTTGGGAGGCCGAGGCAGGAGGACCGCCTGAAGCAAGGAGTTCAAGACCAGCCTAGGCAGCATAGTAAGACCCTGTCTCTACAAAAAATAAAGAATAAATAAATAAATTAGCTGGGCATGGTGGTGTGTGCCTGTAGTCCCAGCTACTTGGTACTTAGGAGGCTGAGGTAGGAAGATCCCTTGGGCTCGAAAGTTTGAGGCTGCAGTGAGCCGTGATGATGCTACTGCACTTCAGCCTGGGCAACATGGCAAGATCATGTCTCAAGAAAGAAAGGAAAGAAAGAAAGAAAGAAAGAAAGAAAGAAAGAAAGAAAGAAAGAAAGAAAGAAAGAAAGAAAGAAAGAAAGAAAGAAGAACTTGGAAACTTGGCAGACTTTGACAATGGATCCTGAGGAAAATGGAACTGAACAGGACATAGAAGTTCAGAAATTTTTGAGGTTTGGGACATCTCAGGGCATGTACACCTGGTAGGCTAATTTTCCATTTCCCACAAGTTTTTATAATGTGGAGGATTGAGCCTCCCTGCCATGAAGACACATGTCCTTGAGACAGACAGACGGGCAAGGTTGGCACCTCCAGCAGCTTCCAAGAGTAGAACACTAACTGCCCCTTATGGAGTAACTAAACTAGTCCAAGCCCCTAGGAACTGTCAGTGGGTTTTAGCTGGGTTTTCTGCTCAGCTAGCTTTACTGAGCTTGACAAAGAAAACATCTCCATGTAAACCCACTGAAATGTTTTCTTTGGAGGACTACGGCAGGACTTGTTCACCAAATATCTACTTTTCCTGTAGATGGATGCCGGGAGACAGGAGACCCCTGTGCTGGGCTGTCCAGGCTTAGCACTCCAGTTAAGCAGGATGTAGGCCAGCCCTGTGAGTGACTGTCTGCAGGGCAGCTGCCAACGGAGGGACCAGCTGTGCACCAGAGAGGGAGTCTGAGCTCCATGATGAGAGGATGCTTGGCTCCTCATGTAGAGACCAGGCTGTCCTCAGTTCCCCTGACTCCCTCTAGAAGGGAGAGCGAAGATGACAACCAAAGGGTCCATGAAGCTCATGAACACCATGTTATGTGAGCTTACTCATAGACAGGGTGGCCATATGATGCATCATCCAAAGTGGGATAATTTTGAGTGAAAGGAGGCGCTAGTAAGCATTTCCTGGAACAATAGCATAAAGTGGAACCGTTCCAGGCAAAGGTGCTGTAGAATCACTCCACTAAAAGATGTTAGGGTTGAAGCCCTGGAAGGGATCTTAAACAGATCATGTAGCTCAGTCCTTTTATGTAATAGGTACATAAACAAGCCCAGAGAGATAGAGTGCCTTTTCTGTACCACGATTATTACATTCAGGGAGGGCTATGTGACAGGTACGAGTTAGAACACTATTATTATCACTATTTTACCAAAAAGGAAACTGAGGCATGGAGAGATTAAAAAGCTTGTCCAAGGTCACAAGACTGGCAAGTGGTAGATGCAGAATTCAGATCCTGACAGTCTGGCTCTGTGGGTAATATGTCAAAGACGACAGGACTGTACCTCTCACAAACCAGCAGAGTGGACAGCCCCCTCGATCCTCACATCAAAACCCTGTGGGTGCTGTCATTGTGCCCATTTATGGATAAGGGGACCAATTCACTCAGCTAGTAAGTGACAATCATGTCTACAGACAAGCACAAAGAAAATTATCGTGGGGAATTTACAATCTAGTTGGAGAGCTAGAACATAAACCTATGAAAAACCACAATGGAAGGCAACGGTTAAATAAATATCAAAGCAACGTGACAAGGCAGTCTAAGATAAAGTGCCAAATTGGTGGTAGAGGTGGACCATACAACAGACTTCAGCAGAATGGAGGTTCCTATGCTGAGCTGGAGTGAGCAGGGAGACTTCCTGGAGGAGGCGGAATTTGAGGTGTTCAACAGTTTGGTGAATGAATGAGATATGATTAGGCAGAGAAGACGGGGAGGCAATTATATGCAGGTGAAGCTGCATATGTGTATTAAACGTACATTAAATATGCCTCCAAAGGTTAAGAGTGCAGGAAGGAAAGAGGCAGGCGAGCCTTACATAACAAGAAGAAAAACTATTTGAAATAGGACATTAAAATGCAGGAGGCGGAGCAAGAAAGAGAAGGCATGGAAGCACGGGGCAGAACAACTGAAGGTGACAGAGGGAAAATGAACGGAGAGCACAAAAGGAAAGGAGGAGCAGATTGAAACAGAGCACAGGAACTGGGCAGAGAGGGCCCTGGCCGCCGAGCTCTCCCAGAAAATGGACCTCCCCAGGCCCCACCTCCCTCCATCACTCCCATCCACAAGGTTTCTGCCACATGTCGCTGCAACAATATGGTAACCATATGCCCTGGGCCACAAAAGAGCTAAACACCTTGGACAGAGCAGTTCACCCAGATGTGCTAGTTGGAAATACTGCACCCTCAGGACCTGCTTCCCGACTTGATGGGCCCGAGGTCACCAAGCATGGCTCCTCAGCCGTGAATCACGGAAAAGAAGCAGCCATTAAGAGCTGGAAAGCGGATTCAGGGTCTCCCCCGTCCCCATGCCCTGAGAGGAAACGAAATAAAATGGATGCAGGCCTCGTCTGTGCGTGGAGATGAAGCGGCGTTCTTTCCTGGCTTGTGTGCGGGAGGCAGGACATCGCGAGGCTGGTTTCGCCTTCCTCCCTCTGCCAGGCTGCTCCCTGGGTGTTGCTGGAAGGGACTGAAGCCCCGCCATGTGCATGTTTCCTCGTGGGCTTCCTGTGATTGTGAGGGCCCCGGTTGCCATGGCAACTGCCACGTGAGGAACTCGTCAGATAAGATCATAGCTTCTAGGAATAGGACCTCAAGTGGTTGTTTGGGGAAAGCGGTCAGTGGCTTCATGTTTAAATTTGAAGAAGAAACAGTCACTGGGTGTGGCTGCTTTAAAAAAAAATTAGACAAGCCTGGGGGGAAAGGCTTCATCAAAATTGCTCAAAGCATAAAGATAGAAGGGGTAGTCTGACTGGTGTGGAGGTGTGGGCAGGGAGGGAGGGTCCCTGCATTTTCCATCGGGCGCTGAGGCTTTTATTTATTAACATCATTCATTGCACACCTCTTTGGTGCCAGGAAGTGTGCAAGCAACTGGGGATGAAAACCAGGAATCAGACTGATGAGGTTCTTCTCTTCAGGGTGCCTAACTAGAATCTGTCATTGAGATAAAGAATGGGAACGTTCCCATGACCCCCGGAATCGAAGAGACACCCAAGGGCACATGCCATCCACACTCCTTCCTCTCCTCAAGGCTTAGAAAAATTGCAGATCCTGCCGCCTCCAACCCTGGTGGACAAGTCTCTGTTTCCCTTGCGGGAGCCCATCCTTTAGGATCTGAATATTCTGACTCCCACCTTCCCTTTGTCACGCAGAGTCCTCTCTTGTCCCTGCAGACCCAGATTGAAATCCTCTTGGTCTAGCTCCCATAAAGACCACTCCTCAAGGGACGCTCTGGGAAGCCTCTTTCTCAAGCTATAGGAAAGCTCCGGGTCTCCATCCTGGCTCCCAGGCTACTCCTTCAGCCCTGCAGTGGGCGAAATTCACTCCACAGGGAAGCACTGCAGTCACTTTCCACGGAGGCTCTTCTTCCAAACTTTCAGCTCTCTGTGGTCAGGAAAGTCTGACCATTTGTCATCATTAGAGAGCATGAAGCTTTCAGTAGAGGATGGTTAAAAATATCCAGGAGCTGGGAGATGAAGTAATTTGCCCAAAGTTGCACAGCCAATAAAGCTCCACATTGACCCAGCTGGTGGCCAGTGCCTTTTGTTAGCACAGACTTAAAGCAGCTGTCCATGAAGGGAGGAGAGCAGTGCTGTGGCTTGCTGCCTTTTGACCCCATCTGCAGCCAGGATGGCCAGGGCTCCTCTGCAGGAAGAGGCTGCTCCCAGTGGGGTCCAGATCCTCACCCATCCTCAGGCGGCACCATCACTGGGATCAGAAAACCATTCTGCAGGTCAGGGACAACATTCACATCATGACAATCCATGAGGCGTGGGCTGCAGGGGAGCAGCCCCTTGTCTCAGAGCAGGGTTCTGGAGGAGCCACAGTGCCCATCACCTGCCTTTTCTTTGTCCCAGAGCAGAGGAGGGAAGTGATGCATCTCAATGCAGCAGCACTTTATCCACCTGTGTGGCTGTGTTGCAGTATTTTTCACGACTGGTACAGCCACTCCAGTGAAATCTGGCAGAACAGAGTCCCCGGGAAAAGTGTGTGGGACAGCACTTGTGCTGGTGCATCCAGGTGGCCTTCCCAGAAGCAGTCCTCCCTGCGGGTTCTCCCATGCCATCTGGGTTTTGTCGTGCTGGTTGCTGGTTCCGTTTTTATCATCCCACCTTTGCTTCAGTGAGGCCTGTGTTTAATCCTTCCCACCCATCAGGCTGGGTGGGAGAATACTGGCTCCGTCTTACAGAAGAGAACATCTAAGCTGCTTAATTGTAGTAAGTCTCAACATCTCAGTCTGGCTTTGCCCTGTCCCTTTGACACTGTGGGACCTACTTTAATGGTCAGGCCACACCCTACTTTATTCTCTGAGAGGAGCTTGGTCCCGGACGGTTAAGTGTGAAGAATTACACCCAGTAAAGCACTGCCGACCCTTCGGTGGTTCCCACTGCCATCTAGAAAAAGCCACTGGACAGTGGGCAGACCCAGTGGAAGGAAACAGAAAGTAAAACGCACTGTAAAATGTTCGCTTCGTGGGGTTCAGATGAACGTTCTATCTCCCATCCTGTGAGTTTCCATATTCAGCACTTTTTGCTTTTCAGCAGTAAAAGCATTCTCTGTGGGAGGAGAATTTAACTTTGATCTTTAGAGATGCCCTTTAAATGTGGTTATGGTCAAAAAAGTGACTGTGAACACTCAAAGTCAACAGGCAAAGGTAAATACCACGGGAGACCTGGAGCAGCACTGAGCGGGAGGCCCGTGAGGCACAGAAGGCCATGGCTCTGGATTCTGTTACAGCGCACAGTCCTGGGAGGACGCAGAGATCCTCTTCTCCGAGCTCACTTAGGCTCAGACCCTTCATTTGTAAAACGCCATTAAATAAAGTACTGTCGTCTGCAAATAATTCCAATTGCATCTTCTAGGAATTCTTTCTCTGGGTCATCCACTGCCGAGCCCCCTCCCCAGGAAGTGGAATTTTAAGTCAAAGGGGAAAGGCACTTGGGAGGGGGAATGATGTTCAACAAGACTCCTTGAAAAGTCAGCCGGGGGCCAGACGCGGTGGCTCACACCTGTAATCCCAGCACTTTGGGAGGCCGAGGTGGGTGGGTCACCTGAGGTCAGGAGTTCGAGACCAGCCTGACCAACATGGTGAAACCCCCGTCTCTACTAAAGATACAAAAATTAGGTGGGTGTGGTGCGGGGGTGTCTGTAATCCCAGCTACTTGGGAGGCTGGGGCAGGAGAATCGCTTGAACCCGGGAGGCAGAGGTTGCAGTGAGTCGAGATTGCACCATTGCACTCCAGCCTGGGCAACAAGAATGAAACTCCATCTCAAAAAAAAAAAAAGAAAGAAAGAAAGAAAAGAAAAGTCATCCGGGCCCTCTGAGGCTCTGTGGCAGATTTGGCTGTGTGCTACGGCCTAAAATTGGAGATGGCAAAGTGGAAACGGTTTAGGGGAAGAGTAGAAGCTTTGCAGTCAAGCCAGCAGTCTGGAGACTCACTAGGTGAAGGCCAGAGGCCAGGAGCAAACCTCTTTAAGCCTCAATTTTCTTTTCAATAATATAAGGATCCTAACTCATATTTTAAGAGGTTAAATGAGGTGATGATAGTAAAAGTTCCTTGGAAACTTCATGTCAGTAAATAATACATATTCTATTTGATCGTTCTCATTTTAAAAAGTGGTCCTTGTTTGGCTTTTGTCTGTTGTTTATTTTGATTTTGTTGTTTGGAGATAATTCCACTATGTGTTTATCAGAGGACTTAGACTTTAATCCTGAGATTGATTCCCCCTCACTGTGTGAACCTAGAAAGGTTATGCTTTGTGCCTCAGTTTCCCCACCTGCTCAGTCATGGTGCTGATTCCTGCCAGCCAGTGTCGATAACCACAGTGAAAGGATACTCAGACAGTCACCTCTACAGCCTTTGAATATGGGTTTTCGGTTGCCGAGTAAAATGCTCTGAGATGTTCCGGTTACTATGGCTACATAAGAAATTACCCTGAAACCTAGTGGCATAAACCAACTATTAGGCTCGTGAGTTTTGTTATCCTTCACTGAAGGCTCGTCACTCTGAAGTCTGGAGGTTGATGTTGTTGTGGTTGGCTGTGGCCTCGGTTCCTCTCCTGTGGGCCTCTCCATACGGTTTCTCAGTTTGGGCTAATTTGAGCTTCCTCACAGTATGGTGGCGATTTCCATGGACTAGAGGCCCAAGAGAGAACAAGAAGCAGGTGGAAGTCATAATACCTTTATCACCTTGTCCCGGAAGTCATGCAAGGCCATTTCTTGAAGCAATCACAAAGTTCCATCTGGGTTCAAGGAGGGAGAAAATAAGCTCTGCCTTTTGATGGGAAGAGAGAGGCAAAGATCCAAAATATTCTGATGGTCATTTGGAGAAAATGCGACTATGCCCCATGCAAAGGAGGTTTCAGTTAATGCTCTTTTGGTGACTGACTAATGTTTCCTATCTTCTTCCTTATCCAACTTGCCATAAAATTTACCTCCTCTTCCCTTTTCATTCCCTGCCCTCTATGCAGTGGAAATAAGGAGCAAGAAATGGGTGCGTGTAGGGAGGAGAGAGAAGCAAAAGGGTTGGCCTTGCTCACAGCAGCCACCTACTCTTGACACTTCAGATTAGACTTGGAGTGACCCCAACCCAGGCTGATCACCCCCACTGCTGCAGAGCCTGCTGGGTTCCCAAAGCAGAGAACACAGAGGGCTTTGCACCTAAGTGTCTTGTTTACATTTCGTATTCTCTCCGACTGGCAGGAGAAGGGACTTCATGTCATTATGCAAAGAATGTAATAAAAAGCCAAAGCTAGTGTGCTCCCTGTGGTGACCCTGGGTAACGGATATGCCAGAGATTAGCGTCCCAGAGCCCTGCACCGGGAGCAGCTGAGTGGGCCCACTGAGCAGGGCAGCCACAGGGAACTTGGTCGGGTTGCTTTTGACATTCCTTTCACCGACCAACTCCAGCCAAGCTGCTCAGCCCCAGACAACTGTCCTTAGGAGATTCAGGGCAGGCCAGAAGGAAAGGAATGGGAAGGACACATGGGACATTGGTGCTTCTCAGGCCCCGTGTCTTGGGTCATTCTGTGTTAGAAATAAAACTCAGCCTACATATAAGGAAGAACAGACAGAAAGGGTCTCCCATTCATGTCCACGTCTGGCGTTTTTCCTCCTCTAACTCCACTGGACTCATAACTGTGAAATATTTGTTCCTTCCCACACATAGGACAATGGCAGAAATTTCTCTTATGTCTTCCCAAATGAAATGGGGAGATCCTGAAGCCACCCTCTTCCTCTCTCCTTGCCCTTCTGGAGGCTTTTCCGTCTCGGCCTTAGCTAGGCTGTTTGGAGATGCAATTGTTTGCTCATCGTTCATATCGGCCAGGCCATCGTGCGGCTATGCTCTGACCACATCCCCATCACTCAACTGATGTGCACATGAAAAGTAACATTTGACTTAATCTAAGGAAAACAAATGTTGGAAGACACATTTGTGAGTATAAAAAGAAAAGATACATATAGGCACATATACGTGACAAATTCCAAAATAAGTGAAGTTTTAAAATTCATGAATGCACAGATGTACCCACGCCATTCTTCTGATATTCACTGAGTATGTGGTGTATGAACAACAGTATAAATAGGTGCTGGCCACCTACAATTTTCATTATCTCATAACAGATGCCTCCTCTCTTCATTCACAGGGCTATGCAGGCTATACAACAGAGCCTTATCTATGCCACCTAGAGGCCTGGACTCAGAAGCCAGAAACAGGCAGAGGGCTGAGCCTGCAATGGAATGACAGTCATGGTTTTAAAGGAAGAGTGGGCATGCAGATTAGTGAAATCGGCTCTGCTCTCTAGGAGCCCATGGGATTTGCATTTCAGACTCTATCATCACCAAATCTACTTACTAGAAATTTAGGCAACTAATCTTTTAAACAATCAACATGCGGAGAAGTAGGTATCGCTCTGGCTTTATCTGAACTCCCTCTTGACCCATCTCCAACCCAGTGGTTCTCACGCCATTTCTCAGCATTGACCTTCATTAAAAATTTTTTTTAACTTTTTTTTTTTTTTGAGACAATGTCTTACTCTTGTTACCCACGCTGAATGGTAAGATCATGGCTCACTGCAGCCTCCACCTCCTGGGCTCAGGTGATCCTCCCACCTCAGTTTTCCAAGTAGCTAGGACCACAGGCACACTACCACACCTGTTTTCTTATTTTTTGTAGGGAAAGAGTTATGCTGTGTTACCCAGGCTGGTCTTGAATGCCTGAGCTCAAGCACTCCACCTGCTTTAGCCTCCCAAAGTGCTGAGATTATGGGCATGAGCCACTGTGCCCAGCTTTTTAAACAATTTTTTTCTTTTTTTTCTTTTGAGACTGAGTCTCACTATATTGCCCAAGCCAGAGTGCAGTGCCGCTATCTCGGCTCACTGCAACCTCCGCCTCCTGGGTTCAATCAATTCTCCTGCCTCTGCCTCCTGAGTAGCTGGGATTACAGGCACCCACCACCACGCCTGGCTAAGTTTTGTATTTTTAGTAGAAACAGGGTTTCACCATGTTGGCCAGGCTGGTCTCGAACTCCTGACCTCAGATGATCTTCCCACCTCAGCCTTCCAAAGTGCTGGGATTACAGGCGTGAGCCACTGTGCCTGGCCACATTTTTAAGTATTTACTTTGCTCCAAGAAGTTTAGGTGCTTGATTTAGGTACTTTACTCATATTTTCTCATTTTATCTTTATCCAGAATTGCCAGGTTAGGTACTGATATTATCTCCAACCTACAGATGAGGAAATGAAGTTCATAGAAGTTGTACTAGATGCAGAATGAGCAGCAGATGAAACTTGTATAGAAACGCAAATCTCTCTGACTCGAGATTGTGCTCTAAGTTACAATAAACACTGCAGTTACCCTCAAAGAGCTTATGGTCTAATTGAGAGGACAGAAAATTCATAAGAAAGAACCTGTAAAGAGCTGTGGTTATGTGCTTAGGCTGTAGACCTGAATTTGGATCCCACATCACACTCATTTTTTGTGCAACTGAGCAAGTTATTTCACTTTTCTGAATATCCATTTTCTCGTCTGAAAAAATTAGAGTACATCCCTCATAGAATTGCCGGGAGGATTAAATTAGGTTACTCATGTAAACAGTGTTTTATACTTAATAAGTGCTGTGATTATTACTACTTGTATCTGTTGCCTATAATGACGACAGAGGGTGTATTATGTACTAAAGGCACCTTGCCCAAACTGGAGGAGAAAAAGCGTCCTACCGAGACAAGTGCATTGTCGGTAGCATGCCCCTGCTGGATCCAGGACCAGGAGGAGGTCGTGGAAAGGAAGCATTTCTATCCGCAAATGTGAGTGATCTGCTATAGCTCAGATGCCACCCCAAGCAGCTCACCTTGCCAGAGGTCTCTGGTAAAGGGGCATCATTGGGTACAAATGTGCTGGGACACTTCCCTACCTGGAGCAAGGGACCCTGTGCTACCCTCTGGATCTAGGATTCAGTGACTGAGAGGTCAGAGCCTCCGGACCCACAGACCTAGCCTTTCCAGCATTCTGCAAAGGAAAGTGCTTCTCAGAAGCCAATGACTAAGCCAGCCTGGGGGTTCCTTTTATGGTGACAATGGTTGGGTCAAGAAGGAACCCCAGAACGGAGCCCCACACAGGGCTAGGAGCCCATGCCTCCTGTCGTTCTCACTTGGAAGTCAATTTTACATGGCATGGTCTAAAGCCCTATGGAGCCCACAAGTCTTTTAAATAATAACTAACTTCTCTTCCCTTGAATAAAATCATCAGCAACAATAGGAGAAGCAAAGTCATTAGAAACGGAAGGAATGTAGTCCCTCTGAGGATGGCTGGTGAATTTGCATGCTGGTGTTCTTTCTACATCCAGCCTATCACCTCAGTTAAATACTTATTGATGATTTATCGGTGGAAAGTTCTTGAACGCTAGCAACATGCTCATTTCCTTGTAAGCTTTAAGTATAAGGAAGAGTTTTAAGTTTAAAAAGTTTTAAGAGTTTAAGTAAAGAGCTTTATAAGACACACATGAAATAGCAACAGCTCCTCATGTATAACAAGCTGCAAATAAGTGAAATTTCTCCAACTGAGCAGCTCCTCGCCTGCAGACAGCAGCACCCACATCAAGTTGCCCAGACTCATTCCTCTTGTTTGCCTTCTCCGTCCCTACTCTGGTCTTCCTAAAGCAGTTTGGAGAAGGCTCCCTACTGCCAGTGGCATCATAAAAATGACAGTGTACTTGGCAAGGGCATGATCTTGGGGTGCTCCTAAAGCTATTGAACTGCAAAAGGGGGTGCCATTTATTTGCAGAAGCAGCAAGAATGTTCTCCTCCCCAACTCTGCTTTTTCACTTGGGTCTCATATCAGCTTGTTTGGGGCCTTATCTCCCCAAATCTTTTATTCTGCTTAGTGGCCCTCACCTCCCTTCCCTTGCCCATATTAGCTTTTCAAATTCAGCCCAATGAGACAGACAGGGAACCCTTCTCCTTCATCTTCTCTCTCTTCACAGCCCCCATGATCTATCACTTCTTTTCTCCACATTGTAATGGAAAAAAGTTTTTGGTTTAGCAATGATTGCAAATAGAAGGGGGATGTGTGTGTCTGTGTGTGTGTGTGTGCATGCATGCATAACCAAAGCGGTATTCTCACGAGCTGTTAACAGCTCAAAGGAGTCAGAGGTCATCACCAGAAAGGTTTCATGGAAACAGGAAGCTCTCAGGAAGATCTCACTTACCTTACACAATGGCACAGATAATTGTGCATCAGGGTGAAAGGCTAAAGAAAGGTTACTTGCAGCAAAAGGAACCACAAAATTAAGACACAGAAGCATACCTGAGTAGGGCTTGTCTAGTGGAGCAGTGAGAATAGTTAGACTTGGACAGAAGTTGCAGCAAGAGGAAGTTGTGCAATGTAAGGGTGGCAGGTGGGACAAAGATGACCTTTGGAAGACAAGTGGCTGATAAGAGATTTGCTGTGGTCTATCTCTAGGGAGCTCTCTGAGGGTTTTAAGCAGATTGTGGCAGGATGACAACGGTATTCACAACTTGCAAGGGAGCTGGATCCAGCCAAGGAGTGCGCAAGGTGTACTGAACAAGGGAAGAGCATGTCAATGGGCCATCAGGGAGGGAAGAATCTCAGAGAGAAATGCCCAGACTGGACAGTAGTGTGAGGCATTCGCGGTGAACCAGGACGCTCTCCTCCTACAACGTTGCCACTTGATTGGAGTTTCCTTGATTGTGAACCACATTCTTAAGGAAACTTTTATTCCAAAATGAGTTCAAACAGGTTTTGTGCCCTTTCTACACCTACACTCTATCTCATCACTTGTTTTTTCTAGCTGTGTACCACTCACTTCCTTAATAAGTCTCTCCTAGGTCTGCCTCCAGAACCCAGCTTTGTGTTCCCTGTGTACTCTCTTTGCTGTAAGTCTGGATTTTGCCGTCTGCACGTCCCCTTGGACAGGACAATCCTGTGTTCACTGTTGCCTGGCCCACCCTCTTTGGCTAATGATGAGAGGAACTTTTTGCCTGTCTATTGGAGCATCACTGTGCCCAGTCCTGCCTCCCGGGCTTATTTGCCTCTGATAGCCCATCATCTTCTTCCCCAACCTAGAAGAGGGAAGGGAAAGAAATTATTTTACTGGAAACCCCAAGGTTCATGAATGATAAACTAAGAATGTAAGCCATTCTCTACAGCAGAAGATGCTACCTGATTCCTGAAATGTCATCTCTTTTTGTAGCAGGACTGTGGTGCACGCTCTTCACCCTTATCACCAAAAGACACTTAGGGGTCATAGGTGGTAATGTGTCCTCTGCTTCCAGGGTGGAACTCAAGGAATTTCATGGAGTCAGGGCCAGCTGTCTGAAAGGTTGCAATGTCACCCTTTTCAGCTCGGAACCATGATTCCTTATGCCCAGGTAACAGTCCAAAATTTAGGATACGAAGCCAAAGCTGATCTCTAGCTGAAATCAAGAGTGGATATGATAACCAAGAAACAAATGGTTCTGACAAGCACAGCTTTACTCTGAGCATGACTCAAGGGCATCTGGTAGAAAATGAAGAAGCGTCTCAGCAGATATTAGGTCTAGGGAGATCCCCTCGGTTGGAGGATGTGTTTTAATATTGTGTGGGCAGCTCTGCTTTGAATGCACCTCTGGATGCACCTACACTCCAAAGCCGTCTGGTGCAAAAGCAGGACTCATAGAACATATTCCAGGATTTTTTCCCTGATCCCAGCTGAAAACAGCCATAAAAGAACCTCCTTTTTTGAATTATGGCTGTGAGTCTGCTGGGGTGGAGAATGGCCCTGGGAGAGAAGAGAAAGCCCACGGAGCAGGTTGTAATTCCACAGGCATATGAAGAGCATTCATTCTGAAGAAGACATTCAATTCAGGAATGTGGATTACATAAGGAAAGTACACAAATGCCAGCTTTAACAAGTGCTGTTCACCTATCACTACATTTTCAAGTAAAGATGGTGTATCCATTTGCTAGGGTTTCCATAACACATACCAGTGGCTTAAGCAAAAGAAATTTATTTGCTCAGAGTTCTGGAGGCTGGAAGTCCAAGATCAGGGTGCCAGCAGGATTGATTTTCCTCAGAGACCTCTCTCCTTGGCTTGCCGATGACTGCTGTGTCCTCACGTGGCAGCCCCTCTGTGCACACACTTCCCTGGGGGCTCTCTGCGTGTCCAAATTCCCTCTCCTTCTAAGAACACCAGTCGTATTGGATTTGAGCCCACCCTATCAGCCTCATTTCACCTCACCCCCTTAAAGGTCCTATCTCTAAATACACTCACATTCTGAGAACTGCGGGTAAGGGCTTCAGCATATGAATTTTGTGGTGTCACAAGGCAGCCCCTAACAGGTTGCCTAAGAGAATCTTTGAATGTTGATAATCATGATACCTAACATGTTCTGAGTATGACTTACTCTGTGCCAGAGACTGTTCTAAGTACTTTGCATGTATTATCACATCTATTATTCACAATTATAGATTATATAATTATTGATTATAGAGATTATATATCAATTATAGATGACTACCATTTTCTCTGAAGACTTACTTTGGTGTAATTATATGGCTGTAGTGAACACTATGCCCTGGTCCCTGACCTTGGATGCCTGTGATTCGATGTGACATGGAATAATGGAAGGCTCTTATCCTCATGTTTTGATTGGTAGCAGACCTCCGGAATGTGCAAGGTTTTGTTGTTGTTGTTGTTGTTGTTGTTTTGAGACTGTTGCCCAGGCTGAATGCAATGGCATGATCATGGCTCACTGCAGCCTCTACTTCCGGGGCTCAAGTGATCCTCCCACCTCAGCCTCCCAAGTAGCTGGGTACATGCCACCACATCTAGCTAATTTTTTCTTTCTTTCTTTCTTTCTTTTTTCTTTTTCTTTTTCTTTTTTTTTTTTTTTTTGGTATAAACAGAGTTTCGGCACATTTCCCAGGCTAGTCTAGAACTCCTGGACTCAATCGATTCTCCCACCTCAGCCTCCCAAAATGCTGGGATTACAGGCATGAGCCACCATGCCTGGCCAAGACTTCTTTTCTTAATCCATGATCTCCCAGAGTCACACCCAAGTCAGTGATGGAATAATATGAGTGGGAGGACCCAACAGCCTCTTTCAGACAGTCTTGCCCTGACTGGCACTTCACGTGTCTGAGATTCCTCTTTCGTCCTTTGGTTGGCTGAGTCACCAACATTGAGATCTATAGGATGTACCAGCACCTCCTGGAGGGCCCTCAGCAAACTGCTCAGCATTTCTTACAAGCTACACCCCCAGACCAGATCTTCTCACTTAATCCACCTATCGACTCTGTGCTAAAGCTATTTTTATCCCTGTTACAAATAAGGAAACTGAAATTGGCCTGGCCACAGCCATGGGCCCCACCCTTCCCTTGTGTGACCTTGAGCAGCACACCTAGCCTCTCTGGGTGGATCTCACTGGCCTTGCCTAGAAAATAAATGCTGGATCTCCTCTCTCCCCTCACTGCTGATGACTCCACTCAGCTCATAAGAGGCATTTCTGCTTATGCCTGGAAGAATCTAGCATTCATACACCACCACAATACTACATTCCATGCCAAGTCACCACTATTCTTGGCCTCCCTATCTCCACCGTCCTTTTTGGGGGTCCCAGACTACAGAACCAATAAATGAACCCACTTTCATGAATCCTCCATCCCCACTCCACTGCCCAAAGTCTGTCCTCACCCAGGTAACCTGCAAACACCCATCTGGTTTGCATAAGGGCAAATCTGCCCCCTGGAGTGTGAGTCAAACAGGAACTTCCAGACAAGCTGTCCTGGGGCAGCCCTGGGCCACCTTGCCAGCTCAAAGCAAGAGTGCCACTTGCTTGAGTGAAGAGTGACACTGGGCTTTCTGTCTCTTCTCTGGCCCTGCAGGAGGCTCTGTCGGTGGTGAGCGACGACCAGTCCCTCTTTGACTCAGCATACGGAGCGGCGGCCCATCTCCCCAAGGCCGACATGACTGCCTCGGGGAGTCCTGACTACGGGCAGCCCCACAAGATCAACCCCCTCCCACCGCAGCAGGAGTGGATCAATCAGCCAGTGAGGGTCAACGTCAAGCGGGAGTATGACCACATGAATGGATCCAGGTAAGCTCGCCAGGCCTATGCAGGACTGGAGGAAAGCGCCAAGTCACCAGATCTGCAGTAAGTGGCTTCGGGCACTTAAGGTCTTTGCAGCAGATGGAGCTCTGGAGCTGGGCCAGGAAGCCTGTGTCAGTCTCTAGAGAGCTAAGGCAGAGAGGGCCACACACTGAAGATGGGATGGAGTAGGGCCAGGAAGACCCCCGGCTCTCTGGGGCCCATGCAGCCCTCAGAGGCCAGGTAAGAGTCAGGCCCCAAGCGCCTGTGCAGACACTCATGGAACACTTACTTCTTGTTAATCCCAGGCCCAGGTCCAGTCCTCTTGGGGACAGCTTAGTGGTAAGCTATTCTTCCCTGTCCCGTTGAAGATACTTAACCCCTCTGGGCGGGTCTCAGCAGAGCAAAGGTGACCAAACCATTCTTTAGTAAGAGTGGAGAAGGGATGAGGAAGATAGGCGCCTGTGGGGGCTCACTGTGTCTGGGAGTAGGCAGGCACCTGGAAAGTGTGCATGAAGGAGGTACAGTACTGGGTCAGTTCAGGCTTTGCCTGTAGAAATGGAGACAGGAGGGTCCAGGGAGAGAAAATCACAGGGTCATGGAAGAGGACAGTGGACAGGCAGCCTCAGTTTCACATCCTGCCTCTGCCCCTTGGGCAAGTTATCGAAACCCCTCAGAGCCCCAGCTTTCTCCTTTCTCAGGCAGGACTGGGATATTCACTTCCTCAAGGCTCCTTACTCTAGCGTTACTCTGATGCCGCAGGGAAAGGACCCGGGATGGTGCCTGAGACGCGTTAGGCACGTGCTCTGTAGTGACAGTGATTGTTATGAGCAAAGACTTGAAAGACAGAGGACATCAGTCTCATTCACAAAATACCAGGTAATCTACTGGGCCAAAGGCACAAAGAGATGAAAATCAAGAGTAAGAGAGGGCCCTGAATGGCAGGCTGAAAACATGTGCCGTTGATTCCACAGCCAGAGGCTGACTTTGAGCACAGATGTGACATTTAACCTTATCAGAGCAGTGACTCGAGACTAGCGAACTGACACTCTTTCTGCACAGAGGGTAGGATGGGAGAGTCAGAAAGACAAGTGAAGAAGTTAGTAAAATACCCCAGATAGGAAATAAAGAAGTTCTGAACTAAGTGATGGTAGTGATTCTGGAAATTGAACAGGATAGATACATAAGGGAGACAGCAAAGAGATGATTAACAGGGCTTAGGTGAACAAAGTGTGAATGAAGGGGGTACATGACAGGAAAGGACCAAAGGCCACTAAAGCCCGCACATTTTAAAGTCTGGTGCTGTGGGCAGCTGCAGAAAGGTTGTTCTCTTTGAGATGCCTTGTGAGCAATCGGTAGAGCATCCAGATAAAAACGTCTACTAGACTTTGGGAACTGAAGCTCAGATAATCTTTCAGGCCTGGAATTTAGGTTTGGGCATCATCTCTAAGGAGTTTGAACTGTGAAAGTGGATGAGGTCACCGAGGAAACCAGTCAGGATTGAAGAGAGAGAAGGGAATGAGCGTGCTTGGGAGGGAGAACTCCAGAGCAGCCCGTGGCCTCAGACCTGCCTGTGGGAACTCCCAGCCCTACCACATTTCAACCCCACTAACCAAAACCAGCGACTGGGATCTCAGCCACCTTTCCAGATCCTGGGATTTCAGGAAGGCTCAGAGGTTCTGAGCCCACAGCCCCTCAGATGAGTCTCCCTCCAGAGGTAATTCTGATGGTGCTGGAGTTCCTAACAGTCGAAGGACATGGTGTGTTGAACATTTTCCCATATTATCTTACCACTTGTTCCCCACGACTGTCCTACGAAGTAGTTACTGTACCTTCATTGTTACACAGGAAGGCAAGTGGGGCTTTCAGGGGAGATTGCTTTGTCTAAGGATTTAGAGGAGGCAAAGCTGGAGCCCGAACCCAGGCATGTGGTTCCAGCCCCACGTGCCATCTGCTAGGCACCTTTCTGCTCCCTCTGCTCGTGTGTTGTGCTTTTGCACCACCGCCTCATTCCTGCCAATGCCCACCCGGTGGGGAGGCCTATTCTACGACGCCTCCTAAATGGGGCCCTTCCACAAGGAGCTCCCAATGCTTGTTGAAGATCCAGATCCCACTGTTGGAGTTTTTTTTTTTTTTTTTTTTTTTTGAGATGGAGTCTCACACTGTTGCCCAGGCTGGAGTGCAATGGCTCAGTCTTGGCTCACTACAACCTCCGCCTCCCAGGTTTAAGCAATTCTCCTGCCTCAGCCTCCTGAATATCTGGGATTACAGACACGTGGCACCACACCTGGCTAATTTTTGTATTTTCAGTAGAGACGGGGTTTTACTATGTTGGCCCGGCTGGTCTTGAACTCCTGACCTCATGATCCACCCGCCTCAGCCTCCCAAAGTGCTGGGATTGCAGGCATGAGCCACCGCGCCCGGCTTTGTTGGAGATTCTCTGGCCTGTTGTAACCTGAATCCGCCCACTCCTTACCTCCACCGCCCCTGCCTGGTGCAAGCCAGCAGCACCTCTCCTAGGCTTCTGCAGGGGCATCCTGCTCTCCCCACTTCCTCCTGCCTTCCTGAAGTCTGTTCTCCGGACAGCAAGCAGCCAGAACCATGCTTTCCTCATTTGTAACCCTGTTGCTCAAAACTCTTTAATGGCTTGTGACGAAATGCAAAGCCCTTAGCATGGCGCCACCATCCCTCCGACATCCTCTCTACTGCCCCCTCCATCCCACTTCCTCCCTCCACGCCAGCCTCAGGAGACTCTAGCTGCTGCTCCTAGACCCCCAGGCACCCTCCTGCCTCAGAATCTCTTCCCCTGAACTCCTTCCTTCTGGAACATTCCTACTCCATCTAGTCATATGACTCTCTCCCTCACGAGTTTTGGGTTTCTCTACCTGAACCTCACCTTTTCAGAGGCCTCCCCTGGCCACCTGATTGAAACCAGTGCCTCCTCACTCTTTACTCTTCTTAGAGTGTCCTAGTTCTTACCACCTCCCCCACTGACATGTGAGCAGGGCCTGAAACGGTAGGTGCTCAATAAATTGTCTTCAGATAAATAACTGAATGAACACATGGCTGAGCAGACACAGACCCAGGTCTGCTGACTCAGCCCCTGCAATGCTGAGCCTACACTGATGCATGGCTTCTGAGTTCCGTCTTCATGCTCATTGGAGACCCATGGGTATTTGTGTCTCTGGTGGGAAGGAAGTATGCTGCTCACCACTCCGTCCCCTGCTCCCAGAGAATCCTCAAGCACTCCAGGATACCGATCCTGGGCCAAGAGGGCCCAAGGAAACTGATTTTCGGAACCCACTTGCCAGCTCATATCTGGCTCCAGTCACACCAAAAGCCAGCTGGAGAGGGCCTGTGTGAATATTCCAGTGAACAGACAGGATATTTCCCTGGCTTTGGCTACACAGAGCAGCAGCCTCTGCTTTTGAGTTGCTTGTCTTGACCCAGACCATCAGCAGGTAAAAAAGTAGGTTCAGAAAGACTGATGTCTTCTCACCCACCCTAGGCAAGCAGAGACAATCCTGTGGACTCTCAGAGCCAAGCAGCTTAGGCACGGCCATCGCCAGCACCCCACAAATATTCCCTAAGGGCTCACATGTAAGCTGGACTAGTGGCTAGCAGGAAGCAAGGAGTTTTAGAAAAATGTCATTGCTTACAGTGGAACCATGTCAGACCCTGTCATTTAATTATGCAAAAAGCAATGACAGAATGAAATAAATGCCAGGCTCTTTAAATCTCTCATCCTGAACACCGTGCGTCTCATATCCTCTGAGTATTGCTGATAATGACAGTTTGTTACTTACATATGATTTGGTTGTTTGCAGTGGTCTAATTTGCCATAACACAAAAAGATAGGAGAGGATGTTGTAATGATTCTGAACTTCAGATGAGAAAACCAAGGTAGGGCATACAATTTGAGATTGCTTGGCTCACGGGCTAGACCTGTGCTGTTCAATGCAGCAGCCACTAGCCACAGGTTGCTACTGAGCACTTGAAATACGGTTAGTTGAAAATTGAGATGTGCTCTAAATATAAACTGCGTACTAGATTTAGAAGACTTACTATGGAAAAAGTGTAAAGTATCCCATTAATTATTGATTATGCTGAAATGATCATCTTTTGGCTATATTGAGTTAACATCTTAATATACTTTAATATATTATTAAAATTCATTTCATCGTTTTGTTTTCTTTTAAAAATCTGGCTACTAATAAATTTAAAATTATGTAGCTCAGCCGGGCGTGGTGGCTCATACCTGTAATCCCAGCACTTTGGGAGGCCGAGACGGGAGGATCACCTGAGGTCGGGAGTTCAAGACCAGCCCGGCCAACATGGTGAAACCCTGTCTCTACCGAAAATACAAAATTAGCTAGGCACGCCTGCAATCCCAGCTACTCGGGAGGCTGAGGCAGGAGAATTGCTTGAACCCAGGAGACGGAGGTTGTAGTGAGCCGAGATTGTGCCACTGGACTCCAGCCTGGGCAACAAGAGCGAAACACCATCTCATAAAAAAAAAAAAAAGTATGTATCTCGCGCACGTGGTTCCCATTCTACTTCTATTGGACAGTGCTGGGCCACAGTGTTCTGGACTGTTCTGTGATTCACAGCGCATTTTTTCTGTGTTCCTTGACAGCATGGGCTTCTGAGTTACATCTTCATGCTCACCGGAGACCCATTGGCATTTGTGTCTCTGGCGGGAAGGAGGTGTGCAGTGCGCCTGAAGCTACCACGCCCACTTGCTTTTCACCCCAATAACAAACCCTCTGGCCCGGGGCAAAGAGTCAAGTGCAGGGACTGAGGTCTGAGGATCTCAGAGGCAGGTGGCTTTCCTGTGTTGAGGGAGTTTTGTGCCTCTTTCTTCATATCTTCCTGTTGTGGTTGACTCTGTTAGGCTGGGCTGCCTTGAAACAGTATGGCCCATAGGTTCTTTTTCGCATGTAGACTTCAGCAACTTGATCCAAGCTGTGGTCTGCAAATAACTCTCAGCTGCATCCTGTCTCAACCACAGGGATTGGGGAAAACATCCCGTGAAGAAAAGAATATCAGTTTATAGAGGGAAATGCAAGACTTGCCTTGTGAGCCTGGCGTTCAGGACCAGAGTTCAGCGCTCACCTGTCTTGACACTCCCTGACCTGGCCCCCAGGGTCTGGATGCCCTGGACACCTAGAGACTCACATTCCACACAGAGAAGGATCAGCTCCTGTTCCATGGAACTTGTGCCTCTCTGGCTGTGAGGCCCCTTTCTAAACTCCTGTGCTCTGAACCTTGCAGTATGAGACATGTCACACGTAACCTGGGTGGGGAGGCATACACAGGATCCTGGAAAAGTTAGCAGCATCTACTGTGTATGGAGATGAAAACAGCTAGTAGATTAGGGCGATGGCTTTATCATGGGTGATGCTTTTTCTTTTCTTGGAATTTGCTTTTAAGTTATTGCATCTCCTTTTCAAAAACAAAAGAGTCACATGTATGTCTTGCAGATATCCTAAAGGCAATACAGATTGTTTAATTTTTGCACAGGGTGCATACTACGCAGGAATCACATGCCACGGGTCCTAATGCAACCATGTGACTTAGGTAGCCCTCGAGGCCTCACTTTGGCCGCGTGAACATCAGGTGTCCTTTGACAGTGAGCCTGGGCTCAGATTTGCGGGTCTGACGATATGCCCAAGTTCAGTTGCTCTGAGTAGACTAGGAAGGTAGAGAAGATCTTTTGATAGTCTAAAGAGGTAATCTTCGGGAGAAGTCTTTGAAATCTCCCTTCATCCAAACACCCAAGATTTCACACCTTGTTTTGAATTGTCTAACAGATTGCAAAGGTTTTTTGGAAACCAGTAGCAATGTTCACAGAACACACACACACAGAACTCAAAGAGTAAAGAGCTATGACCAGCAGTGGAAATGAAGGACAAGGGCTACCCTGCCCTCGGCAGCTTTGCTGTGGCCTCTGTTGCCCTGAGATGGAGGAGATGTGCTGCGTTATTACACCCTTGGGGCCACCGCCACCTCCCTGATCTATTGTGGCAGCCCCAGGCTCTCTTGTCACCTGTCCCAGTGCTATCAGCTGCCAGTGGGCCCCAGCCCCATGCTAGCTGTAAGTGCAGGTCTTAATACAAATTAGCAGCAGTGCAGGCAGGCTGAATGGCAAAACCTCATCCCGCGCTCCCCCTCCCGCTTGTTTTCATCAAGCCCTCTTCACAGTCACCAGCTGCCTCATTAAAGAGCAGCCTTTTATGCTGGGCTTCACCTGTACCCACCCTGAGCGGCAGGCGTGGAGCCCCATGGCCGCACGCAGGGCTTGCGCTGGCTGGAGGAGGCACGGTGCTTGGGAGCTGCAAGAATGGAGGGAGGTCTGGCAGGCGAGTGGGCGAGGTATGGCTTTCCTTCTTTCTCTCCCTGAGCAGTGGGAGGAGGGCCAGCTGGGCAAGTGTGGGGAACCAGGATGGTGCCAGCCCTTCTCCCTAAGGACACCGGCCTACGGGTCCTAGTGCAGAAGCCTGGCACCGAGGACAGGGCCTTTTTCCAGAGGAGAAACACCCTAGCAGGCGAGGGGCCAAAGCGATCACCTGTCCAGCTGGGGAGCAGGTGTGTGCACAGGGCCGGGGGCAGGGAGAGAGGAGGAGGGAAGCGGAACTGGGAGAACTTCTATGGCTCAGTGAATGAGGAGGTTCTGCTCAGGGAATGAATGGCCACGGCCACCCCAGCAAGAGAGCCCCCTCCTCCTCTGCGTCCACTTTCCCTTCATCCAGGTGTCTGTGGCTCCTCTCCTTACAAGGTCATGTGTTGGGCAGGTTTGGGGAAACATTTCTTTCAGCTTTTCACATTTATTTTCCTCCATCCCTGGCACCTGGGACCAGCCCTGCCACCTGTGCCTACTGTACATGGCCATAACCCTAAAGGCTCACTCCATTTCAGTGAGTCCTGAGGTGCTGACTTCTCTGCACAGCAAGAGGTCAGTTTTTAACTCAGAAATCCCCAGGGGCCCGGCTGATGTGGAAAAGAATTTTTCCAAAAATCGTCTCTCCACCGTCCACACAGGGGAGGAGCCCACGGAGTGTGCCCTCCTGTCCCACCATCCCCTGCCCCCTGCTGTCGTTCTCCTTTCCGAGAGACCCCTGCCCAGGCCCTCTGCCCTCTTGCTCTGGGCATCCTGCAAGGGAAGAGCATGCAGTGTGGAGCCCGCCTCTCCCACAGAGGCCGCCCGCCAGTGAAAACCTTGCTCACTTGGTTGCAGGCCAACTGAATCCTTCAAACTTCTGCAGCACTTGGACTGTTTCACAACTGATAAGGATGCAGGGAAAGGCTGCCAGGCCGTGTGTGTGAGTGTGTGTGTATGTGTGTGTCATGTGTATGCGTGTGTGTGCAATAGCTATGCGTGTGTGTGCGGATGAAGTGTACGTGTGTGTGTGCACGTTCTCTGTGTTCAAATGTGTGCTTCCATGTGGGTGAAGTATGTGTGCTCCGTGTTGGAATGTGTACAGTACATATCTGTGCATGTGTATTGACGTGTGTGCATGCATGGAGGCATGCATCTGTGTGCACATGTGTTCTCTGTTGACGTGTGTGCATGCATGTGGGTGGAGTTTTGTGCACACGTGTTCTGTGTTGGAGTGTGTGTGCACATGGGCATGCATGTGTGCGAGTGTGTGCCTGCAGTTAGCCCCAGGGCGGGTGAGGGGACCCAGCGCACTCCAGCCGGAGCTCGGTTCAGATGCAGGCAGCAGGGTCTGACCGGGACTGCTTCATCTCCGGCCAGGTCCTTCCGCAGCCGAAGCCAAAGGGCCAAACGCTGGTGAAAAGCCCTGATGTGCTACTGCCTCCCCTCCACTGCCATGGGGATGTTAAACCTTCAGCAATCTGCGACTCTGACGGCTGGTTCTTGGTTCTCTGCCTGGAAAAACAGTAGGCGAATAGTAAAACCTTAAATTCTAACATGTGTGAGTTATACATCTTATTTTCATTTTCAGCCCATGTTCCCCTCTGTAAGACATCAGGAAAAAATTACCATCTGACTTCTAATATCTCAGTGGAGCATTTATCTCCCAGCTATGATAAGTGATCTTCAATATTTTTTTCCTTTCAGATTAAGAAACAAATTCATTTAATTTTCTTTATTGAATGTGCTCAGGCCTCCCTGCCCTGCCTGGGTCTCAGGAAGCCCTGGGCTGATCTCCCTTCTTCTGGGTTAGTGACTGCCGTCCCTGCTTGTGGGATGGGTGGGTCCCTATCTGGCATGACCCTGCTCCTCAAGGCCTCACTGTGGTCCGTTCCTGCCCCTGGCAGGGGATGGAGAACAGTGGCCAGGCCTTTGGAACGTCCGGAGAGGTTATGTGGCCTAGAGTTGGAAGGCTGTAATCTGAACCTTATCTGAACTCCTTGGTCTGAAGGCCTGGTTTGGAGCTTTTGAGAGAACTGGCTGTCTCCCAGGCTGCCAGAACCGATGCTTCCTGCTCAGTATAACGGCAGTTACAGCTTCTGCTTGGCCTTCCCATCATCTCCGTTGGTCCTGCTGCTGCTGGAGTGGCTGAGCAGCAGGCACTGGGTGTGACAGGGTGGCACCTCCCCCAAGTATGCTGGAGGTGTGTGATGCTGGGCTGGGGGAGCATGCAGAGTGTGTTTGCCAGCCTGCTTTAGGGCACCAGGTGGCCATGGGTGGGACGTCACCCCTCCAGACAGCTGCCCAATCACCAGTGCTGCAAAATACCAGGTGCTGATCAAGTTCTGTAGCTCTAGGCTAAGTTGGATGATCTGCTTTCTCCCTTGTGAATGTCCATACTGCTCCACGGTGAGCTTGGGGTCAGGGCTGCAAAATGCCACAGGGCCACCACCTCTCCATCAGGGGGCAATTCCTGGATTCCATTCCTTCTCCAAGTAGCAAGCAGCTCTTTTGCATGTGTGCTTGATAGTGAAGCTTAACACAGAACACCCGAGTCCTGTTTCCACCTTGACTAGCTGTGTGACTCTGACTGAGCCAGAAAGCCCTGTCTCGATTTCATTAACCACGAAAAGGAGATAGTAACCCTTGCTGTGCCTATCTTGGGGGTTTATTGGAAAATTCGAATATAACAGTGTATGAGAAATGCATTAAACTTCTCTAGGTACAACAGAAATCACTCACTGAGAAAGCATTGGCTGCTCACCTCCTATGTAAGAATATTAGGGTTAAACAAAGAGTGATGACCATCCTCTCAAGAACTCAGCCGTCAGGAGGCACAGGCCAAGCTAAGAATCAGGCAGTGTGACAAGTCCTTATAACCAAGTGCTGGGGGACTGTGGGGAAGGCGTGTCTGGGAGCATGGACTAGGCTGCCTGGCAGTGAGGCTAAAAATGTAAGCTGCAGTCAGACAGGGAGGGCTGCGATGCCACACAAAGAAGCTCAGACCTTGGTCTGAGGGCACTAAGGCGCTGCCAGAAGGTTTTACGTACTGTAATTATAGGGCTGGGCTGGGATTTGAAGGAAACTCTGGTGGCAGCATGGAGGATAGAAAGAGGGCATCATCATCGTCATGGCACCAAGCGCGGCTGGGCAACGGCTCCATGGTCGTCATCGGAGCCCTGGGGCTCATGATTTGGAGGCTGGGGCGAGCTGCCCTGTCAGTGCTGACCGCCTCTGGGCTTTGTCTCTTCTCACCGTAGGGAGTCTCCGGTGGACTGCAGCGTGAGCAAATGCAGCAAGCTGGTGGGTGGAGGCGAGTCCAACCCCATGAACTACAACAGCTATATGGACGAGAAGAATGGCCCCCCTCCTCCCAACATGACCACCAATGAGAGGAGAGTCATCGTCCCTGCAGGTAACTCGGGAAGCAGGCTGCCTGGGTGCCATTCACTTCCCCGCTCTCTTAGGGGCAGGGAGCATCTAAACCTTTATCTGATACTCTATTCCCTGTGGAACTGCAAAATGGAGAAAGCTGCACACGGGCCGGGAGTGGTGGCTCACGCCTCTAATCCCAGCACTTTGAGAGGCTGAGACGGGTGAATCACTTGTCAGGAGTTCTAGCCAACATGGTGAAACCTCATCTCTACTAAAAAAAAAAAATACAAAAATTAGCCAGGCATGGTAGTGGACGCCTGTAATTCCAGCTACTCAGGAGGCTGACGCAGGAGACTCGCTTTAACCAGGAAGGTGGTGGTTGCAGGAAGCCAAGATCGCACCACTGCACTCCAGCCTGGGTGATGGACTGAGACACTGTCTCAAAAAAAAAAAAAAAAGAAAGGCCACACATTTTACCTTACTTCCTAGCTGCCCCCTAAGGCAGTATCCCAGATGTCACCTGATGTGTGGATGCTAGAAGCCCCACCCTTAAGCAGACCACATCACAAATTCTACATCAACGGCCTGGTCCTCAAGGATGGGCTGCTCAGAAAGCAGAGGCAAAGCCGCCTCCACCCAAAAGGACTCCCGTGAGCTCTGGATGTGGGCATCCCTGCCTGTGAGGAGGGCAGCTGCAGAGGCCTGTCCTTCCCTCCAGGCTTGTACTTCCCGGCATCTGCCGGGTTCCACCTTTCCAAAATTACAGCCAGTTCTTTCAGTTTTAAAATAGAAAGAACTATATTTAACTAATGGAGCGCCTTAACATGTGTGCCACAAGTTATATCATTAGGTAAAAATAGCTTCTTTTTCCCTAGGTATTGGTGCTGTTGGTCCCAGAAAATAAAATCATTGTTCAGTCCTTCAGTCCATTGGCTGGACACTCCACCCCAGCTAGCACCAGCAGGCTCAGCCGCCTGCACAAAAAGGGTGTTTAAAAACTGCCACGTGTAGAACTGGTGCCAGGTAGAAGGAGCAAGGACGTCCAAATCTTAAGCAAAGTGGATTACAGGGCAGAGACTAAACCTGATCTTACCAAAATAACTTTACCAGAGAGGCAAAACTCCTGCCATGTGTAAAAGTGTAAATGTAGTTGCATCTGAAGTCAAAAGGTCAGACATCTCTTTGAGGTAGCCCGAAGGCATCTGCTTGTAGGTCTAAAGGCAGAAATTTTAAGGGACGCCTCCTGCCTTGGCCCGTGGTGTTTGTTTTTCCTGAGAAGTTGCATCTCACCATATCCCTGGATTACAGCTGCCTCCCTGTGCTCTGGGCCACATTCAGGAAGGTGTGAGCAAGAGGGAGGCAGGAGAGGGGTGGGGCCTACAGGAATTTCTCCGTACCCTTTAGGACTTAGAAACGACTCCTAAAGCAATTCTAAGTTTGCTCTTTCACAAGCATCTGACCTAACAAAGGAAGAGGAAGAATCGCTTCTATTTATTGAGTGCTTTCTAGGTGCCAGGCACCGTGTAAATTGCTTTATCTCCATGGCATTACTTAAACCACCTGTCACAGGAGACCAGCTAGTGACGTTTAGCCCAGGTGTGTCGTCTCCCTCCTCACCGAAAGCAGACAAGGAAACCGTACCAGAACTGACAGGTGGGAATCTCTTTGTACACCCCAAAGCAAAGCTGAGCCTCACGGGGTCTTCACTCAAACGGTTTCAAACTCCCCTGCTTCAGCCAAACAGCTCCCAGCCCGGGAGGGAAGGCTTGTGGGACTGAAGGGTTTGGGGATCTGAGATTGTCTTTGAACCAACCTCTGGCACCATCTCATTTTGGGGGTCATTTTTGGGAAGGAATCTGGAAAATGGGCACAAGTGGCTGGACTGCTACGTCAACCCTCCAAACCTCCAGTCAGTGTTGAAATGCTTTCGAAAGGAATAGCAAAACCTCAGGCTTCAGTGAGCCAATAGTTACCTATAGCAGTGATGGTGAAAATAGCACAAATTCATGTCAAATGATTTTCAAAGCACATCAAGTAATGAATTCTCAGGCTATGGATTTACTTCATTATTTTAGCTCCAGCTAGATCTTTCAGATCGTCACACATTTTGGCTTCCTCCAGGCCAGGCTGTGGACATGAGGGGAAGTCTCATTTGGGCAAGTCCACAAATCAAGGCAATAAAATATTAGTGGAATAACTGATTGAATTTATGATGGGATTTAAAGACAAGTATAAATGTGGGCCCTAGTTAATCACTAGCTCCATGTTCAGATGGGAAGAAACTAGGACTAAATCATCCAGGAAATAACATTTGGAAGAGTTTAGCATGATCCAGAGTTGAAGATTTATAATTCATTGTGCTGTAGAGGGAGAGAAATAATATTGTTGCAGAGCCCAAAGCAAGGGAGGAAATAATAAAATAAATAAAATATATGGTGTAAAATTGAACTTGAGGCCTTGGATACTAAAAGTGAGGAACCGGGAGAAGCGAAGAATGAAATAATATGCTACATAATCCAACTCCCCCTACGATATGTTTCTCTAGAATTCTGAAAAGGTGCAAAATTATTTCCATTTGCCAATGATCCGTGCCTAATTGCTTCTGGAGAGTAAAAGAGCAAGACATGTATCTGAGAGAGAGAGGAACACATACTTGCATAATGACGCTTTAGAGGAGCTCTGCTTTTTGGCATCAGAGCAGTGTAACTCACAGGTGAGGTAAAGCAGGATGGTGAGAAGAGGAAAGGGGCTTTGGGGGGGACCCACCTCTTCAACTTAGTGAAGTCCTGTGATGGTTTCTTTTGGAACCCCGGCCCAGATACTTATCAGCAATGGGGCTTTGGGCAAATGACTTAACCTTTTAAGACTCCACAATGCATCTGTAAAATGGGGACATTAAAAGATTTCCTTGGTAAGTACAAACAGGGCTCACGGAGCTGGTGGCACATAGCACCCACCATCTGAACCGTCACTGCTCACCGGGCATTAGGTTGTTGGAATGACATTCAGCAGCAGGCTGTGACCTGTGAACCCAAACTCTCCTAACTCTTCCCCTTTGCCAGCTCCTCCACCTCCAGCACAATATAGCCGCAACTCTCATGCACGGGCAGGGCCTGGGCATTTTGCAAAGCAGACTCGGGCCCTTCCACCCAGATTCTCACCCATAAAGCCAAGGTGGGATGGAGAGCCCAAGGGCAGCTGACACATGCTTGTGTAAAAGTGCTGGAAAACCTGCCTCTGGCTTCCCAGCTGTGAAGTGTGAGCCTTGCTTCTTTCCCCGCGTCCACTCCTAGTCATTCAATCCTGGTTCCCAGCTTTGCCAAGAGCCTTCACAGACACTGTAGAATGAGAGGGTGAGTTGGTTGAGGGGTAGCACAGATATTCCTGCCTAATAAATATGTTAAATCAAACAGGCTCATTAGAAGCCGGAGGCTGATGGCTGACTCACAATAAAATGCCGAGTCTCTCCTCCTCCAGGAAGTCTTCCATGACTCTCCAAATTTTCACGATTCCCTTCCGCTTATGAGTCCTCAAAGCACCGCCACACAATCCATTGCTTAGTAGTGGTGTGCTTGCCTACCTGTTTCATGGGAATGAGTATTTCTTGAAGGCAAGCGTCATGTAGTTTTATTCTATGATGAGGATATTTAAGGTGTTTATTGGACCTACTAACAATTGGTTGCCAAGTGAAGAGATGGGTTTCAGACTGTGATAAGTGATAAAAGAGTTCTGCCTACTGTGAACCTGCTGGAACTCATCACGTGTGCTGAAAGTGCAACATCCCCAACACACACACACACACACACACACACACACACACACACATATTGAGAAGGAGAAGGAGGTATGAGTGTCCTACCACAGAGATGGCCTCAGTGGTTACCTTACCTGTGTTCACTCAAGAGCTGAAAGGTTCTCCCCGATACCATCTCTCATCTTTGGGTATTTAAATATCTAAAAAATGTTTTGGGGATGTCCTGGTAGAAATTTCAACACAGCTGTGCTCCAAAGGAGAAAATCTAGATTGGGTTTCTGTTCAGGACTAACACCACTGGGTTTTCAACTGCACAGATGGAATTGCAGTGAAAGCCTCTCTCTCTGTTTCTTTTCTGTAGCCATCTGAGGGATCCGTGTTCTTTCATGAAATCATTAATATTCTTGAAATACAGATGGTTCCCCTTTCCAGAGACATTGGTCCCGGGATCTGTGAAATTGTGTTTATTTTCATTTTGATGCCACCATTTCTCAGGCAAAGGTTTCAACTGCTCTCCAGAACTTTAAAGAGTGCTGTGTCAGGCTACGTAGTGAGGCAGCTAAGCACCTCCCTGGAGTGCTAAGTGGTTCAGGCAGCGCCAGATGCCATGGAGCCAGATGGCTGTTCCAGGGGGACCATCTGGAAGGGAGCTTTCCCAGAGAGAGAGAAGGGAGAGAAAGAGGGACAAGGGGTGAGGGAGGCTGCCTAGGCTCTCGGGGAGCCTCTACCTACCTGCAGCCCTTGCTAACAACATCTTCTCCTCTGCAGACCCTACACTGTGGACACAGGAGCATGTGAGGCAGTGGCTGGAATGGGCCATAAAGGAGTACGGCTTGATGGAGATCGACACATCCTTTTTCCAGAACATGGATGGCAAGGAACTGTGTAAAATGAACAAGGAGGACTTCCTCCGCGCCACCACCCTCTACAACACGGAAGTGCTGTTGTCACACCTCAGTTACCTCAGGGAAAGTAAGTGCCACCCAAGCGCCCAGGGCTGGGAGGAAGCTTGGCAAGGCCTGCTCGTTTCCCATGGAGCCAACCCAGGGAGAGGAAGTCAGTGCTGCCCGTTCAGGTTGGGCAGATGCTGCGGGAGCAGCACTGTGGGGCCTGTAGCGTTGCCAAGGTCACGTGGGCTCCTACAGACCCTGCGAGGGACAGACCCAATCCTGAAGTGTCAAAGGAAGTAAAACGAGGAATGAAGAAAAATAGAGAGCTGTGACCTGGAGGGGGTCTGCCAGAGGCTGGTTACACTCTTCCCATGAGACTGCCTTTCCAGAAACTATCCCAATTTGAAAATAGATAGAGATGGGTTGTGCCCTGGCTGGTGTTTTCCTAAGTGATTATTTAAAATTCCTCCAGGAAACTCTACATTCAAGGCTTTTGGATTTAAGGTTTTGAAAACAATTTACATATTAGCTTCCTCTTAATCTTGGGATACTCTGGCACCCCCTAACCCCATTTGACAGGGCTGCTATCTGCACACTTCTTGATAAGGAAGAGCAGTCACAGCTGCAGGTGTGTTTGGATCTGGAGACTTTCTTCTGGTACAGCTAAGAGAAGGAAAAGAGCTTTGGAAAGGGTGAGCTTAAGAAAGCAAGTGGGCAGTTGTCCAAGAGATTTATCTATTAAGAGGCGCTCTAGCACCACGTGCCCATCAGTCTGATATGAATTTCATTTGATATGAAATATACACAGAGCAGAAGAATGGAATTATTTTAGTTCCACTGGTAACCTCAGCCCGAACACTTTGCTGGAAATCCAGGCCGGGTGGTATACCAGTGCTACCCCTACGTATGGAAGGATTGTCCTGGGGCCTGAAAAGATGGTGCTAGGATCACAGGAACACAGGTTTGGGCTCGCACTCTGTAAGGGCATTCTAACAGCCCTGTGCAAAGACAGACAGGGCAGCCTTGAGATGCTATTTGTTGTGAATGGCCAAGGTAGCTGGGAGTCTTGCAGGAGTTTAGCTTTGGGCAGGTGATTGATGATTTTAAGCCCCCTTCACAAGTTGAGATCCTTAGACAGCACCTCTGGGACCTGCTTTCCTGGACTGGCTGGCTCTGGGTTGGTGAGCTCTGTTTGCTCTCCATCATTCGGTGGACCTTTAACTCCCTGTCTTTGGAATCCACTGTCCCCTTCAGCCGCAGTGTTCCTCATGGGGCAGGGGCAACACGTACTGGCTGGAGAAATGAAAAATCAAAAAAATGCCTTTGGAAGTTTCCACTGGTGCCTCTGTGCTCTCTGGTCACCTTTCCGAAGCGTCTGGTAACCAGTGCGAGAAAGTAGATGATGCAGTGTATGTTAGCCCCGGAGCAATTACCTCATGTCTGAGTCTTGCTGTAACATGAGGTCAGCCCAAGAAACAATTTCAAACACGGGGACAATTTTCCACCCAGTTTTTCAGAGCTTTGGATAATTAGCATTTTCTAATTCATATTTTCAGCTTTTAACTGTTTGTGGAATTTTTTAAAATAAGGATCTTTGAACAGAGTCCCGCAGTGATCTAGGCAGGCCAGGGTGGGTGCATGGAGGTTAGCAAGAGAAGAAGAGACCAGCAAAGCAACCTGATTCCAGTAGGAGTTTGCAGGAACCCTGAGCCCTTTCTTTCATTTGCAGGAGTAGAGAGGACAACAGTAGCATAGATGGCATGCTCTGAACTGTTAGTTAAATGGTCCAGTGCTTTGAGACTCCTTGGCAGATGCCCTTGTTGGTAGAATGTTCAAGGCATTCTCTCCATGTGGAGAAAGCCCATTCATGCCATATGACCCCCGGGCCCTAACCAGTCCATAAACAGCCCAAATCCCCCTAGTACTTCCTGCCACCAAACCATGGAAGCACAGATGCTGGAGTGAGACAAGTGCCCGAGAAGGTGGTCACTGGTAGAGAGACCTTCTATTGGAGAAGAGCAGATAACAAGGTTGAAGTGGAGGTGCAGAGGATGGCATTTTGGGGGGTATAGCATGGCAAGAAAAAGTGAATCGCTTCTTTCTTTTTAAGAATATTTATAGACAGAAAATGCCCCCCAATCAATAAAAATGTTAGGTTTCCCAAAAGGGACTTATTAGTGGAGCATATTTCCAGAGCGGAGACGAGGTGGAATCCAGCTTGTATACTGAAGACATTTGAACATGCAGGGCGGATATCCAGAGTTGAAGATGGTGGCTAACAGTAGCACATCCACACGGTGGGAAGTAGTTATTCTGCCATTAAAATGATTATCGGGAAACACCATGAGAAGTGCTTAGGATACGATGTTGGGTGGAAAAGCTCATTATAAAGTGGTCTGTGCACTGATAGAAAAGCCATGTCTGCCTACGAAAGCAAAAAATTAAAATAGTTGTGTTAAATTAAAAAAAAAAAAAACAAACTTGCCCCAACATAGTATTGAAATATCCTTTTGAGGAACCTAGACTTAAAATGATCCACTGCCAGGGAAAAGGCTTTTAGATTCATGCTGCTTTTTAATTGGTGTCTACCTTGGGGTTCCAGCCTTGGGGACCCTCTAGTGTGAGGTGGTGGCTGGCTGCTAAGCGCCTGCAGGAGGCCATGTGCTGGCGATCGCGTCTGCTGTGTCTCTGCTCTGGATTGCTGGGAACTCCCCAGTGACAACCAGCACTTTAAACCCTTTTAAAGCCTTCAAACACTTTATTGTTTTTCCAGACTGACTTCCAGTGGATGTTTTGTGCTCAGGAGGAAGGCCAGTGCTTGTGGACAGTTTGAGGCCATGAGTCAAGGCAAGGGGAGAGGGTGCTGATTCTTTGTGCTTTATCATCTTGTCCTTTTGTTGGAGAGGAAGGTGGGGCTCAGATATTTCCGCCTTAGCAAGAGATGGAAGGAAAATAGCTGAGATCCTTCACTCCGGTGGAGGAAGTGCTGCCGGGTGAAGGAAAGTTGATAGAGCAGAACTGGGGACCTAAGCCTGTGGCTGGTTGGAAGTCAGGAGACTCCAAGTTGGTGGCACTTCTCTGATCTAATCTTTCTCGGTTTTAGTAGAAAATCTAGAAAAAGGAAAACTTCATAGGATAAGAAGCTTTGGCATCAAATTTACATTTTGGTGAAAATGTAAATTTCACTTGACTGTTTATTCTGGTGGTCTGGGAGGGGAGCTAGACTTTTACATTTTAAATGCAAATATATTTTCCAGGGTGGAGAAGAAAGAGCAGTTTCCTAAGCCCCTACAGACCCTGTCTGATGGCCAGGCGTGCTAGGGAGGTGCTTGTTCTTCACACCTGGGTGTGTCAGCTGTGCCAGAGGAGCTGTGTCACACGCTGCCCACCCTCCAACCCCCCACCCCCGGCCACAGGAAATGCAAGGAGGACTGTGATGACGGGGTGGCCACGGTCCTTGTGGTCATTCCCATGGGTCCTGGGAAACTCCAGGGTTTACACCTGTCAACCCCAGCACTTTGGGAGGCTGAGACCGGTGGATCACCTGAGGCCAGGAGTTTGAGACCAGCCTGGCCAACGTGGTGAAACCCTGTCTCTACTAAACATACAAAAATGAGCCAGGCGTGGTGGTGGGCTCCTGTAATCCCAGCTACTCGGGAAGCTAAGGCAGGAGAATCGCTTGTATCCGGGAGGGGGAGGCTGCAGTGAGCTGAGATGGCACCACTGCGTTCTGGCCTGGGTGACAGAGGGAGGCTCTGTCTTCAAAGAAACAAAGGTTGCCCCCTTGTGGACGACTACCTACAATACCCATTTTAAAGCTGAAACCACTGAGGCCCAGACAGCTTCAGAAGTTGGTTCAAAGGCGTCCAGCCAGTTGAGAGCACCTGGTGTCTAAGACTCAGGCGTCTGGAGTCCCAGTCCCTGGCCTTGCGCTGCCGACGTCCCCCCGGCCCTGGAGACAGCAAGCCAGCCTGCGCCACACAGGCAAGGCAGCCTCACTCCCGCCGGGCCTTCCACGTGGACAGCCCGGCCACTTCCCCCACGGCATTTTCTGTTGTCATTTGTACCAAGAGATAAATGCTTTCCAAAAACTTTCCTGTGGCCTCCTGGAAGAAGGCCGATTAAGCCAAACCTATCGCCACGCTAACTTTGTCCTTCTCTTGGCCTGACTGTCGGCCCCACCAGTATCTCTCCCAGACACACCCCCTGTGGCAGAGGAGCCTTCGCAGCAGCAGCTGCGGGAACGAGATTTGTCCCTTCTCAGGCCAAGGCGGGGATGGACCTCGAAGAAACGGAGGGCGCAGGGCGGGCAGTTCAGGCGCAGGGCCGCTGGGGGGAGTTTGCGCATGTCTGGGAGCCCCAGGCTCCTGGGGAGGAGGGGAGGCAGGAAGAAAAAGAGCCTTTTTTAAATTTTACAAACAAGTTGGTTTTGTATGTCTATCTGGGTCTGACCTGGAAAAAATACTAAGAAACTGCGTCTTCAAACAGTGGCTGCTCAAAAGAATGAAATATACTGCGCGACGGGGAGACCACAGAAAAGGTGCCTATCTTGATTCCCATTTTTAATTTAAACTTTAATGGAAAACACATTTTGTGTTTTGTGGTCTTTCTACCTGCAGCCTCAGATGGTCGGGCAGAGGTTTTGAGTCTGGGCAATTAAGCTGGTGCAATCTTATCACTTCCAGGCCGAGGTTTGACCGGTGAGGGAGAACAGAATTCCAGCTGAACAAAAGGTCAGGTTTCCCTGGACTCAGTAGTCAGCCAGGATTGTTGTTGAAAGAGCCCAGAGCCTTACACCCTCCCGCTCCCTCAGCCAGAGCTATCGATATAGCAGTGCAGCCCAGAGAAAAGGGAGACCTGGATTCAATAGGCTGGCTGTGAGGGGGCACTGGTGAATTCTATGGTCACAGCGAGGCAGGAGACAAAGGCTTTGGCACTGGGACTCTTGTGTTCCCTGGCCCAGGTGTCCCCGATGAAAAGCAGGTTAGGCTGGGGGAATGTGAAGCAGCAGAAACCGTGATTGTTGGGGTTCTACCCCACACCTGCAAAGCCTCACACTGCTCACTCTCCTCTCCTTTCAGATCCAGGTACTGTCTCTAGCAGCAGATGGACTCAAACATAGAATGGAAAACGATCTTTTCCCCATGCTTGCAGTTTGGGAAAGCCATTCTATTCTCAGCAGGAACTACTTTATGCTTTTTAGAGCAAAAATGCCCCAATAAATAGATATACGTATATGCATACACACCCATATGCAAATATATACATACAAACACACATACAGAAACTTACAAATAACCAAGTAGGCAAATCTTGTACTTCAGTTTGAACTGAACTATAACACAGAAGTGCAGAAATCATTAAGTGCGCTACGTGAGGCGTTATCATGAAGTGAATCCACTCACTCGCATAAGCACCTCCCAGGTCAAGGAGTAGAATTTCAGCCCCCTGCACCCTCTCTCCACCCCACGACCACTTCCTCCACAAAACTAACCACCACCCTGCCTCCCAAGCCCATAGGTGAGTTTTGCCTGTTTCTACAATTTAGCCTGGAGGTGGTAGGGTCTGTCGGACTGAGGACAGGTTTTGTGGACAGACCAGGATGGGGCTCCTGCCTCCTGCAGTCTCTGACTGTGTGATCCTCGGAAAATGATATGACTTCGCTGACTGTTGCTCCTCTCATCTGTAAAAAGGAATAAGGGAATGCTGGTCTGCGTGGCTTATGCAAGGATTAAGTAAGAGAATAGATGGCAAGCGTCTGGCACACTGTGCATGTTCCGGGAGCGTTGCATCCCCCGCTTCACCGTGGCCTGTTTACCCTGAGGTGCTGGTATCAGGAAGGACGGGGAGCTCAGCAGCACAGGCCTGTGGTGGTGTCAGGCCAGAAAGAGCCTCAAGGGCAGGAGAAAGCAGTCCAAAGCCACAGAGAGGGAGGCTGGGCTCCAGGAGGACCTGCCTGCGTCGGACCAAGTTCCTTAAGAAAACAGAGCCTGGGGAACTGACGAAGTAGAAATTGGAGAAGAGGAGGGAATCTGGGTCCCCTGGGTGAGAGGCCAGATGCCCCCAACCAGCCCCTGCTCGGGGAAGGCAGCCTCTCCTTCTAGGAGTGAAACTTGAACCGAGAACAGTCTTTAGGGCAAAATCCTCTTCCTAGGTTGCCATGAAATATGTATTTCATGCAAGCTTTGGAGAGGTCAAATGACCCTTTCTCTTGGCTTTCTGGGAGTTTCCTGTGGAATTCATGTGTGCCCAAAGAAGAACTTTCACCAAGGGGGAAATGTAATAAATGTGGTTTATCTAAGGTTCGTGCTTTCGGCTACATCTGCACTAATGACTCAGGCAGTTTGCTCCTCAGAGGCCATCATTTTTCTTTATTTGCTCCAGCAGTGAGGTTTCAGCCTGAGGGAGAGAACATCAGGGACAGAGAGGCAAGCATTCTTGGTCCTGCTTCTGGGAATTTTTTGTATTCCCTCGGAACGTTTGGTTCCATTTCTTCACTTCCTTCCAGTCGTGCCGGATTATTTCTTATTGCAGCAGAACCCATTCATAACTTTAATCGGAGGACAAGACTAATGCTCAGTAAATGCATGTATAAAGAGAACTATTGTATGTAATTGTGACATCTGTGGGAGAAAGGATGTAAAAATAGTAATGATCATAGCTAGCATTTATGGAACACTTATGAGCCAAGGTCCATTCTGAGCACATTACATGCATTATTTGATTTAATCTTCACAATGCCATTAAGTGGTATTCACCCATTTTGCAGATGAGAAACTGGTGGCTCAGAGAGATGAGAGAAATCAATGGAGAGCACAAAGCTAATTGGTGATAAGAGGCAGGTCTAATTTTAAACTCTCATTTGCTTAATAAATATGCAGTCATGCTTTGCTTCATGATGGGGATAGCTCATCTTCATGTGAATACCACAAAATGTTCTTACACAAACCCACATGGCATAGCCTACTACACACTGAGGCTGTATGCTACAGCCTGTGGCTCCTAGCTTACTAACCTGTATAGCATGTTATTGTACTGAATATGGTAGGCAATTGTAGCACAATGGCAAGTATTTGTACATCTAAACATTTAAAAGATACAGTAAAAATACACTGTTACTGCTGTCAAATATGTGGTCCATCTTTGCCCAAAACATCATTTTTTGCTGCGTGACTATTAACAGGAACTTGTCCCGGCCTTACTTTGTCATTGATATTCTTGAAAATGGAATAACCAAATGTAGCTGGCTCTTGAATGTTACATTCATGTGACTGTCTCATTTCTAACATGGCATCCACGTAGCCACACTTTGGCATACAGAGGGCTCAATACACCCCCATCATCCCCCTTCTTGTTTTCGTCTGGAGCTGCTGCAGAGCTAGAACTAACAGTCATGTTCTAGGCAGTTAGACAATTCTTATAAAATTCTCTTCCTTGGCCGGGTGCGGTGGCTCACACCTGTAATCCCAGCACTTTGGGAGGCCAAGGCAGGCGGATCACCTGAGGTCAGGATTTCAAGACCAGCCTGACCAACATGGAGAAACCCCATCTCTACTAAAAATACAAAATTAGCCGAGCGTGGTGGCGCGTGCCTGTAATCCCAGCTACTGGGGAAGCTGAGGCAGGAGAATCGCTTGAACCTGGTAGGCGGAGGTTGCAGTGAGCTGAGATCGCGCCATTGCACTTTAGCCTGGACAACAAGAGCGAAACTCCATTTCAAAAATAAATAAATAAATTCTCTTCTTCATCGCCTGGCTTGGGCAGTGCACACATTTTCTCTGAGGCACACAACCAAACGCCCACAGCTGGGTGAGGCGGCAGCTCCATGTCTGCATCCCTTCCATGACTGGAGACTAAAAATAGGAGTGTCTGACAGCCCATTCCCACCCCTGGCACCCAAGCTAGTCCACTCGGCCACAGGGAGCAGGGAAAAGCGTTGTTTAGAAGAATTTTCTTAGCCTCGAACACATGTGTTGAGCTTACGGTATGTTTTGTAAAAGCAGATCCCAGCCCTAGTTTTGAGAGCTCTTTAAGATTTCCCTAGGAGAGTCTCAAAGAGAATGGCAAAAATGCCTAAATTTCACAAATTACAACCTTGAATTCACTTTAAACAGAGGAACAAATCTAGTTTTAGGAAAGAAGGGAGAATATGTTTTCCATGCAACAACAGCAAATTATTCTTTCAAAGTTCTGGGTATAGAAGAGGTATGCATTGAAGTTGAATTTTTAAAGATTGGATATCAGCATTCTGAGATTACAGAAAATTCAACGCATGACTCTTCAGGTTCAGTGCGTGCTCTTAGACATAGGTGAAGGGAAGCAAAAGTTCCTGTTGGAATACTACCACTCACCTCCTTCCCAACTCCCAGCGCCCCTCCACCAGCAACAGATACCCGTGCATCTTACCCTCACCTGGGAAAGGACCCATATGTATGTAAACCTAAAGGATACCACAGCAGGAAGGAGCGATACTAGCTTCTCCGCCAGGCCATGGCAAACTATGAGCTGCAGGCCAAATCTGGCCCATGGGCAAAACAGCAAAAACTAAGAAGACTGTGCAACAGCGACTGTAGTTAGCCTATAAAGCCAAAATATTTACTCTCTCCTTTTGATAGAAGAAGTCTGCCAACCTCTGCTCTAGTTCAAGAAAAAAAATCAAAATCTAGACATGTCAAGTCACTCACCAACTGTCACATGGTGAGTTAATAACAACTGGAACAGACCCGGGTTTACTGATTCTCAGTGCTGTGTTCCTATCATGAGATGGCACAGACCAGAGGGTTTCAGAACGATGAATATGGCAGCTCAGGGGTTGTGCTGTCTGTTTCCCCAGAGAGCGTTTCATTCCAATGTATTCTGTCTCTTTACTCCTTAAAGTTATTACAGGCCTGTATGGTTGTCTCCAAGCAAACGGATTCCATTCGCTTTTCCTTTCTTTCTAGGAGTCCTCTGTCCCTCTTCCCCTCTCCCCATCTCTTTCCCTTTCCACTCCCTCCTCATGTCATCTCCTACTCTTGATCTCAGAAGAACATTTTGGTGATAACCTGTGTATGTTTTGCCTCTCAGGTTCACTGCTGGCCTATAACACAACCTCCCACACAGACCAATCCTCACGACTGAGCGTCAAAGAAGGTAAGTTTGTTCTTTTGTGCACTTAAAATTTTCTTCTGAACCAGACATGACACAGTCCCATGCAGTTAAGGTTGACGCAAAAAACCAGCTTGCTTGTTCCACTCAACTTTTCCTAGCACACAAAGACGAGAAGCCAAAGACTTTTGCCACTTGTGCTACCAGTTGCAAAAATACAGTAAAGAAGTTTTTACAGTATCTTGTAATAATATCACAAAGATACAACTTGAAGTTGTCATTCCATGCAGGAAAACATGTTACGTTTAGGAAAAAATGAATGCTGCTTACTTTCAAAGTTGAAAGTTGGGAGTTTTCTCCGATGAAAATAATGAAATGAGGATTTCAAGGATTCCAGCATGTCTACCCTTAAAGGTTTTTTTCCGAAGAAATTTTAGCAGCCGGCCATGGTGGCTCACACCTGTAATCCCTGCACTTTGGGAGGCTGAAGTGGGCGGATCACTTGGGGTCAGGAGTTCGAAGACCAGCCTGGCCAACATGGCAAAACCCCCATCTCAGCTAAAAATACAAAAATTAGCCAGGCATGGTGGCAGGTACCTGTAATCCCAGCTACTTGGTAGGCTGAGACATGAGAATCGCTTGAACCCAGGAGGCAGAGGCTGCAATGAGCCGAGATCACGCCACTGCATTCCAGCCTGGGCGATAGAGTGAGACTCTGTCTCAAAAAAAATTTTAGCAATGTCAATACATTTTTTAAATGGTGGCTTAAGGGTTTGGTCTGGTTTGGTTTGGTTTTGTTGAGAAAGAAAACTGCCTCAGCAAATGCTCTTTGCCAACGAAGATTTTAGTAAATGTCACAATAGCATTGCTCAGTGTCTTTATGAAACGTCATGAGGAGTGGTTCCGATACTGTGTTAGATTTCAGGCATTGAAACAAGTGAATAATTCATGGTACCTGGTTTAAAGGAGAAAAAATGTGAACGCATAATTATTAGGAACCAGAGAGAGACTGGAAAAAATACTTGCATGGCATGGCAAAAATTCCACAGAGGAGGGGACTTTTGAATAGGAGCTTGAAGAATAAATAATAAGAGTGTGGCAGGCACTCTGTCCTCCTTGGCTCGCTCTCTGTCCCCAGTTTTTCTCTAACTCACCTTCCCCATAATATAGAAGAAAGGCACAAGCTCTCAGGATCAGTTACGTATAGCGCAGCATAGCATAACCTTTCAGAGAAACAAAGGCTCTTCTAAGGAAAGACCATTTGGCTCAACATCCGCATGGGGTGGGAAGGAAACAGCGACCCAAAGACACTCGCTGGGTGTCTTACCCAAGGTTACAACTTGATCACATAGAAATTTGTGTTTTCTGTTAACGATTTATAATTGAATAATGACCAGAAGGTTTAGTGGAAGAGTTATACCACAGAATGAATCCACTTTTAAATATTTGTGTTTTTTCATTTGCTTCCTTCTCCCCTATCCCACCCTGAGCCAGTCCTGTTTCTGCCACTTTTTCCTTTCCAAATCAGATTCCTTGAGTTTTGTCATGAAAACTGAATTTCTATGGATTCATTCTGCATTGTGAGTCAGATTCCACTGGATGACCTATTTTAATATGCTGTTGCAAATGTCTGTAAGACAGAAAATATATTTTAGTGGCAAACGCATTAGATTGAAGGTCAGGGCACCTTTGGCTTCCCGTGAGAAAATCACTTCAGACCCTGAACCTCAGTTTCCTGTCAAATGAAGGGAGGAACTTGGTCAGCAAGAGGCCAGCCCTGACTCTGGAGCTTCTAAGGAGATGACAGGAGCCACACTGCGAGGGCTCAAGAGCCACTCTCCTTTGATTTCTTTCACATATTGAGTTGTATTTCATTTGTGGATAGGGATCCACAAATGGAAGGGAGGAAAAAAGAAGGGGAAAATGACTGCAGGGAGAGAAAGAGAGAAGGAAGGGAAGGGAAGGAAGATAGGGAGGGAGGGAAGCAAGGCTATAAGGAAGGAAGGAAGGAAGGGAAGGAGGGAGGGAGGGTTGGGAGGAGCCCTAACCTCTGAACTGCTGAATTCGAATTTTTGTAAGTTTCTCCAACACTTCAGGCTACAACCTGCTACCAACATCAGAATTAGCCAGTGAGGCTCTGAAGCAGAGCTAATGAAAGATTTTCTGATACTGGGCTTCAGATATAGGGTTTAGTTTAGAAACTGGTTTATCCAAATTGAAGTGTGTTGCTAACCACCTCCTTCCTCCTCCTCCTCCTCCTCCGCAGGTCTTATTGTTCAGCCCTGTCCTCTACCTGCCATACGCATTTCCTTCCCTTGGCCCTTTTGTGTTTAGGGAGTACATTTGTAACACTGCTGGCTCATTCAGGCTTATTGCGGGAGCAGCTCCCTCTTGCTGGGTAGCAACCCCTCTTCTGAAATGAATTAACTGTAGTATCCAGGCAAACGCATGCTGCCAGGACCTTATTCAGGTGGTGCCGGCATTTATCTCCCAACATTGGGCCTGGCCTCTAGAGACGATTAAGCCTGTGCTTTGCAGGTGCATCTTTTGTCCCCAGTAAAGCTCTCCACTTGAGCTGTCTTGCTCTTCTATGCCTTCCCCTTGTGAGGTGGTCTGAATCTGTCTGAACGACCCATCAAGCCACAAAACAAAGTACATTAGCAAGACAAAGCTAACCAAGCCCTCCCTCTATCCCTCCCTGCCTCCTCCCCACCTCTCACTGGCTCTCCTGCTCTGCTCTAAACACTATCTATTAGCTATTAGAAGACATCAGGCAACCTTGGCTCCGTCTTCTTTGAATAAGACACACACAGCCCCAAACAAATCCAGAGTTCATCAAGAGCACCAGAGCTCTGTGTGTGTGTGTGTGTGTGAGTGCACACTGGTGCAATCCACAAAGGGCAGGTGCTGACATCAAGCACAAAGCAAGGAAATTGAGGAGATGCTGTCTGTTAATGTTTCTTCAAAGCGCTTATCAAATTAGAATGGCTTTTTGCTTTAAAATTGTATAATCACCCTTCCAGCTTGTCTCTTGAAAATGGCTGCAATCTCTAGGGGTTTTTTGTGCCCAGGAAGTAAGACTAGATTTTAAAAATTAATTTAGAACAATCTTTAAGCCCCTTTAAATTAAATATTCTATGGACATGGATTGGATCCAGCTAGCGCAGTTATGCTCTACCTTTAGTTTATCAACGCTAATGCCCTTAAAAAATAAATTAGGATAAAAGCTATTGTTATCCATTTACAATAGCAGCCACAGCTGTCACCTATAAAGAGTTTTGGAATATATCAGACACCTTCACATGCTTTGCTTTGGAGCCTTGCACTGGGTCTTTGAAGTAGATATTATTATCTCTATTTTGCAGACAAAGAAAGTGGGGTTCAGCACTATTAAGTGACTCACTGAAGGGTACACAGCTACTCAATGGCAGAGCAAGGACTCAAACCAGGTTAGAGGATTAGACTAGAAGCCCCTCACTTTCTGGCAAATACAGCCTTTCTCTTCCAGCTGCCTTTCTGCAAAAGCAATACCTACCCTAAAAGTAACTTGGGCAAAGATGTGAATGTTTTGCATTACTTGATTTCTGTCCATGCGGTTTTCCCACTATCAGCTCCAACTTCATCCCTAAACTCTTCTCTTTCCAAAGATGAACCGATACACGACTTATGGTTGGCATCAGCCCTTAGTTCTGAGAGCACAGAGAATCACCTGGAGATCTTTAAAAATACTGACCCTAGGACAAATATTGCATGAGCCCACTCATAGGCGGTAACTGTCAAGTTTATAGAGCCAGAAGGTAGATGGTGGTTACCAGGAGTGGCAAGGAGTGGAAATGTGGAGTTAGTGTTTAATGGGTAAGAGTTTCCATTTGGGAAGATGAAAAGGTTCTGAAGATGGATGGTGGTAATCGTCACACAACACTGTGAAGGTACTTAATGGCACTAAATTGTACACTTAAAATGGTTAAAATGGTAAGTTTTATGTTACATATTTTACTAAAATTTTGTAAATGCAAAAATTAAAATAAAAAAATACTGATGCCCAAGTGCCAAAAAATGATGCATTAATTCAGAATCTCCAACGATGACTCCTGGGCGTTGGAAATCTTTTAGAGCTCTCCGGGTTATTCCTATAAGCCAAGCTGCAGCCAAGCTAGAGGAGCCTGCTTTATAGAACAGAGACAACTGGAGAGAAATGAGGCCCATTTAGAGCTACTCCAGATTTCCCTGGAGATACACTGGGCAGTTGTCTGGCCCCAGACTGTCCTAGAAAAGGAATAGCAGGCCCTACTGGTATATTGACAAAGGTGTAGGTAAGTGAAGAGACTGTACGATCCTGATTAGATTTTTTGTCATTGTCATTGATGACTGATTTCACTGATGTATGATATTACTGATTTTGACAACTGTACATTAGTACATCTCAGAAATTTCTTTCTGACATGTCCTCATTCAGTCCTCTAAAAAGTAGATAGAGTGTTGGTAACGTGATTTTACGGGAAGGACACTGGGGTTGCAGAAGTTAAGTGACCTTTTCAAGCATATAACAGTCCTGGAGTCAGGGCTACTGACTTTCCACACCTTGTTCTCTCCAGTCCTCCAGGCTGCAGATGTGCGTGTGTCTGCCCCGGTCCCAGGTCAGAGCTTCACTTTGTTTTTCTGGGCAAAGCCTGCCGGAGGCCTTCCCAGCTCACTCAGCTGGCCCAGCAGCGTGCAAGAATCAGCACATCTCCTCCTCAGAGCTTCTTTGCATGCCTAAGCCCTCATTTCCTTAGTTCCTCATGCTGAATCTGTTTAAATACCTCTGACTTTCCAAAAGACAGAGGATATTGAGTTCCTTGTTTATTAACTCCTGGAACTCATCAACCGGCCAAGGGCCTGTGGAGCATTGAGCTTCTAGCCCTAGCCTGGGAGCCTTTCAGGGCTGCCATTGAACGCAGAAACAGAAAACCGCAGCCCCGCTGCAGGCGGAATGGCCATCTCCAGCCGTTGCCTTGGCTAATGGATAAAAAGTCTGTCGGCTTGCATGCTAAGTATGGAAAAGAGAGGGGAGAAACTACCTTTCTGTGTCCCTTAGAGTGAAATGCCTGGTTGGTGCTGAAGCCCATGTTAATGAGAGCCTGGCTTCTCTCCAGGAGAGTCCTAGGTGGCAGGAGCCATGCACATGGTAACAACAGCTTTTTGGCAGCCCGGTAGGGTTTGCCAAGCACGTTCCTATCCATTATCCCGTTTGTGCCCTCTGGTGCCATCACCATGAGATGACAAGGCTGGTAGTATTTTTATCCCCCTTCTGTAGATAATGAAAACAAGGCACAGAGAGATTTCAGGGGTCCTTAGAAGGCACCCAGGTCATGAAGCAGTACAAGACTCAAATTCGGGCCTTTGCTGTGTTCTATGCTTCCTCTAGGCTGCTTCTGGAATCATTATCTCAGCATACTTGATTCAAGCATCTGACGACATCGTAAGGATTCTTTAATACTCTCAGTTTACCTAAGGCAGACATTGGTCTCCTATTTCAGCATTATAGCATACTGATTAAAACTCAGGCTCTGGACTCAGATTGTGACCTGGACAATGCGTTCACATTTTTCTGCCTCAGTTTCCTCATGTATAAATGAGGATAATTGTAGTGCCCCTTCAGGGATGATGTAAAACTCCTAAATCAGCACAATGTCTGACACACCAATAAGTGCTCAATAAAAGTTATAATAAGGATTGTAAATTGTTATTCTAATTTATTACAGTGAAAATTACAATAGTAGTTAACATTATTATTGCAAGTTAATTATAATATTTTTGAGGGTTTACCAGATGTTAACACTGTACCAAGGGTTGTGAAGGATACTATACATAGATAGCCAAGCTGCTTTAAAACTTACTAGGGGGCCGGGCACGGTGGCTCACGCCTATAATCCCTGCACTTTGGGAGGCCGAGGTGGGCAGATCACCTGAGGTCAGAAGTTCGAGACCAGCTTGGCCAACATGGTGAAACCCCATCTCTACTAAAAATAAAAAATTCGTCAGATATGGTGGTGGGCGCCTGTAGTCCCAGCTACCAGGGAGGCTGAGGCAGGAGAATTTCTTGAACCCAGGAGGCGGAGGTTACAGTGAGCCAAGATCACGCTGCTGCACTCCAGCCTGGGTGACAGAGTGAGACTCTGTCTCAAAAAACAAAGCAAAAACACAACTTTTTAGGGAGACACACCTATGAAATATGAAGGAAATGTAAAACTGCACGTAATCAAAACACAACAATGCATGCTACACACAAGAAGTTCTCTGAGTGTAATGAAGAGATAGAAAATCATTAATGCTCAAACTGGACATCTTTTCCAAATCCCTTACAGAACAGAAGAGATCTGAGGCCAGAGAAGGTGTGGACCCAGCCACGGTCACACAGGAAGTGAAGACAAATATATACATTTATTCCTATGTAGGCAGATATTGTAGATACCTGGTACCTTAGTCAGGAATAGACCTAAATTATGTGATTGATGCTCTCCTCTATTCATTCATTTCTTTCTTGTGGAGAATCATCTGTGCATAGAACACCAGGCTGAGCCCTGAAACTATGGTGAACACAGCACACCACCTTCCCTCAAGCACTTTCTAGTCAAACAGAGAGACACACAGCTAAGGAAGGAAGGAACTACTGTGCTTTGGAGTGAGAGCAATTCACATATATTACCACGTCTTTCCATTTTCCCCTGCATTTAGCTCCTGTATGGGTGTCCTTTATGATTTTAGAAGTCATAATGAAAGATGGAGACCTCTAGCAAGATTCAGCCTGGCTGGGCTGGAAATAGATATTGAAGCAAAGGGAAGGAGGAAGGCACCAAGGAAACCAGTGTGTTTGCTGGGGTGGATGCAAGTTTTCAAGTTGGGTGTTGGAGACGGGAGCCCAGGTGAGCCCTTGCAGGAATAACTGAGGCCTGGGTGTTTGATGTGGGTTTCAGGAAGAGAGCCTGGGATAGAACCTATGCACCACGGCTTCCTGAAACCTGGAGAACCGGGTGCAGTTAGACGTTTCATTGTGAGACAGGAAGCTCAGCGAAGGAGCTGACAGTCAGGGACTTGTGTCAAAGTAACTGGGCCAGGGAGAGCAGAGTAGGTGGGCATGGAGCTGAAATAAGATTGACCATGAATTCATGATTGTTAAAGCAGGGTGATGGGGCCTCAGGGTTCATTAGACTCTGCTGTCTACTTTTATATATCTTTGAAATTTTCTGTAACTCAAAAAATGCCTCAAGACATCACTGCCTTATTTCTCCGGGTGAACGGGTTCCCGAGTACGGCATCTTTGTTCCTTGCAATGTGCACTGCCTGTAGCAAGCTGATGCGCTCCTGGGTGCAGTCCTTGGGAGGGCGGGCGTTGGGCAGCCTTGTGTGTGTGTGTATGTGTGTGTGTGTGTGTGTGTATGGGAGGGCGCAAGCTGGTGCTCAGTGTGGAGGTGGGCTGTGTGTGTTGCCTTGTAGAGCCCTGCATATGGGGGCTCGGTCTGGAACATGTGTACCCGAAGGAAAAGGCCTGTAATACTGTGAAGTAATCTGTTATTTTTAGGGAGTAAATAACATCTCTCATGCAGCAGGTTCTGTGGCCCCACAGGCTCCATCTACATCAGAGCACACACACTTCCACTTGGAGGGTACTGCGGCCTCACAGGAGAGCCTGTGAAGAACATTGTCATTTTATGTTCTTCCTTTATGATGAAATGTGTCTAAGCCATTCTTAGCAAAATCAGGGATGATTGCTGGATGTGTGTGTGTGTGTGTGTGTGTGTGTGTGTGAGTGTGTGTGTGTATGTATATATGCTGTTTCTGTGGTCCAAAGGCAAGATTTATGATTATGGGATAGACAGTAGCTTACTCTCTCCATTTTATTTTTTAAAAACTGTTTTCCTTTGAAATTCCTGAGTTAATGTGCTGTCTGCTTTCTATCTGATCCTCTTCGGAGAGTTGCTTTTTTTTTTTCCACGAGAGAGATTAAGAGAGAGAGAGACAGAGAGAGAGAGAAAGAACAAGGGTGACAGAGAGAAACAGAGATCGGGGGAGGAGGGAGAGCGAGAGAACTGGAAACAAAGACCCGTTGTCTCTAAGCTGGAGCAGGCAGGAAACCCCAATCCCTTGGGAATTCAGCCAGCCCGCCCTGTCCTGGAGTCAGACTCCAGCTCTCTGAATTCAATTTGACAGCTTGTCTGGGACACTTTCTAAGTAACCATTATCCTTCCTTTCTCTAAGTAAAAGGACTGTTATTTCTTTTCGTGGGTGTGCTGTGCGAACTGCTATTGCACACGTGTGGCTTACACAGCGACTGGGACACACTTTCCTCAAATTATTGGAAACAGTTAGCCCGTTTCCTAAGACAAGTGTAAATTTGTTCCAGGATAATGAGGCAAAAGACTGAATATCAGTCCACTGCCTTATTAAAAGTGGGCCTATTCCATCAGAGGAATTTTGTGTATGTAGGTCTTACTTCTTTGAGGATTCTTTTGAAATAGATACAAACAACCTTACCTTCCAATGATCATTCTCCCCAGTTTCTCTGTTGATTGATGGATTATTTTAATGAAACACATCACCATACATCCCACTGTGGAGGGAACTCAGATGTCCTCAAAGCTACCAGAGGTTATGCAGGCCACGGGCACAATTAGGGGTGACCACCTAGAGTTCAAAGGAGCCCGTGTTGTGCCTGGGAACGGGGCCATCCTGGGGTTTCTTTTAATTACTCAGACCCAGTTGAGTCACCACCATACCCTGAGGGACTGTGAGGTGATCACCCACCCTTCAAAGTGTTCCTATTGGAAGACCATCGAGATTCAGCTCTGTGGGACCACTAGAGACAAGTTCCAGAACTGTCTGGATCCCCCTGGAGCATGGAGGTGTGACAGTTTTGTTCCGGTAATACAGCTTTGCCCATTTAGGTTCTGACCTAAAGACCTGTCCTTCAAATATGACTTAGTTCCTGTCTACTCTATCTTCAAACACACTTCGGAATCATGTTTCCCCATTCTCCCTTTGCCGGGTATGCCTTTCATTCGTCTCAGTCCCCACCCGCAATCCATATTCCAGGGAACGACATTCACCCTTTAGGGCCCTGGTCAGATCAGACAGCATCGCCTCATTACAGTCTTGTCCGCTCTTCCCCAGGATGCTTTGCTTATACCCACTGTTTTACCAATGCAGCATTCAATAGATTCTAGCCTAGCAGTCTTCTGTCTTGTGAGACGGGAAGCATCTTGAAGGTGGGGACTATTGGATGGATGGATGAAAATAATAGGCAAAGTACCTTAAACTATTCCCCAGCAGTTTGGCGTAGAACTAACCCTTTGAGATGTTTCTACAAGGTGGATGTTTTGGCTCTATCCACTGCAGCTGCTGGCGTGGCACTGCCTTTCCTCTCTACCCTGTCCTAAATTTCCATTGCTTGGGACCCCAGGGTGGTTCCTTGGAAGCTGTGATCAGTCCCATCCCTAAGTAAGGAGGCAAGACTGATAAAGAGCGGATTTCAGTCACAAGATGATGGCACCAGAGCCCCCTCTTGGCCCAACCACCACAGGATCCTGCTCTCAACTGGACTCCACAGGCCCTTCAGGTCTATGCCCATCAGGAGGAGGCTGAGGACACGCCAAGCCAAGGAAAGGTGACATTGCAGGGAGAATGTACTTTCTGCTCAATTCCACCTTCCTGTCTTAACTTTTCTTATGCCCCAGGCAGCCACAATAAGAGCTAACATTTGTTAAGCACCTACTATGTGCCAAGAAATTTCCTATTCACTTCACATTTATCCTTCATAAAACCTTATTAAGTTGGCATTATGATTATTCCCATTTTACCTGAATCACACGTATGATGTTAAGCCTGAATCACAAAGCTAGTATGAAACAGAAGAGAGCCTGTTCCTGCAGTCCCCTCCCCACCTAGGCAATGGCAAGGGCTCCAAAATGGCCCTTTCCTACTCCATCTACCGCCCCCATCATGCATTTCCCCAGGTAGCTGATGTTGTCTAGTTGTTAAGATATATTCATCTGTTGACTCCTGCTACCATCTAAAAAATCAGGAGCCTGACCCAATGCGATCAATCTTATTTGCATTTCAAGAAGCAATCTAGCAAGTTAGAATTTTAGAAATTCCACTTTAAAGAGGTTGTTTGCCGGGTGTGGTGGGGCAGTGGCAATGGAGCTGCAAAGTATTTTTAAAAAACGTGCTTTGTCCATGCTCATCAGTCAAATTCTTTCTTTCTATCTGTCTCTGGAGAGAGAAGGGGAGAGGAAGCTTCTTCCATGCCACATGGAGACAAATGGGTTCCAGGCATCTTCTAGTGAAAGACCAACGTATAGGAAGCATCATTTGTGGTGGTTTCACAGATTTTTTTCCCATTGTTATGCTTTATAATTTATATAATTGTACACATTTCCTTTTGTGTTTCATACTACATTTAAGAGGATAAAGGACAAAAAGAGATTTAGAAAAGAAAGTATTAGATTGAGTAACACTCTATCGATAAGAATTTCAATAAACTGAATTTAAGAAACCATCCAGGCCAGTGGCTCACGCCTGTAATCCCAGCACTTTGGAAACCACGGTGAGAGGATCGCTTGAGCCCAGGAGTTCAAGATCAGCCCTGGCAACACAACTAGACCCCATATCTACAAAAAATAAACAGAAGTAGCCAGGCGTAGTGGTGTGTTCCTATAGTCCTAGCTACTCCAGAGGCTAAGTGGGGAGTATTGCTCAAGCCCAGGAGATCGAGGCTGCCATGAGCCAAGATTGCACCACTGCACTCCAACCTGGGCAACAGAACAAGACCCTGTCTCAGAGACAAAACAAAATAAGAGTAGGGGTGGATCAATTCAATAAATTTAATAAATTTATTATTTGAGGGAAATTTATTTGAGGGAAATAAAGTTTCCCTCAAGTAATTTCATGGCTCTACCAGTTTCATGGGTAATCCTCTGCCTCAGAGCTTCACAAACCCATGATTCCCAAGGAGAAGGAAGAGATGTCAAAATCAGCTTAAAGCATCTTAAAGACACGTCCAGGATGCTCCAGCTGCCCCACGCCCCTCATAAATTCACCTGTGCCCTCGGTAGATGAAGGAATGAGGAGAACGTTGGAGCTGAGCACTTATGTTCTTAGAATAATCTCCTTCCATTGCTCTGGAATGTCCAGCCCCTGCACTGCCCCAGTATTGAGAGCCAGGGCTTCATCCCAGTGCTTAACTAGAGAAGAAAGGCGCCTTCCTGCCACTACAGAGTTCGCCTCTTCTCACGCCTGTGCCAGAAGGTGCCAGGCCAGGCACTGCAACTGGCCACTCAGAAGTTCCCACTTTGCCCTTTCTGCCCTCCCCGGGCTGTCTTTGGTCTTTCTTATCAGAGCTGCCCTTAGATGCACTCTGAATAAATCAAGACCCTCACAGGCGCCCATGGGCTCTGCAACATTAATGATGGTGACGATGAATGCATGAGCCCAGCAACATTTTAGGAAAGGATGGTGACATTAGGTAAACCTCCAAGTGGAGCAGGGAACTGGTGCCAGGCTGTGGGAATGGTGCTGGGAGACTCCAGAGCACCCTCCCCATTGGTTCCCACTGGACTCAGCCCAACAACGACTCCTCCTGCACTGCCAGGGAGGGGCCTTCATGACCCTGAGCGCTTGGCAGGGTAGAGCTCCACTACAGTTCTCAGTGGCAGTTCACACCCACTGGGTGGGCCATTTGGGTTTTGCATGTCTTCTAATTTATCTGCAGACTCTCGGATGTTACTATTTTCGGCCTCCCATCTCTACCAAGTTTCACCATGACACTGCACACTCATCCCACTCCAGACGACAGAGCAAAGACTCCAAGTGCAGTTGGCCTTGCTTGATGCAGCTTCATTGCCATTGCTTGGTTCGTGATAGAAGTTAAAAGTGATCCCCGTTGGCTGTTTAGAGGAGAGGGGTCCCAAAATACTTTGGGAAAAAAAGGGGCAGGCCCACAATGCCCTACCAGGGGCCACCTCAGTACAGAGTATTCCAAATGTGTTGGTTCTGCCTAATATACTGATTTAGAAATTCTACCACAGGGAGGTTATTTGAGGGGATTGGTAGCTGGAAGGTATTTAAAAGAAACTTGTTTAACCAAATTCTCATCAACCAAATTCTTTCTTTCATCTATCTGGAGAGAGACAGAGAAGCTTCTTTTATGCCACACAGAGATCTATGAGCTTAGGCTATCTTCTAGTGAAAGGCCAACATATAGGAAACATCATTTGTTATTTTAATATAAAAACCTTTCTAATCTCTTTTTATAGATTTAATAACTCTCTCTCTTCAGAAGCCCTTATCTAAGTTAATAAAGAGGTTGTTTCTCATGAAATATCGTTGTTGGAGGAAAGAAGCCTTTGAGGAGGAAATATGGAGGCTAGAAACACTATCCAGGATGTCAGTGGGTTTTTTCTTTCTGGTCTCAGGGATCCGTAAGATCAAGATGTTTAACATGGGTCAGGTGTGGTGGCTCACACCTGTAATCCCAACACTTTGGGAGGTCAAGGCGGAAAGATCACTTAAACTCAGGAGTTCAAGATCAGCCTAGGCAACATGGTGAGAGTCAATCTCTACATCAAATAAAAAAATTAGCCAGGCATGGTGGCACGGGCCTGTGGTCCCAACTATTTGGGAGGCTCAGGCACAAGAATTGCTTGAGCCTAGGAGGTCAAAGCTGCAATGAGCCAAGATTGCGCCACTTCACTCCAGCCTGACCGATAGGGTGAGGCCCTGTCTCAAAATAAAAATGTTAAAAAGAGGCTTAACATGCCTCTTTGATAAAGTTTAAATTCTTGTATTTGAAATATTCTAAAGAAAAGATGGTAAAAATTGAGTGGGACAATTACTTTATGTGTCAAAATCCAACACACTCTTTGAAACTTGATTCAATTCCTATCTGCCTCGAGATACATTTTTATTCCTCCTTAAGACTATAGTCTCTTCTCAGAGCCTCACCTCATTTACAGGCTATTTATGGACCTAATTACAGATTACCTTGTGGTCTTTAATTGTGAGTTTTCTCCTGGCTCTTTTCTTCCAGCCCTGTAGATATTCAGTAAATACCATTGAATATTTACTCAATCCTGCTCCAATAAAGGAAGAACCAGAAGACATTAGCTTTGGTTGACACAAGAAAAATTAACTTCTTATATCTCATGAACTAAACTCTGAAAAACAGTATCAGCTAGAATTCTGTGGGATGCTTTAGAGTATAGAAAGCATTTTCATATACACGGTCTCATTTATTCTCAAAAGATCCCTGTGAGGATCCAGTGTGCTATTTGCTTTTCCAAACTCTTAAATTTAAGAATAATCACACCACTCTCTCCTGCCCCTGCCAAGTATCTACCTTTTATAGAGAGGTTCACTAAGAGGTTCAGAGAAGTTAAGTCATTTGCCTCAGACCACACAGCTCATAATTGACAGAGATGAGAGGCAAAGCAAGGAGTTCTGACCCCCCAGCCCAGAGTTCTTTCCTTTGCCATGAGCCATTTCCCTGTTTGGAATGGATTCATGAGAAATTAGGGAATTTCTTCCCATGAAGGATCTCTAAGAGCCCTTAGTAACACCACAAACAATCCTATGCTTGATAAGTTTTAGGTATCACTCTTCCAAAGAGATGAAAATCATTCTTGGTATCATTTTGAAAAATCTTTGAGCTCAAGAAGTCTTTGGCCTTTTGGGCCTGTCTGCAAAATAATTATCAGCCCTGCCCAATATACTAGAGGAGGTTAGAGAGAGGCAGTTTTTTGCTATGAGTCATAATTTCAATTTCTATTAAAATTCTTACATGGCCACATATGCTTTCTCTCAGGCTTTGGGCCTCTGGGCCTGTGCTAATTTGCATGTCTGGTTTAGATAATGTCTGAAGTCCTTCCAGTCTGAAAAGGAGCCTCTGATTCTGTGATATAATAAGTGAGACCACGTTCCACCTACCAAAACTTGATGGTTCTTTTTCTTTTAACGACTGTGCTCTGTCTGATGTGTGGATGCACAGCTCAGGGACTGAAGTGTTTCCTGCTCACCTGCCAGGCCACAAAAGAAGGATTGCTCCTGGCCGGGCGCGGTGGTTCACGCCTATAATCCCAGCACTTTGGGAGACCAAGGTGAGTGGATCACCTGAGGTCAGGAGTTCAAGACCAGCCTGTCCAACATGGTGAAACTCTGTCTCTACTAAAAATATAAAAATTAGCCAGGTGTGGTGGCAGGCGCCCGTAATACCAGCTACTCAGGAGGCTGAGGTAGAAGAATTGCTTGAACCCAGGAGATGGAAGTTGCAGTGAGCCGAGATCGCGCCATCACACTCCAGCCAGTGAGCTGAGATCGCGCCATCACACTCCAGCCTGGGGCACAAGAGCAAGACTTCGTCTCAAAACAAAACAAACAAACAAACAAAAGAAGTAGTGCTCCTTCAGGATGAACTTACCTGTCCACTTCTGCTACACTGACCCCAGAAACTTGTCCTTTCCTGCAAAGCACTTCAGACATAGGCCAAAAGGCAAATCGTGGGAAGTGCTGGGATTTAAAGTTTCTTGATTTGAATGGCCGTTCTAATTCAATGTGAATCCAAGACCACAGACTTGACAATCACCTGATTCGAAATATGCGAAAAGTGCTTGAGTCTTTAAAAGATGGGGTTCATCTCACCTTTCACTATTCCTCTCCCAGACATCAAAAGAGATGCTGTCAAGTTTCTTAGCTAACTTTGCTATCCTACAACATAAACAACTCTCACTCATACAAAATCTAATGAAAAGGAATTGGCTTTCCAGAGGGACTTTGAGACCAATGTCAGGCAATCTGTCACTTTTCAAAATAAAATTATGGAAGTATGTAGAGCTCCGTTTTCATAATGTTAGATCAAGTCTTTGCTCAAATTATATGTTTTCAGAGAAGCCCTCCCATCCCTGCACTGCCTACTTCCCTCCTCTGTTTTTCTCTTCGTCATAGCATTCATCACCTTCTAATATACAATGTAATCTACTATTTGTCTTGAATGTCAGCTCCGCAGGGGAAGGACGTTTGTCTAGCCATTGTTGTATTCTCAGCACATAAAAGTGTCTGGCAAGATAGTAGACATTCAGTAAAACTTTGTTGAATGAATAAATGTGTGGTGGGACATAAGGCATCGATTAAATCCAATAAGTTGGTGACGGTGAGGGGCAAGAATGAGTTTTTGAGAGAAACAAAGGTGATTAAGATACAACCCTTCTTCCTAAAGATGATCACCTAGCAAGGGACACAAGTGTACAAAGAATTACACTCAAA
>NW_012107853.1:542512-545020 GCF_000951045.1 Mandrillus leucophaeus | reverse complement strand
TAAAATTCTTACATGGCCACATATGCTTTCTCTCAGGCTTTGGGCCTCTGGGCCTGTGCTAATTTGCATGTCTGGTTTAGATAATGTCTGAAGTCCTTCCAGTCTGAAAAGGAGCCTCTGATTCTGTGATATAATAAGTGAGACCACGTTCCACCTACCAAAACTTGATGGTTCTTTTTCTTTTAACGACTGTGCTCTGTCTGATGTGTGGATGCACAGCTCAGGGACTGAAGTGTTTCCTGCTCACCTGCCAGGCCACAAAAGAAGGATTGCTCCTGGCCGGGCGCGGTGGTTCACGCCTATAATCCCAGCACTTTGGGAGACCAAGGTGAGTGGATCACCTGAGGTCAGGAGTTCAAGACCAGCCTGTCCAACATGGTGAAACTCTGTCTCTACTAAAAATATAAAAATTAGCCAGGTGTGGTGGCAGGCGCCCGTAATACCAGCTACTCAGGAGGCTGAGGTAGAAGAATTGCTTGAACCCAGGAGATGGAAGTTGCAGTGAGCCGAGATCGCGCCATCACACTCCAGCCAGTGAGCTGAGATCGCGCCATCACACTCCAGCCTGGGGCACAAGAGCAAGACTTCGTCTCAAAACAAAACAAACAAACAAACAAAAGAAGTAGTGCTCCTTCAGGATGAACTTACCTGTCCACTTCTGCTACACTGACCCCAGAAACTTGTCCTTTCCTGCAAAGCACTTCAGACATAGGCCAAAAGGCAAATCGTGGGAAGTGCTGGGATTTAAAGTTTCTTGATTTGAATGGCCGTTCTAATTCAATGTGAATCCAAGACCACAGACTTGACAATCACCTGATTCGAAATATGCGAAAAGTGCTTGAGTCTTTAAAAGATGGGGTTCATCTCACCTTTCACTATTCCTCTCCCAGACATCAAAAGAGATGCTGTCAAGTTTCTTAGCTAACTTTGCTATCCTACAACATAAACAACTCTCACTCATACAAAATCTAATGAAAAGGAATTGGCTTTCCAGAGGGACTTTGAGACCAATGTCAGGCAATCTGTCACTTTTCAAAATAAAATTATGGAAGTATGTAGAGCTCCGTTTTCATAATGTTAGATCAAGTCTTTGCTCAAATTATATGTTTTCAGAGAAGCCCTCCCATCCCTGCACTGCCTACTTCCCTCCTCTGTTTTTCTCTTCGTCATAGCATTCATCACCTTCTAATATACAATGTAATCTACTATTTGTCTTGAATGTCAGCTCCGCAGGGGAAGGACGTTTGTCTAGCCATTGTTGTATTCTCAGCACATAAAAGTGTCTGGCAAGATAGTAGACATTCAGTAAAACTTTGTTGAATGAATAAATGTGTGGTGGGACATAAGGCATCGATTAAATCCAATAAGTTGGTGACGGTGAGGGGCAAGAATGAGTTTTTGAGAGAAACAAAGGTGATTAAGATACAACCCTTCTTCCTAAAGATGATCACCTAGCAAGGGACACAAGTGTACAAAGAATTACACTCAAATTCTAAGCAGGACATGGGCAGTAGACACAAGACAACTCACCAGCGAGCCTTGACCTACAGAACTTTGAAAGCAAAGGACATACAAGCTGAATGTTACACAGACGCAAGAGTGTATCCCCTATGACCATGGAGAAGAAGGGCAACCTCGCTGTGAACATTGCAACCATGAGGGTCAGAGCAGGGCAGAGGGGGTTGTGCATAAACTGCCTCTCGTTTATCCTCAAGCCTGATTACCTAAGTGAACTGTTATGTTTTCTTTTTCCTACCTAGAATCCTCTTAAACCAGAGGCAGATTTGACCTAAGAGGTATGCAATTTAGTTGCGTCTACATGGCCCAATATGGAAGGAAATTTTGGCAAACACCCAGTTAATCTAGTCAGTATGAATTGCTTTTCCACATGAGGCTGGCCCAAAAATCCCACTTTGAGGCCTTATCAAAATAAATAGGTCATTTAAACATCTGTGTCACTTAGACACAGAGCCTGTGGGAGAAATGAAATAGAAGAAGGGCCCAGCCTCAGCAGGGAGCCTCACGTGGCCATGGCAAGGCTGTGCCCAGCAAATGTGCCCCTTTACTCTCCACGCTTTTCATATTTAAAAGTCAGTCATTTCTTCCAAGCCTTTTCCTCCCGAGTCTTTTTTTCCCTTTGCCCATCTAATATCTTCAACAGTACCTCCATTATGCTCCACGCAGCAGGGTCGGCTCCCAGGCGGAGGGGCTGTTGGATTCCAGGACAAGATCCTTAAGCAAAGGAAACCTGATCCAGGATGTTTTTTCCCTGTGAGTTCCAAGTTTGGGGAAAGCGTTCCTTGGATATTTTCTTTCTTCCAAGGTCTCAGTGGATGCCAGGCTCCTCTGTTGCTCTTTGGGATGTAAGATGCCGCTGAAGTGAAGGTTGAATAGCCCCGCTAGAATGGTGGGATGCAGTGAGGACTTGGTCCTGAGCTTCAAGGCCAGGTGGGCAGAGACTCTGGCACCTGACAGTAGGGGAGGAAGGAGGATGCTGGGTAATGCCCA
>NW_012107853.1:517256-542257 GCF_000951045.1 Mandrillus leucophaeus | reverse complement strand
TTTGCTTTGGAGACAGGGTCTCACTTTGTCATCCACGCTGGAGTGCAATAGTGTAATCATAGCTCACTGCAGTCTTGAACTCCTGGCCTCAAGTGATCCTCCCACCTTGGTCTCCCAAAGTGCTGGGATCACAGCCATGAGCCACCACACCCAGCCTGAGAGCCAAACTTTATTTAAATTTGGGAATCACTGTTCCAGGAGCACAGAAATAAAACTGTCCTTCCTCCTTTATAGCCCTCAGGCTTCTCTTCCTTTTCAAGGCCTTCCTCAATGAGCTTGGGAACCTCATCTCACCAAGATAAGCATGGCAGAGGGGCAAGCAGGACTGAATAGACTACATGTATGTGGTGTGTATTTTTAAAATCACCATTTAGCACATGCTTATTTAATCCTCATAGCAGCTGTGGAAAGCACTTGTGATGAATGCTTTTCAGAGAAGCAGAACTGGAGGTTGAAAGCAGCAGAGCAACATGGCCAAGGTCACTCCACAAGGCCAATGTCTGCCACTGGGATTTCAATCCCAGGTTAACTGATTGTAAGACCCATCTCCTAACTGCCAAAATAATCCCCAGGCCCACCAGAGAGAAAGGATACTTTCACGATGACATCCTAGGCCCTGCGTCTACTTTCCTTGGGGCAGGGCTGAGGGTGGGGACTTGAGGAGCAGAGACTGCAGCAGACAAGAAGCTAGTCCTGAGCTGTGGGTTGGGAAGGTTCAGGCCGTGCAGCAGGTCCGGCCGGTGGAGCGCAGGACGAAGGAACGCTTAGAGGAGAGCAGCTTCTGCAGGGTTGGTGTCTGGGAGAGGCTGCTCCTCCCCAAAGACTGGACCTATTAGAAGTACAGGACCTCCGACGGAGACGGGGTTTTAGGGGGTCACCTAGTCCAGCCCTTGACCAGTACATGTCATAACCTGTCGGACAGCCCAACAACAAAGACCACTGCTCACCTGTAGGTTCTTCCCTGTCAGAGTCGGAGTGAATCTTCCTGCTCGTGGGCATAGCTCTCTGAGGAAGCTGAGGGCTTTGGGTCTCAGGGCTACCATCGATTTGAGCATTTCTCCTGTGCATCTTCATTCTTTCAAGAAAGGAGGTCTGGTTCTGGCTACCAAAGGGCCCTGCTCTGCTGGGAGCACAAGCAGCCTTGCCCATTGCTTGGCTCGGCTGAAAGGTCTGCATTCCGAAGCCAGGATTTCCAAGGATAAACAGGGTTAGGTGCTGCCAGCCTTCTCAGCAGCAATCAGAAATTCAATGAGAAGTTTTGGGGAAAATTCATCTTTTTCCACGCAGTCATTGAGAGCAAGGTTTTACGACAGAGGGGATGAAGAGAGAGGCTTTTGTGGGCTGATGTCGCTGTGTTGCTGGCCTCCAGTCAGGTCACAAGGTGGAGGGCTACATGCCGGCGGGGACGTTTGGGCTCTCAGACAGCTGAGGCATCAGAGCTGAAGGAAATATCTTCCCAGAGATGTTTGGCCATATTTCTAGGGCCAGGTTAAAAGCTTCACACAGAAGCTGAGTTAACACTGGTATGTCTATGAGAGGGTCATGTCCAGAAACAGCTTTCTCCTTCCAACAGAGACTTTGTAGGAAAAAAATCTCCATGCTCATATTTCTCTACCCCAGGAGGCTCTCCTGGAATCTAAGAGGCCATTTAGTGTCAAATTCTGCCCCACCAAGCATCACATAATGGTGATACTGTTAAGGACATCATATATGTGAGGCTGAATTATCCACAATGGCTGGCAATGTCTTCATTCTCCAGAATGAGGCTCCGGCCTCTTTGCTTTGGCAAGAGTTGATCTCAGGACTGCCTGAAACCAGAAACTCCAGGCAAAGCTCTTTAGGCCACTCTTCTGAAAAGGAATCACAATAATAAGATCTGTTATCTTGGTACTCTGTAAAGCCAGGTGTCGGCCTTCACTACAGTGAAAAGTGAGTTTGTCAGAACCAGTGTGATTGTCTGCTGATTAAGCCATCTGCCACCATGGAAATGGACCGAGATTGTCAACTGGTGCACTGGTGCAGACAGTCACATTTTTACATACTGGGCCTTTGGCTGCCATCTCAACTTTGTCTTTCCAGAAGTCAGTTCTTGGGAGGCAGACTCTAGGCACCACATTCTAGAGGGCCTCCATGCACGCTCAGGCTTCTTCTCACAGCAGGCACACCCCGCCTAAGCTGCACTCCATGCACTGAGGGACAGTTGGGGCAGGAGCTCTCACGCAGCCAGGTGTTGGGCTCTGCAAGGAGGTTTGTGTGGGGATGTGAGCAACTGGGTCAGCTCCCTGGTCCAGACTTCTGCATTCAGGATATAGACATAGCTCTTTGTGTATGTTGGGGACTGGAGATGACCACACTACTACATTTTTCTTGAGTGACTTTTAGTAGGAAAAAAAAAATGAACCCTCTCTTCAACACTGACATTGTTAAAAACACATAAAATGCACATCACTTCACCAAGCAGCATTCAGGCCTTGACTTCCCTGTGGGAACAAGCTTTTAGCCTATGCCTCATAAATAGGTGGATTGTGATCCACTCTACTCAGAGGGGACACGGGAGTGATGCAGTCTTTACCCCTCAACACCCCAGATGGAAATCTTATGCCGGAGGCTTAATTTAGTGAAGTCAGGGTAGGAGCACTGGGTTCTCTTCAACTAGTGATATCATGAACAATAAGAAGAATTGTGTATATGTAGCAAGTAGGAGAAAATATTGGCCAAGTTTATCTATTCATTCAACAAATACTTACAGTCTACTAACTCTGTGTGGGGCCCTGTTCTAAGTGCTTGGATATATCTGACCCAACAGAGATCCCTACTCTTACGGACCTGATGTTCAGGAGGGAGGGGGATATGAACCATAAACGACAAACACTAATTAATTACTGATTAAATTATGTGATAAGTGGAAATAGAAGAGCAGAGGAAGGAGGATGAGGGAGTTGCGGGGAGGAGGGAATTAATGTGGATTTGGGAGGCTGCCCAACATGTTTCTGGGTCTGAATTTTTTTTGGTCTATGACACAAACCATATTCTTGATTGCTAACATCCACTGAGGCCCCCTCTGTGCTGGGCACTATGCTGGGTGTTTACTTGGGTATCTCATTTACTCTGCAAGACTGGCCTGGTTCTTCATACCCCTAGGGCAGAATGCAAAACTTTAGTTCTTGGCCTTCTGCATCTTCATGCTTTTTCTTTGGAGCAGAAATTGCTCTGAAAATGCTGGTTTTAACTTAAATCTTACATTGACCAGACGTCTCTTCGAGCCCCAGAGCCTACGGAGTGCTTTTGTTAAAACCCAGAGCCAATGGGCTCAGGCTGTCCTTTGTGCAGCCAGGTACCAGTGGGAGGATTTTCCATGCAATTACTTGGGAATGAAAAAGAAATGAGAGGGAGGCCTGTGGTCTTTGCTACTCTGACTCCACAGGCTGCTGGGATGGACGTTGGGTGAAGACACCAGCTTAGGGCATGGCCTGTTGCTATTTATGACTCTATTACTTCACAGTGAGAGCACAGTTCAGGCTGACTGTTGGGTGGCCTCTGTGTTTCTGTCACTTCCTTTTTTCACCTATGTGAGGACTGTAGCATTGGTTGGGACTTCCAAAGTCCTGTTAGCCAGGCTTCTGCCATCAGATGGGCCTGTGGACACATTGCCCCATCAAACGCTGCCTCCTTCCTAAGGCCCTGGGGCATCACAGAAAGATGGGGCTGCCAAGCCACTGCTCTGATAAGGCACACCTTCAACCAGGCTCCATCACTCAGAGCTACGGGAAAATCCCATGGTCATATGCCCTCTGTTGGTGACAGGGAATTCTGTCATGCATTCAGATTTTTGCATGTCTGCTCTGTCCCTGGAACTAGAATAAGAGAATAGGGAGAAAAGCTGATAAGAAGTCAGTGATAACTATAGCCATGGCCATAATTTAGGCTCCAAAAAAAATAATTCTGAGTGGTTACCAGATAGCTTTCAGAGAGGGTTGAAGCCTTCAGTAGACTAATGATTGAGCAGAAAAAATGTTTAGAAAAACTTGAGACAGATTTTATCCATGCAGTAAGTCAGAAGTCAAGTCAGAAGTTCAGATGACATGTACGATTCCTGGAATTTAGTGATTTTTTTTTTTTTCTTTTTGTTTGAATGTGTCACTTCTCTTCTACTTTCTGTTCTGCTCCCACTAGAATGATCTCCTTCCCCCAGGCCCTCGGATCCACCCCACATACCACCACAGGCTCATTCTTTGCCACACCCTGTTTTCTAGCATGGCTGCATGCACAAAGCCTCCCTTAGTTCCCATTGCCTGCAGCGCCAAGGTCACAGAGTTTACTGAGCTACCATCAGCAAGACCTTGAACATGCCTCGGCCCTCTCTCCTCTCCCTCTACATTGCTCTCCTTCAGTGGTACAGCTCCTCCCATGGCTGTCTCTAGACCTCGCCTTGACATCTCGCCACCCACCTCTGCCTTGTTCCTGCGTGATCCACTCCCCTCTCTCGGCCCTCGTTCCACTCACCTCTCCCTCAACCTCCAGGAGCCCTTTGTGTTTCCTCCACGCCTTAGGCACATGACCCGTGTTTCCTCACAATCGCAGTTACCCTCTCATACTCACATGCAAGGACAAGAAACATGTTTCCTATGACTTCACACCCACTCCCTGGCCATGCACACAATGCAGTGTAGAAGTTGGTCCCAAATCTATTACCGGAGGCCTAAGCAGCAGCCTCCTCCTGCTCAAAGAAAAATGTTCTGCCACTGCCAACATTGCACTTCCTCAGCAAGACATCTCAGAAAATGCCCATCAGAGCCTTCCACCTCATTCCAAGCTTGCAAACAAGCTGGTTTTTCATTTGTCTTGTTTGTTTTTAAGCAAGAAGCATCCCTTTAGAGGACGAATTAGGAAAGAAAAAAAAAGTCAAACAAAAACAAAAACAGGAGTGGAGCTTTGCCTCTCTCTTTTGTCCCCTGCCTTGCCCTTCCTCCCTATCCCATCCCCCTCACTTTCTGTGTTGCTTTTCATGCCAGTTGCTAAAGACTGTAATTTTAAAACTGAACTGGCTTTTCCAGAGCCTTGAGGAATGTGCATCTGCACGTGGATTTTTCCACAAAAAAAAAGGTCCCTGTTTTTTGGATCTTCTTAGCCAGAAACAATGAGGCCAGGCAATCAGAGTCCACCCGTCTCCCAACTCTTATTCTAATTTGTTTGAGAGGCTCAGAAGGGGCTGAAGGGCATGGTTTGTGTTTTACCCTGTCAGACTCTTGTTTGATGAGGTTTGTGCTCCATTTGTTCGGATGGTTTTTATGGTTTCTTTGTTGTTCGTGGAATGACTTTGAAAGTCATAATTCTGTATCCTCAAGCTCCTCTGCTATTCCTGCTCAGTGTCTCAATGGGACTCCACCACGAGAAAGGGAAGGAAGAAGTTTCCAGCTAGTTAGTTAATCGATTTCTGAGCACGTTTACGGAAGCATGTGGAATCTTTCAAGAAAGAGGTTACGATCACAAAAGTTCAGATTTGAGGAGTATTCTCCAAGACAATTGAGAAGCAAGCCCTTCGTCATGCCCAGGTGGGGAGCAGGTCTCCATCCACTCATTTCCTGATCCAGCCCCTCTCCCAGCCACATTTCTGGCCTCTTCCCTTTCTCCGTGGTCATCAGCCCAGTCCTCTCCACTGCCAATAGAAAAGCCCGAGAGCCCTCAGAGAGCCTGGAATGTGCTCCCACCCCTGTGATGTCATCCCACATCATCCATGTTCTGACATCGGGGACTGGAGTTGGCCCCCAGGAATGTCACGGCCCTGGGCTTTGAGACACTCTTTTTATGGGCCTTTCACCCAGTCCAGACCTTGCCTGCTCTTCAGAGCTGCTTGAAGGATTTTGCCTCAGAACTATGGACATTTAAAAAATGTCTAGCCTTGTGTCAGTATATATTTGTAGAAAGCTTCATAAGGTGCTTTTCCATATGTTATCTCATTTGGTCATTTCCACAACCCCATAAGGTAGATAAAACATAAATTTTTATTTCCACATTAAAGAAAATTGAAGCCCAGAGGAGACTTTTGATTCATCCCAGGTTTCACAACAAATAGTGTCAGGGAGAGAAATTGAACCAATCCTCTGACTTCACATTGAGGGTTCTTCCCATTACTTTGGCTCCCAGATCTTCTCAAAGAGTGTTAAGGTTCTTTCCACCACCCCAACCCCAGGGGGTGAGTACACTTCCAGAATTTAGGGATGCTTTAAAAGCCATTGCTGAATTGAATTTTATTTCTCCTGATCACTACAGATAATGCTCACGCAACTTTTCTGAGAAGCAGGCGATGCTAATATACCCCTATTTGTTATTGTTCGTTAGACCCTTCTTATGACTCAGTCAGAAGAGGAGCATGGGGCAATAACATGAATTCTGGCCTCAACAAAAGTAAGTAAATGTCTTATAATTCTTTGGAGGAAAGCATGTTTCTGAGGACGGGGTTGGAGAACAGGATCATAAGATACAGGAGAGCAGCAAACATTTGTTTCCCTGCTTTTTGAGTAGACATCAAAATTATTTGCCAATTTAGGGCCTTTCCATGATACCCAGTCCTTGAAAGATGGTATGAGATTTTCATTTAGATTTTTGAGTTTTGTTTTATTGTACTCCGTTTTAGAACATTGGAAGTTTGAAGGTTTTCTTGAGACAAGGTTCTATACCAATGAATGGTCACTGTCACTGGGTGTGGCTTCTGTTTTTTAAATCAAGATAATGACTCTCTATAACTTTGCTCCCCTAACTGTTGAGGCTAAGTCATACCAATTTCCCCATCCCCCTTGATACTGGGTAGACTTCAACATATCGTCACTTGGTGGAGAAATTGATGTCTCAGACCCCTGCCATCTCCTCCACATCTTCCATCCCTGATGAGGAGATGCCAGGGGGTCTGGGACATCAATTTCTCCACCAAGTGGTGAGATGATGGCATGTCGAAGTCTACCCAATATCTCCCATTAAGGGAATAAGGGGCAAGAATGACTCACGAACTCTTGTACCAGAAATCAATCTTGCCATGCCTAGGAAGCAAAATATGAAGCACATGAGCAGGTGGTAAAGGGAATTCTTTCAAGAAAGAGGTCGGGGTTACAAATTAATGCCCAAACAATAACCCAGACCCCTTCCAATTATGTGTATTAATTATTTACTTACTCTGCACATGACATTTGGCAATATAAGATTCACAAAGATGAATCAGACATGCACTGGTCCCATAAGCGGGAGAGGGAAACCACACACACACAGAACTCCTTTCATCTGGTTGGTATCAAGGAAGGCTTGTGGACCTGGTAGCACTTGAGTCAGCTCTGGAAGGAGAGGCAGGATTTGGACCTGTGGCAGTGTGGGCTGGGGAAGACATCAGCTTGGCATGTCTGACAGAGAGGACCTCAGGTTCCTGGAGTTTAGGATGTGTGATGCAGAAGAAGTCTGGAAAGGTAAGAAACAGAATCGTAAATGATGCTATGAAGATAGGCCTTAGTTCTTTAGGCAATGAGGAGTCACTAAGGTTTTGAACAGTGGCGTGCATGGTGGGTTGTGGGGAGAGAGAGGAGTAACGAGGACACCAGTCAGACTAAGCCACAAACCATGCAAGAAGCAACACAGATCTGCAACGCAGAAGTGATCATGGGAATGGAAAGGGTGTGTGAGAGATACCAAGGAGGAAACTCACAAGACAGGGACACCACGAAGCAGCTGATCTTTGCTCAGATGTCACTTTCTCAGTCAGGACTTCTCTAACTTTCCGATTTGAAAATGAAATCCGCAGCCTCAGTACCATCAGTGATGCTCTACTGTTGGTTTACTGTTTAAAAATTTGAAAATGAAAAGGTGACATTTGAGCAAACACAAAATTTTAAGAATTTGAAAATGTGTTTGTTGTTGTCTCTCCCATTGGATTGCAAGTTTTACCAGGAATGGCTTGTTCATTCCTGAATCTCCAGAGTGGAGAACAGGGCCAGCACATAACAGATTCTAGGTAAATGTTTCTAAAGCAAGATGAATAAATGAGTCAGTGGAGAGTGGGTGAAGGAATGAGTGAGAAAGCATATCTGTCAAGACATCTCGCTCCCTTCGGGGAGCCAGGTCCTACTCATTGCATTTCTTTCCCTCTTGCCACAGGTCCTCCCCTTGGAGGGGCACAAACGATCAGTAAGAATACAGAGCAACGGCCCCAGCCAGGTACCTGCCCGGGATATGTAATCTCTCCTTTGCTTCCTGCACAGTTGTTGATTCCACATGGTCAACTGATGGAGGCTTTAAACAATATACTACATATGTTCTCTCTTATTTCTCTCAAAGAGGGTCTATCTTTGACCCTAATAGGCCTGTGAATGAAGTAACAGGTACTGAAATCAAGTGGAGACTTGTTAAATATCAAAGGTGAAAGGAACTTGAAGATGAACTGTTCCAATGCTTTATTTTGTTAAATAAAGAAACTGAGGCCCGGCGAGGTGAAGTGACTCGCTAAAAACCATACAACTGGTTAATGAAAGAAATAGAGCTATAATCCCAGACCCCCAAATTCCTGTCCAAGCCTTCTATACTTCACCAAACCTTACTTTCAGAAATATCCCCACCCTGTGATGGGTCGGCTTAACAATTAAGGCAGAGGAACTTTTAAAGCCGTGGACTTGGAGACTCCATATTGGAGAGGAACTTAGAGATTTCTGGGTCTGTCATACCCTCACCTCTACCTTACTTGTGCTTATAGTAAACCAGGGCATTGACTCTCTAGCTGGGCCCAGTTCCACTATCTGACCCAAAGTCCGCCTCCTGGAATTTCCGCTCAAGCTTTGCCTTCTGGGGAAGCCTTCCTCCTGCTTTCTCCGAAACCCTTTGTGTATCTGAAGACAGCTGCTGTGCCCAAGCCCCAGCTCCTCTCTCTGTCTTCTTATGTGATGCAGCCGAGATAAAGTTCTGAACAAGTCATTTGCTTTGGGGCAGGCAAACATTATTCTGCATCTCCACAGAAGGCAGAGCAAGAGAAAATCAACTGACATTTCACCTGGAAGGTTAAGAAAAAATTTGCTGACTGTGGATCACAAGTCAGATGTAGAGAGTTTTAAAGACTGTCCAATAACAACAAAATTATGCATTAGGTATCACCTGCCAAAAATACTTTAGTTATCATATCAATGGTGTGGATGAGAAAGGATGGTCTCAATGGGCTTAAGGACTCTTGAAGTTAATTTATGCTTCTAAGTAGAAACCCAGAAATCATATTGGTATTTTTAAAATTGTAATTATAGTTGAAAAAGTAGCAAAATTGCACAAAATACGTGACAATTGTGCCAAGTCGAGACCCAGCTCTCTACCATGATTTCCTCAACTAACAAAAAAGGAGATAAACCTCTCACCTAAACCAATATTGCAAAGACTTTTTCATGGCTAAATGAACACATATGTTTTGAGTAAAGTGAGATTTTTAAGAATAGTTATTCTATAGCTAAAATACAAACTCTGGTTTGTGCTGACATTTCTAAGTTTCAAATCACAGAGTGTTTTCCTAGAAGAAAACTGAGGAATCCAGTAGCCCAACCTACTCATTTGACAGATGAGAAAACTGATTCCCAGAAATTGTCCAACAAGTTATTTGTTTATCACATAACTGCTGCTAAAACCCAGGCTGCTTGGTTTCTAGGCATGTGTTTTTCATGCTACATTTTAAAAAACAGATTAATAAGGTTGTTAGTATTAGGTAGAGCTATTAAAGACCAGTAACCCTGAGACCTTCTTTAAGCTCATGGAGTCAGCTGTCCATTGTATCATTGAATATTAGCCAGTTCCTTTCCAAATGTTTTCATTGTTTTGCCTTGGGTAATGACAACATAATCTGCACATTTTAGATGCCAAATAAGAAAAAGTAATCCTGTTCCTATTCTTTGTTGTTTCTGTCATTATTGAGATGAAGACCACAAATGTCATCAAGATCTTTGAGATCTGCAAATAAAAGCAGTAAAGTTTTCTGAAATCAGTCTTTCCCGTGATCTTGAAATAAAAGTATAAACCCTTATGGTTTTCTTATGGCGGTTGTCATATTTTTAATAACACTGAAGCAAATTTCCTTTTTTATTTCCTTAGATCCATATCAGATCCTGGGCCCGACCAGCAGTCGCCTAGCCAACCCTGGTGAGTTTACCTTGGCCTGCGAGCCTTTTTTTTGCCAGAATGTTTCGTAGCTTTGTGAAGTTGCAGAGAATTCTGTCCAGACGCCTGAGTGGGGAGTAACGTGCACCTCTTTCCTTGAAATGTTCAGTGTCTGTTTCTGGAGCATGTGAACAAGAGGTCAGGGCTTGTGATGAGGTGTCAAGGTTCATCAGCTGAGGATGCTTCTGGGAATAAACACTTTAGCACTGCATATGTGCACTTAGGTGTAGATAAGTAATGAGCGGCACAGGTAGGCATTTTAACTGGAGAAAATGGGCAAGAAAGAAAAAGAAGACAACTCCACTCAGCTCTCTGTTGTCTCCCGCATGCAAGGCACAAATAAGTAAATATTCCAAAGTGCTTTATTTGTGATTTTAGAAAGTGTTGCCGAGTTATCTGGCCTTATAAAAGAGATGTGTCCTGGAAAAGTTGCAGATACAGTCAATTTGACCTTGTATTTTAAAGATTTAGTATCAAAAATAACTCTCAAGAGGATCCTTCTAAACCAAGTCCATCGAGATTGGGAGCTAGCAGGCTCTTGTAGTAGTGTGGTCCACTCACCTTCCCATCCCAGGGACTCTCCCTACCCATTCCTTCATGCCTGGGCATTCCTGCCAGAGGACAAAGAAGCCACCCAGCATATTCTGGGTATTTTTCTCTCTGCACAAGTTCTCTGTAGAACTTAGAGCTGCAAGCCAAGCTGTAGGACCTGCCAGGGGCCAAAAGCTAAAGCTCGTGAGGCAGCTTCTCCCAATGACTCCCACAGTCATGCCTTGCCCCTGACTCTTTACTGCTGACAGGGAATTCCCTGGGGGACCTGACCACTAATTAGAGATCAGACAGTGGTTCAGGCCTTTCTAGCTGAAGAGATTCAAAAGCCTTACCAAAGGGGTTGAGGGAGGACGTCGCTCGCCTAAGATCACACAGCTAGTTCTGGGCAGAGTTTGCACCTCACTTCCCACATTCCATTTACCAGGCCTTGGGGCAAAGCATCTTAGGATCTAACCTCGCTTATTATACCCATCCCCAAGGCAAGCAGAAAGGCAAATCAACAGTGAGAAGAAGGGCTTGTCAGGTCCATCCCGATGTCAAAGGAAACAAAAGGTTTCTTTAAAAGGATGAGAAGCTCCCTGCATTTAGGGAACTGGGTTCTGCCTTCTCTGGACTGAGGTGTTCTGTTCTCTCCCGTTTGCCTCACGGCCTGCAGGAAGTGGGCAGATCCAGCTGTGGCAATTCCTCCTGGAGCTGCTCTCCGACAGTGCCAACGCCAGCTGTATCACCTGGGAGGGGACCAACGGGGAGTTCAAAATGACGGACCCCGATGAGGTGGCCAGGCGCTGGGGCGAGCGGAAAAGCAAGCCCAACATGAATTATGACAAGCTGAGCCGGGCCCTCCGATATTACTATGATAAAAACATTATGACCAAAGTGCACGGCAAAAGATATGCCTACAAATTTGACTTCCACGGCATTGCCCAGGCTCTGCAGCCACATCCAACCGAGTCATCCATGTACAAGTACCCTTCTGACATCTCCTACATGCCTTCCTACCATGCCCACCAGCAGAAGGTGAACTTTGTCCCTCCCCATCCATCCTCCATGCCTGTCACTTCCTCCAGCTTCTTTGGAGCCGCATCACAATACTGGACCTCCCCCACGGGGGGAATCTACCCCAACCCCAACGTCCCCCGCCATCCTAACACCCATGTGCCTTCACACTTAGGCAGCTACTACTAGAAGCTTACTCATCGGTGGCCTTCTAGCTGAAGCCCATCCTGCACACTTACTGGATGCTTTGGACTCTACAGGACATATGTGGCCTTGAAGAGAAGACAAAACTGGATGTTCTTTCTTGTTGGATAGAACCTTTGTATTTGTTCCTTAAAAACATTTTTTTAATGTTGGTAACTTTTGCTTCCTCTACCTGAACAAAGAGATGGATAATTCCATGGGCCAGTATGCCAGTTTGAATTCTCAGTCTCCTAGCATCTTGTGAGTTGCATATTAAAATTACTGGAATGGTTATGTCATGGTTCTGAGAAAGAAGCTGTACATTTTCTTTATGTTTTTATGACCAAAGCAGTTTCTTATCAATACACGGGTCTCATTAGGGGTTCAGTACGACACAGAATCATGGACTTAACCAGTCATGTTCTGGTTTGAGATTTAGTGAAAATAGAGGTGGGAAGCTTATAATCTAATTTTAGGAGGACCGAATTCAGTGGATGGCAACTGGAACATTGATTGTAAGGCCAGTGAAGTTTTCACCCAACTGGAATTTGATGGAAAGAAGGTGTGTGTGTTTAAGACGTCAAGGGCATTGCAGAATCCCCCTCAGTGGACAGTATGCACTCAACTGACCACTCTTTCTAGAAATAGTCAAGATACGAACTAAGAAATTTTAATGCAAATACATACATTCCTGAAAGATGGGGAATTAAATAACTATTTTTTTTAAATGATGACAGTAGGTCCCAGAACTTGGAAAAGTTGTAGGGATTTCTAAACTCAAACAGATTCGCAAGCGCTGTGCGCTTGTCAGACCATCCGACCAGGGTCAACCAATCAGAAGGCAACTTACTGTATAAATTATGCAGAGTTATTTTCCTATATCTCACAGTATTAAAAATAAATAATTAAAAATTAAGAATAAATAAACGAGTTGACCTCGGTCACAAAAGCAGTTTTACTATCGAATCAGTCGCTGTTATTTTTTTTTAATGTAATTTGTACATCTTTTATCAATCTGTACATTTGGGCTGTTTGTACGTTTTTATAGCTGGTTTTTAAAAAGCATAATATGACTATTGCTGAAAAGGAAACAGGGCTGTTTAAGTCACTGACTTACGAGAAAGCAAAGCACTGGTACAGTTATTTAACAGGCATACACAAGCAAGGAAAGATAATCCATTTAGATCTTTAATGCTTTGGAAATGTGTGTAACAGTACTGCAATAATCACAGCTCTGGGAAAAACAACAAAACTTTCCCTTGTGCAGAGGAGGGATTTTCCTGCTCTATATATGCAACATATTTTTAGACATTAAAATATATATAATTTTGCAGGTAATTGTTGACTTTTTTAACTATATGAAGTGTTAAGCTGACAACTGTCAATGAAGACCATGTTGTAAAATAATTTGACTAAATAAATGGTTCCTTCTCTCAGCGCTGAGGACAGTTTTCTTATTTACCGCCCCCGTGAGGTCAAAGGGTTTTTTTCTGGGGAACTTTCGTATTTACTTCCTGCACTATCAAGAATTTTTCAAATGTACATAGTGCAGTGCAGCAGAAGGTATCAAATCAATGTGGTTTTTCATTGTTGTTGGTGATGTTTGTAGTATTTTTTCTTGTGTGTTATTTAAATCTTCCTCTAGCCTAAAAGGGTTTTATAAATGGCAGCCAAGGCCATGGATAACCTGTACGTAAGGAACAGAGCAAAGCGAGCTGGTCTATCCAGACTTGTCTGTGAGATTTAACTCTGCAGCCTCCCCGGGGCACTTCAGACCCAGGTGGCCACCTTCTGCTACTCCCGCAGAGAATGAGCGCCCTGCTTCCCTCAGGTCTCAGACCAGGATCTTATGGCTCATGCAGATTTTTAAGGTCATTTTTCTTCCCAAGGAAGAAACTTGCCTCCAGTTGCTTCACTGTTAGGTAGCTTGTTTTCATTTTCTCTATTTTACAATGAAAAGAGCGAGACCTCGGAAGTCCTTGATTTGCAAGGAATTCAACTCATAGCACTGGTAATCCTAGAACCTTCTTTGGGTAACACTGAGTACCTTCAAGACAACGTGTCTACCTAAATGAAATGGGATGTGTTTCAGAACAATGGTCTCCAATTTTTTTTTTTTTAATCTTGCACCCTGCCATTTAAAAAGTTGCGTAAAGCACATATTCTCAACATAGGCACATTGATTTATAAATCATATATACAAACTGTTACATTATTCTTCATATTAGAAAACAAATACAAAATAGAACATATTAAATGGTGTTATAAAAATAAATTGAAACTAAAATTCTACTGTTTTCTTCCTATTTTCTCTATACTGAATATCCTCTGCTGTTAACTCTCAAAACAAAGAAGTTAGTCTTTAGTGAAAAAAGTGTGTGTGCATGTACTGGGTTTCTAGCGACTTCTAAGAAAGGAGAAAATTAAAACTTGGTATTAGTGGCCCAAGCATAGAAAGAGGAATGATGAAGGCCAGGTATGTTTAAGAACCATCTAGCTGAATTCTTTTGCAGATCTCCATCTCAGCCACGCAATTTTCCCATCAATTTTGAAATCTGCAAAGTATTCATTAGGGAAAATGGAGGCATATATTTCTGAGTGCTGTAAGAAGATGCTCAGCCCATTAGTTCATCCTTTTAAAGGTTTTCTTTATGTGTCCTACTCAAACGCTGGCTCAGGCTCATCTACTCTACAGAGCCATAGAGCTTTAGCCAAATCTCGCCCCCTGAATATGTTCCACAGTGATTTGTCCTACGGCTCAGAAGCTGGCCCACTCGCTGACAGGACTGAAGCACCATTTTCTCCTCATAAGCATTTGTACAGAGGGAGGACTGGCATTTAGTCTCCTGCAATGCCCAGATTGAACGTTTGCTAGCTGGCTCCAGGGCATGCAGCTGACTAGTCACAGAGGACAAACAGAATCTTTGCTCTCCTGGCTGCTAGTCCAGTCTTTTCCCTACTGGATCATTCTGTGCCTGTGCCATGAGGTTTCTGCCATCTAACAAACAGTGCCAGCCAAGCAAAGCGGGCATGCAGGCTTGCAAGCTGTTCTCATGGAAGCTATTCCTCCCCACAGTTTGGGACACTGGCCAACAGTCCTTTAGCGGGAGGTCGTCTTAGTCCATTTTGTCTGCTATAACAAACTACCATAGACTGGGTGGCTCATAAAAATAGAACCTTATTTCTCACAGTTCTGGAGGCTGCGAAGTCCAAGATGAAGTTACCAGCAGATTCAGTGTCTGGTGAGGGCCCTTGCCTTGGTTTATAGAGGAAAACTTCTCATTGTGTGCTGACATGGTGGAAGGGGCAAGGGAGTGCTCTGGGGTCTCTTTCATAAGGGAATTAATCCCACTCTTAAGGGCTCCACCACCATGCCCTCATCACCTCCAAATACCTTCACATTGGGGATTAGGTTTCAGCATATGAATTTGGGAGAAGGGACAGACACAGTCAGTCTATAGCAGAGGTCATCTTTTTTCAGTGTCAAAAAATGTTGTTGAGTCCCACACAAAGAAAGTTCTATTTATTTTATTTTATTTTATTTTATTTTATTTTATTTTATTTGTGGAGATAGGGTCTCTCCATGTTGCCCAGGCAGGTCTCAAACTCCTGGCTTCAAGCAATCCTTCCACCTCAACCTCCCAAAGTGTTGGGGTTACTGGCGTGAGCCACCACGCCGGGCCTATTTTCAGTATCTGTTATTTTAAAACATTTTTAATAGTCAACAGCCACTAGAAAATGTAATAACACTTAAAAAGATTGTTATTTTACTTAACCAATAATATCTGCATGCAAGTGAGTGATGAACATACACAATGGGAAGTGGATTAAGAGGTTCTCAGATAAGGTTTGCTAGTTTAGACCAAATGAGATCAGGAGGTTCTACAACACAAGGGAGGGAAGGAGCCTCTGTCCACCCCAAGCCAAGGCACTGCCAACCCAAGGCAATGCTTAGTGGAGAAGTAAAAAACAGAACAAAATGCAGTACTTTCTGTGAGAGGTGGTTTCTGTGGACTTGGTTTCTTACCGTATTTCCTCCAATATCTGTTAATTAACAAGCATCACGTAAACCTGTTGCCTTACAAACTCTTGAAAAGGTGTCCTTTTGGGGAATGTGCTTGGGGAAAGCAACCCTTAAGCATGGCTCTCTGCTGCCCAGCCCTGCTCCCTCGCTCAGAAATTCCTCCACCATCAACAGTACCGCTGGGCTTGTGTTCAGAAGGCCCTCAGGAGGTTGAGGTAAGAGGATGCTTTGTATCAATGGGGGCAGGGATGGGAGAGGTAATAAGAACCGGGATGGGGGCCAGGGGACTGGCTGGGTTCTGGTGAGCATACAGAAGCTTTGCTCTTATCCGCGAAGGAATGCAGGTTTTGCAGAAAGCGCATTGGGCATTTCATCACATAGAAAGCTACTGAAACTGACACTACATGCCTTCAGCTAGGGAGTCCGGCTAAGGGATTATGAAAGGCCAGCTGATTCCAAAACTACAAATCCCAGGCTCCCTCGGGGGATGGACACTTGTGAGAGGAAGTGGGTTAGCCAGTCAAACCTCAGGGTTTCAGCCAGTTGAGAAAGGATAGGGAGGGAAGCTTTAAAAGGAATGTGGGCCCACAAGCCTGGGGTCTGTCTCTCTCTCTCAGTCTGATGTGGCCTCCTGTCTAATTGTTTCAGTCTGTCCGAGCTGGTAAATCCCTAAGCACATAGTCAATTTACACTCAGCTTAAAAGCTCTAGAGGGAGACAGGAAAAATTTCCAGTGAGACCACTCACTCACCTACAACTGCTAGATTAACCTTCTGCATTTTAGCTGAGTTAACTCATGTGTTTTCTTAGTGGGAGGAAAGAGGCAATTTGAGTAGACAAACGAAAATGAATATAATGCCAGAAACTCTGGGTTAAATGCTGGCCCTTCCACCTCCTGGGTAACTTGTCTTCATCGATTAAGTAGGACCTGAGTTATATCTCCTGCATGAGTTTCTATGAGACATTGGATGACAATGTGGAAGACCCATTGCAGACTGCTGTACAGGAGGTTTATGGGTAATCATCATTATCTGCTAGTATTGGCTAGTATTTTCCAAGAACATTCATTAAGTTCTGGGTAACTGGTGGGCACCCTGTTTGGGGAGTTCAGTGCAGTGTCATTTATGTTTTGTGGTCAGAAAGACATTTTCCAAATGCGTGCAAAGTAGGAATAAGTTAGGTTTTCCAGAGAACCTTTGCGTTTCCCCCATCCACAGCCCTCCCAGTGCCCTACTTGGGATTTTGCCCTTCCTTGGCTCTATGTGTGCACCTAAAGCCAGCGGAGCATGTGGCCAAGCTGCAGGATGTTGCAAATAAATTGAGATTGTTATAAAGGAATGCTAAAAATGTGCTTTGACAGAAATGTTGGATGGGATTTTTCAATCGGCTAAGAAATAAAGGTTGGGAGCTGGGATTTTATTCCTTGCAAGCTTGGATTCAGACTCTTCGCAGACCTAAAGCCACCTGTCAGCTCCATGAGAAAAGGAACTGTCTGTCCTATTTGCCGCAGTGACAGCAGTGCACCGTAACTGGTCAGTAAATATATGATAAGTGAGTACACGAAGAACAGGCCCAGAGTCCAGAAAACCTGGTTAGGAAGCCCAGCATGCCTATATTATAACTTACTGTTTTGGAGCTTGGCTTTTCCCATCTATAAAATGAGATGATTATAATAACTATACAACGGTATCACCGGAGTTAAGATAATGTACATAAAAATGCTCTGTATGTTGAAAAGAACTAGAAAACTGCAAGATTTCCTAGGTATTATTGTCAAGGTCTTACTGTCTTCATTGAGGGGCAACTCCTCTTTACATTCAAAATTCTGTACAGGTCTCTGTTCCTCTCTGATCGAAGATAGAGTGAAACCTCACTATTCTATTCTATTCTGTATTGTGAATATACAGAATAGAATTGTGATTTTTTTTAACTGTAAAATCTTGAAACAGTCACAAACTTCCAGAAAAATTAGAACAGTACGACGAACAGTTTTTAGTGAATCATTTAAGAGAAAGTTGCCAACCATGCTCCATTAACCCCAAACACTTAAGGGCGTATTTCATTTAAACAACAACCTTTTCCTACATAGTCCGGTATAATCAAGAGAATCGAATAACTAATGCAGGCGGATTACTCCTATGTAATCCCGAGGCATCATACACTGTTGCCTGATTGTCGCCACTGCTGTCTTTTGGAGCAAAAGGTTCCCATTCCGAATCGCTGATTGTGTATGCTGTCATCTACCATTAGTCTGGAACATTCCCTCGGTCTTTCAGGTCTGTGACAATTTTGAATATGACAGGTCAGGTATTCTGTAGAATGTTCCCCAATTTGGGATTGCTGGTATATCGTTGTGATTAGATTGAGCCGAGGCTTCTCTGAGAGGACCGTCGCAGGAGTCACGCTGCCTTCTCCTGGCATTGCATTGGGTGGTACATTATTTCAATGTATCCCATTATCGACGAAGTTCACTCTTTGTTTAAGACGGTGTCTCCCAGGCTTCTCCTTTGAAAAGTTATTCCTTTACCCTTTGTAATCAATAAGCATTTTGTGGAGGTTTACTTTGAAAATGTGTAAATATCCCATTCGACATCAAATTTCAATGTATTCATTCATTTATTTGTATCTCTAAGACTCATGGCTTTCTCTTTTATTGAGTGGATATGACCTGTTCTTTAATGATTACATTGTCCCAATGGAATGACATTCACGCTGGCTCCTGTCTCCTTTGACATGTTCCCATCAGTCTTTAAGTGCTTCCTTACTTTCTCCCACAACAACTTATTTTGGAGTTTGCGCCCCAGCCCTGGAATGAATCATCTCCCCGTGGATTCCTAGTTCTTTTTAGTGGAAAATGCTATTTAGAACCCAATACCTTGGGGATAGATGTGCCAATTGCTAATGGGGTGTCCCTGCTCCCAGGCCCACTCAGTGTACAGAGCCAGGCAATAGATGTAGATACATGCACACACATATATCATATATGTATGTATGTGTCTATATGCACTCACGTATATACATACATATATAGTCATGCCTTGCTTAATAATGGGGATACATTCTGGAAAATGTGTCCTTAGGTGATTTTAAGGTTGTGAATATCATAGAGTGTACTTCACACACCTAGATGGAACAGCCTATTACACACCTGGGATATGTAGTAGAACCTTTTGCTCCGAGGTTACCTGCACAGCATGTTACTCTACTGAATACTGTAGGCAACTGTAACACAACGGGAAGTATTTGTGTATCTAAACCTGGAAAAGGTACAGTAAAAATATGAGGATAAAAGATAAAAAATGGTCCACTTGTATAGGGCACTTACCATGAATGGAACTTGCAGGATGGCAAATTGATCTGGGTGACTCAGTGAGTGAGTGGTGAGTGAATGTGAAGGCCTAGGACATAACTGTACACCACTGCAGACTCTGTAAACATTGTACACTTAGGCTACACTAAATCCACAAAACCTCTTTCTTTCTTCAATAATAAATTAACCTTAGCTTACCATAATTCTTTATAAAGTTCTAAATTTTTAAACTCTTTTACTCTTTTGTAATAACATTTAACTGAAAACACAAACCCATTTTACAGTATAAAAATATTTTCTTCATATCCTTATTCTATACACTCTTTTTATTTAAAAAATATTTCATTTTACTCCTTGAAATTTTTGTTAGAAATGAAGACGTGAACTCATATCTAGCCTAGAACATGCCTGAGGCTGTTTTACAGTTAACTTTTTAAACATATAAGTAGGCATTATCTACTTATATCTAAAATCTATCATTCTAAAATAATGATACATAAACAGTAACATAGTTGTTTACTATCATTATCAAGAATTACGTACTCTCCACCTGCTAGACTTTCATAGACCGGCGGGGAAGTAGGTTTGTTCACATCAGCGTCACCACAGACATGAATATTGCATTGCACTTCCACAGGGCATAAGTGCCAATGTCACTGGGTGACAGGAATTCTTCACCTCCATTATAGTCTTGTGGCATCACCATTGTATATGGGGTCTTTCATGGACCTAAGCATCATTATGCAGTGCATGACTGTATATGCTTATATGTTTATATCGATATTTATTTTTGTTATCTATATGACTATGCATATACATTTATTTCTGTATTTATTTCTACTATCTATCTACATTGAAACCCTGAGTTCACTCAGAAGCATTCATTTCTAATCCAACACTGGATGTTGTATCCCCTTTTGTGTCCGTAGTTCCCTTATCTGATAGTGAAAAGAATGGTTTCCATTAGGCATCCTATAAGCACTTCCGAGTCAATCTTTCTGCATGCACCCAATCTTCCATCTCTGCTGCACCCCTCACCTCCATGCAACGTGTTCATCTCCCTGCATTGGCCCTAAACTCCCATCTGGGCCACCCCACTGCATGGGTACCCTCCTCACCCCACCCCAGGCAGTGCCTCTCTGTGGATATTGTTCTCACCCTGTTCAAGCTCTGATGCCCCAACCCAGGCAACCCCTCCACAGGCAAACCCTCCTCCACCAGCTATAGCCCTGACACCCAGGACAGGCTGCACACCCTGCGCCCCATGCTCTCTTTACTCCACTAGGGCACTAACACTTCCCATCAGGATGTGCCACACGGATGCCCTTCTCATCCTTTTCAGGCTCTGATATCACTACCCTCTGACTCTTGCCTTGCTCTGCTGCACCTATGGCTACTGGAGTCAAGACCTCAGTGGCGGGGGGAGGAGGGGGGAGGAAAAGGGAAGGAAAGGGGAAGGAAGAAGGGAAGGTGTGTGCTTACACACTTACAACAGCACATATCTGTGTGTATGTGTTGACCATGCATGGCAAAAAGGGACCACAAGATCCATTAAATTGTGGTTTTCCTGCTTCCATATTTACACACACACATACACACACACACACACACCCTTGTGCCTTTTGAGATGCAGAATCCGGTGAGCAGTTAAAGGAGAAAAAGAGATGTAGGAGTAGTTAACCAGAGAGGCTAACAAGATAGGAAGCAATGAGGGACAGACAAGCGGAGAAAATGAAATGTTAAAACCTTGTTTTAGATGTGCAGGGGAGAAATTGGAAGGGGAAGGGGAACAGAGTGTGGCTGGTAAGGATGAAAAAGCAATGTTCTGGGTTATAACATTAATGTTTTTGGTAGAGGCTGGGGTGAAGAATGCATGGTTTTTAAATTATTTTTGGTTGTTGGGTTCTGTGAAGAGAGAGTAATATGAGACCTTGGGATCTATTTGTGCCCAAAGTCTGTGTCCTCCATTAGACAATAAGGGAATGAAGGGCAGAAACTTTGTCTAACTCCTTCTTTATAAGCCAGTGTCTGGCTTCTAGAAAGATCCAGTATGTGTCTATTTGTCAAACTGCACCCGCTGGGCAAAAAGTGTCCGAACCCAATACAGCTGCCCAGCAATTCTGAGGGAAGCGTGAGCTGTCTGTTCTCCTCAGTTATTGTTAATTCCAGAAATACACAGAGAAAATAAAAATTACAGAAGATGCAGTTAAAGTATGGAGGTAGACCACTGTTAAAACTTGTCAGTAATTTTTACCAAGCTAGCTTTTGGTGAGAATTGGTTTCCCCAGAAGATGCAGTATTTCTTTCTCCACTGATGATTATATTGCCCAGAGCCCCTGGCTTTCAGAAATGTTTAATGAAGCATTGCATATATTCAAGCAATACTTTCCAGACACCTCAGCTTTTCTTGACAGCGTTACCTTCCTTCGCTCTTTCTTTGTCTCTTTTAGGAACATCAAATCATTCAGTGATTTTCTGCATAACTCAAAGTTTTGTCATTCAGAAAAAAGGTCATAACAGAACAGATAACCATTAGGAAACCAATTTGGGTCAGACATCCACTCGAGAAGTTTAAAATGTGGAGAATGCAAACTCTACCCATAGTGACTTAGTCTGTAGGGAAGAAATATGAACTTGCCACTAATTTCTGAATAGCAAAATTAATTCAATTATAGCTAGATCTGCCTTCATAAGGATATTTCTGATGCTTCTCAGCCTATTCCTTTTATACTGAATATTTACAAACTTCAGTGATCATCAGAATCCAAGACACAAAACTCAGATGAATCCGATTTATCAAGTGGCTTCAACCCAGCAACCAAATCATAGGGTTGCCATTTGTGCTCAAAGCCAATACTCCAAGGTTTTGGGTAGATGAGAATGAAGAGGGAGAAGAGGAGAAAAGAAGCTATTTCCTGCCAGGCGCGGTGACTCACGCCTGGAATCCCAGCACTTTGGGAGGTTGAGGCGGGTGGATCACCTAAGGTCAGGAGTTCAAGACCAGCCTGGTCAACATGGTGAAACCCCGTCTCTGCTAAAAATACAAAAATCAGCTGAGCGTGGTGGTGCACGCCTGTAATCCCAGCTATTCAGGAGGCAAAGGCAGGAGGATTGCTTGAACCTGGGAGGTGGAGGTTGTAGTGAGCTGAGATGGCATCATTGCATGCCAGCCTGGGGGACAGAACGAGACTTGGACTCAAAATAAAATAAAAAATAAAGGTGTTTCCATCCCCACAAAGAGCTACGTCACCAAAGATACAGGCATCCCCTACGATGTCCGGCTCATTTAGGAAACCCATATCCCTAGAAGATCAAAGCCCATTACCTCTGGGGAAGTCTGATTAATTCCGGGAGGGATATTATGGGCGTTTGTGGAGTTTCCAGAAAACTCAAAAGAGCCATAAATATCATATTTATATACAACATTCACCTAGGTTAAATTTCTTTGCAAGAAGTATCTAATTCTCAAGAGATCAGCTATTCAGCTTGTTGGGAGCTAATTACAAATGGTCCCTTAGCTTTGCTCAGTCAACTGGCCAAAGGCAACGGAGAGGAAACTGGAGTTAAGACAACTGCAGTCGGTCCCTGGAGGGGGCCTATTCCACTGCCAGCATTCTGGCTAATCAGACCAGATGAACAAATATTCTTTATGCATGAGGGCCTGCTGGTTTCCCTGGGCGAGAATATGACAGAAAGTTGGGGGGCTGATGCTGGGTGTCCAGGAAATCAGCTTAATGATATTAATGAAAAAATAAAGTTTAATGAGACACATAGCATCTCTAGGTGAAAACTGTCTCTCGCTAAATCCTCAACCATTCTGATCTCTGAGAAAATGCGAAGATTGGCCTAACCATGGAATTTCCTGGTCTTGGTAGATTTACAACTGAAGCTTCAGCAGATGACCCGAGTCATAACTGCTGGCTGCACAGCAAATTCAATTATCCCAAATTCCAAAACACCACCCCTCTTCCTGCCCCTCACCCCTTCCTTATCATAATCTTTCCTGGGCCATCAACCCCCAATGGGTTGTCTGAGCCCAGTTTAAATCCTCTGCAAGCTCTGAGCGAAGAATCGACGCTGAAGACATCTCATCAGAGGAAGAAAGCCACATTCTTGACGGAAAGCAATGACATAATTTCAGACCCAGCCTGGCCTAACCAGCACAAAGAGTAAGTAAATCAGTCCTGTCCCCTTTTTCCAGTCATCTCCAAGGACAAAGAAAACAGCATTAGGATACACAAAGTAATTTTTCTAACAGCATCCCTTACTGTTAATGAAGGCAAACTTTTGAAACAGTTTTATCTGCTGAGGTTTTAATCACCATCACGCACACCACATACCTGTCATTGGTCTCCCCACTCTCAACCTGGCCACATATAGTCAGAGAAAATCCCTTCATTATTTAGAGAGGCTTCATAGAAGATGGCTTCTTTGAACTGACAGGCATTCATGCAGGCTTCCTGGAACACTGGGAATTTACTGTCGAACAGCCATGGCAGTGAGGGAGACAGGAACCTCAGGAGAACAGGAACTCTTGGAGGGACAGCCTCCTGGCGCTGGAACAAAAAAGCTACCAGTGTCCAAAATGGCGGGTGTTCCTGCATTCCCATGACTGAGATCCCTTCTCACAGCTTGCCACTGGTCGTTCGTCTCGCTACCATCTTGCCTCAATCTCTCCGTATTTCCCAGTTAATATGTTTGGGCAGGAAGATCTGGTTTGCCTAGATGATTACTGTCAGTGAGGCACCCTGACGGGCCAGCCTAAGGCCACCCCTATGGCCAAAGTCAGGACAGCACTGAGTGTGAGACCACCCAGGACAGCATCTCCCCAGAGGGGCCCCCCTGTCCAGGACTTACTAGTATCCATGCTTCACCCAGAAATCTTATATTATGTTATGGAAAGTCAGCAAATGTCATCTGAGAGAAGGACACTACATCGCCACTGGACCTAGGCTGAAATGTGGCCTTTAGGAACTCACACTGAGGACTATCCATTTTCATTTAACCCTTGGAACAGCCCAGTGAGGCGGGCGTTGCCCGTCCCTGTTCATTGTTGAGGGTTCTGAGGTTCTGAAACGACACTAGCAGGTGGACTTGGACCCTGGCCTGCCAGTTCCGCCCCTGAGCTGTTCGGCACTAGCAGCACCTTCTGACTCTTGGCCTTTTCCGCCCGCTCCACAGGAGACAGACCACCCCGCCGGAGAGCTGCCTCCACCGCAGAGCTGAAGCACAAAGCCCTTCACAGTTTTCAAGGCCTTTCTTTCCTGTAACAGACGCCACTGTCCATCGTACCCACTGACTTAATGTCCGTCTCTCCCCACTGGAAGGAGGCTCCACTAGGGCACCGCTCTGGTTTTCTTCCCTGGTGATCCCAGCACCTAGAAGGACGCCCGCCCGCTGCCTGTGCTCAGATGCGTTCTCAAATGAGCAGCTCGCCTGTGACAAGGACACGTTTGGTCCCCACGTAAGGGATACGGCCGCTCAGCAACTCTGGGACTCGAGGGCTGGGGCAGTCTGGGGGCCTCACCCCGCAATGGAGTCCGCGTTTGACAACGTAGAAGCTCTCTGGGAGGGAAAAGGAAGCGGTTTTGGAGTTTCTGGAAGTCTACCTCTGCAGCAACATTCGGCCAACCAGGGAAAGGTTTTCGATTTGTTTTATTTTGAGAAAGGTTCCTGGAAGACCCTCCAACCCCACCCAGGGCAGAGGCGTCCACCTGGCAGCGCCTGGGCCCAGCTCCGGCCTGACCACCCAGGTTCATCTCCCCCTGCCCGC